>NC_057828.1:78544370-78858006 GCF_910594005.1 Cervus elaphus | reverse complement strand
GAATATATTCTTTTCTCTTGAATTTCATTCTTTTTTCTTTCCTTGAATTCTATCTTTTCTTTCTTTAAACTCTGGAGTATAGGGTTGGAGTGTTGGGACTCCTTTCTGAAAGCCATGCATTATTATCTGTGCCTAATTCTCTTCCTTTTCACGGCAGTTACCTTGCACTTAATTCCCAGCTTTTGTTACCTTCCATCACCACGTTACTTCTGCTATTTTCATGTGTGTCAACTCTTAGGCTTTTAAACTCCTTGAGAATGTTGAAAAAAATGTACAGAATGAGAGTTGCAAGTTAAGGTTTACTTGGAGCAAAATGAGGATCGCAGCCCAGAAGACAGCATTTCAGGCAGCTCTGAGAGACTGCTCCGAGGAGGCAAGGGGAAGCTAGGGAATATAGGAGTTTTACAACGAAGGGCAGGTGGTCAGGGAACATCAAAAGGTTATCATTAATTAAAGAAAACCAGATATCTCAAGTTAAGGAATATAGGGCTTGTCTGTGTATGGGAAGATGCAAGAGTCTGGGCTCACTGAAATCATTCCTTTGATGTGCACCTCAGCTTCCTGGGGCCAGTATGTGGTATTTTCAAATCCTGAGTTGTCTCGGGGCTCATTGTGGGCAGTGACTGCAGTCTGAAGGCTGGCTAGATAGCAGGTTTTCTTTTTTTTTCTTTCCTGAATTTGGCAGGAAATATTACATTTCTTGGGCTTCTCAGATTCTGCAGTGGTAAAGAATCTGCCTGCCAATGCAGGGGATGCAAGAAAAGCAGGTTCAATCCCTGGGTTACGAAGATCCCCTGCAGTATAAAATGGCAGCCACTCCTGTGTTCTTGCCCAGAAAATTCCATGGAAAGAGGAGTCTGGTGGCCTACAGTCCCTGGGGTCACGAAGAGTTGCACGTGACTTAGTTTGCACACATGCACACACATACGCACACATTCCATTTCTCAAGAACAAGCACTGTATTTCATTCCTACAGAATCTCCTTACAGGACCAAGTTCTGTCTGCACACAGCAAAAGTTAGGTGAATCCTCTGTGTGTGTGTGTGTGTGTGTGTGTTAGGCACTCAGTCATGTCCAACTCTTTGAGACCCTATGGACTATATAGCCCACCAGGCTCCTCTATCCATGGGATCCTCCAGGCAAGAATACTGGAGTGGGTTGCCATTTCCTTCTCCATGGGTGAATCTTACTTACACCTTTAATGACATTCATTTGACAAACCCTTACAGAATCCCTCCCATAGGACAGACACATCTTTAAAAGCAGGGAATATAGAATTGTACCCAAGGCCTAGGGCTTATATTTAAATGCTTCACTACAGGACATACTATTTTATGTAAATTTGAGTTGAATTCATTTCATGGGATTAAACTCAAACTTGTTGAGCACCTGTTCTGTGCACATAAATGCATTGAGTTCTCTGTGGGGAGAAAATGATGTAAACGTGTAGACACAGGTTCAGATGCCAAAGGCCCTGACCATTGAGTAAAGCACAACAGTGCTTAGAGATGCAAGGAAACATTGTGTAGAGATGTAAACGTTGGGTAGAGATGCAAGTAAATGGGAAGAGGAATCTATAGGTCAGAGACTCATGCTCTGTAGGAAAATAGTGACGTTTTCACGGGAGAGGCCTTCCCTTGTGGCTCAGCTGGTAAAGAATCCGCCTGCAATGAGGGAGACCTGGGTTTGATCCTTGGGTTGGAAAGACCCTGTGGAGAAGGGAAAGGCTACTCACTCCAGCATTCTGGCCTGGAGAATTCCATAGACTGGATAGCCCATGGGGTGGCAAAGAGTCGGACACGACTGAGCGACTTTGACTTTCACTCACCGGATAAGTGGCATATGAGCTGGCCTTGGGGTAGAAGGGATTTGAGTGGGTCGATCTGAGGCCCTGAATCTACTATCCTCAGTTAATGGGATCCTCCTCTCATCTGAGAGCCACCAGGAAGCCCTCTTTTCAGGGTCAGGAACAGCGGACTGACAGTAACGGTCAGCTCTAATGGTCACCAAGGCAGAGAACTGAAGTGAAAGTGAAAGCGTTAGTCACTCAGTCATTTCCGACTCTTTGCGGCCCCATGGACTATAGCCTGCCAGGCTCCTCTGTACATGGAATTCACCAGGCAGTAATACTGAGGTGTTGCCATTCCCGTCTCCAGGGGATCTTCCCGGCCCAGGAATCGAACCGGCATCTCCCGCATTGCAGGCAGATTCTTTTCTGGCTGAGTCACTAAGGAAGCCACAAGAACTGATCTGTCCCTGTTCCAACCCTGGTCCCCCAGACCTGTTTGTAGCTCTTGTGTGGCTCTGGTCATATAAAGAGATTCTGGGAGACTTCATTTAAATTGCTGTTTGTAAAAATGTTTCTTTTATCCAGTGTGTTTTATTTACGTCACGTTTAAGTTCTCTTTGCATTCTCTTGCTGAATTCTCTCTTCCAAAGTACGCTACCTCTCTTGCCAGGGTCTTTTTTGAAACCACGAGCCCCTCTCACTCTAGTTTTTATTTTAAATAATTCATGAAGCCATTAGAGTCATAACCTAGAAAGGAATTTCTCTTTCTTTATGAAAGCCTGCCTGAGCCCCTTACAAGCCTAACGAGCAAATAAAATCCTGGATCTGAGTTGTTTTAAGAGAGCTTACAGGCATATTTTTGGCTAATGTTCAAGGTTCTCTTTAAATATTTCACCATAAAGTCTCCTGACTGCCCCTCTTTGTGGAACTGAAATGGCGTGTTGGGAAAATATGTATTTTCGTTTAAAGTAAAAATGGTCACACAGTGCAAACTTTTTGTCCCAAGAAGCTTGAATTACAAGCTCCCAGATCAAGCTTCTTTTGAAGTTTTAATTCTTTTTCTCATAAAGAACACAGCACCAAGCTATATAAATATCCATAATGTGGAAATATGGTTGTTTCAAGCATCGGTAGCTTTTACATTGGAACACTTGAAAAAATACAGTAAGGATCATCTGAGTATATCCTACCCTTTGTACTGAGACTAGCTCTTTTATAATTTTTCAACCTTTTATAAGCTAAGAATAAAAAACAATACATAAAAATAAAGATGGTACATTTTAAACTATTCAGAGACTAATTGCTCAGTTTCAGAAATATTTGAGTACTAGTGTTTTACTCACTGACTTGGTTCTGAACTGCATCCTCACATGAAAACAGAATGAAATGGAACAAGCCTAAACTTAAGCTCATCTTTTACCTGTACGCAAGTCTGGTAAGGGGCTTGATGGGAAGGAAATTGAAAAATAATTTAGCAACTTAATGTTACCTGCAGATGTGAAATAATGCATGCTCTGTTCCTCATTATCTTAGAAAACAGGAAAGCTGCATAAATTGATCTTAGAGAGAAAACACCAGCCTATTTGTTAGATGCCATCCACATATTTTCTGCAACCGCGAGAAAGGCATGATCCAGAATAAACGGGGGTATGGCTATGCATTCTGATCAAATTTAATTCCAAGCAAACTGCATCATTTCAGTGTAATTAAAGAAAGACTCTTGAGAAGTGAAATAGCATTTACCTGGAGTCTTTGCTCACGTTCCCCCATAAAGAACCACTTTCTGTTCCGTCAGCTTCTGTTTCTTGTTTACTCAGAGGTCACCTCTGTCTCAGGACACTGGACGTGAGATAGTCACTGGCATTTGTAGTTCACTTGAAATTTGACAAATTTGTTTTCAATACACCCTCTCATGTGATTGTTTCAACCACTCATTTTCTATAAAATCTTTCTATTTGATAGTTGTAAAAACTAAGGGGGAAAAAGATGATAGTTTTGTCCCAGGGTACCCAGCTGGCTAGAGAAGTGACTATGACACATTCATTCAACAAAACCCATAGCTTTTCTTCTGCTTTCAAATAATGACAAGAACACCTTTTGCTGGTTATATTTATGCCGGGTGCTATACTGAGCACATGATGGTAATGATCTCGTTTAGTCCTTACAAGGGTCAACAGTGCCCCCATTTAGCAGATAAGGACTCTGAACCTGGAGAAGTTACATGATGTGTCCAAGGTGATAAGTTGGTAGAGGTAGAACCCACATTGGTGGCACACATCTTGGTTGTACATTCTCTGGGACCTTATTTTGAATAATGAAAGTGAAAGCTGCTCAGTCGTGTCGGACTCTTTGTGACCCCTGGACTATACAGTCCATGGGATTCTCCAGGCCAGAACACTGGAGTGGGTAGCCTTTCCCTTTTCCAGGGGATGTTCCCAACCCAGGGATTGAACCCAGGTCTCCCACATTGCAGGCAGATTCTTTACCAGCTGAGCCACAAGGGAAGTCCAAGAATACTGGAGTGGGTAGCCTATCCCTTCTCCAGGGGCTGTTCCCGACCCAGGAATCAAACCGGGGTCTCCTGCATTGCAGGCGGATTTTTTACCATCTGAGCCACCAGGGAAGCCCTTTGAGTCATGAGAAATCCCCTAAACACTCGAGTGTGTATTATTCTCTTTAAAACATGGATTCTGTGCAGCAGCACGTGTGAAATAGACAGCTAGCGGGGACCTCCGGTAGCGGGAAGCTCAGCCCTGCGCGCTGTGCTGGCCCAGAGGGCTGGGTGCAGGCGTGGGAGGGGGGCTCCCGAGGGAGGGGACGGGCGTACATGCAGCTGATGCAATTCATTTCACAGCAGAGACTAACACCACACCATAGAGCAAGTGCGCCCCCATGAAAATAAACTAGAAACTAAAAAATAGATCTTTTAGAGAGTTTGGGGACTTTTGCCAGTGTGCCCCCAATGCAGTAAATGCCGCTTGTTGGTTTTTCTCGTTGTCCTGGCTCTGTTCTGTTTCTGATTGGCGTATAATTGCTTCACAATGGTGTGTTCGTTTCTGCTTACAACAGCGTGAATCAGCTATCTGTGTACACATGTCCCCTCCTTCCCACCCCACCGCCCCGCTGCAGGTCCTCGCAGAGCGCCGAGCCGAGCTCCCGGTGCTCCGCAGAGCGTCCCGCTGGCCGTCCATCTTACACGCGGTAGCGTGTTCATGTCAGTCTTGCGCTCCCCATCCGTCCCATCCTCTCCTCCCCCACTGTGTCTGCAGGTCTGCTCTCTATCTCTGTGTCCCCCTTCCTACCCTGGAATGGGTTCATCAGCGTCGTTTCTCTAGACTTCACATACATGTGTTAATATCTGATATCTGTTTTTCTGGCTTCACTATTTTATACTGTATATTCTGGAGTTGGGGAGGGGTGTTGACAAAGGCGTTGCAGGAACGGTTTAGACGATTAGTTCAATTATAATACAATTCTTCTCAGGTCTTAACTTTACTGAGGTTTGGTTGTTTTAAGCTTTTCCCCTTTCTTTTTTTAACTTATATGTATTTTTTATTCTCTATGGATAGCTATAACGTGGCAAAGATGAATCAATTCATATTTTTCTAGGTTGTGCTTATTCTTTGGAAACTGTATTCTTTTGAAAAATAATCTCACACAGAGAGAATAAATTCTGTGTTTAGATGGAGACCTGTGTCTGCTGAGTTTGTGTGGACGTGGCTGAGGCAGGTAACTCCTGCTAAGAATTCTTTGGCTCTGACCCACTCCCACAAATCTCTCTTTGTCAATTAGTTCATGTGTATCCCCATTAAAAATGTATCTCAGCCCTCAGGGGTCGTATCTGTGGTTTTACTTACAGTTGGATTATCAACCAAAAAAAAAAAAAAAAAAAAATCCAAGGGGGAACTGAGATTCTAATCCCATTATAAGATTTAGGTGCAACAATTGCAGTCAGATAAATTAGAATCTTTTAAAAATTTGGAATGTCCTAACACCCTTATGCAATCTATTAATTGCAAGTTATATAGACTTATTCCCAACTTAAGCCAATATACTAATCAGAATTTTATTGTGTTTGTGGAACTGCTGAATTTTACTAAATTTCTGAGCATTTAAAAAGAATGATCCCTTTCTATCCGCTCAGCTATTGTCATCCCAGTACCAGAGGACCCACTCTGGGGTCTTAGAAATTGGTTGTTTTGTGTGGCTGTACCTTGGCACATGGTGAGATACATATATATATAATATATGCACATATACCTCTAACCATAGCTGTCTATCCATATAGATCTAACTATATAGAAGCAGTTTAATTTGATTATAAACTTACATTTTTCATGTCCTATTTTACTAAACTTTGGTTGTTTTGAGCTTTTATCTTTTGTTTTTATTATTCTACATATACATATAGATAGACTTAGATATAGACATGATGTAGATATAGATAGATATATACTAAAGAAAATGAGAAATAGTTTATTATAGAAATACAGGATTAGGAAAAATAAGGTACATAATGAATCAGAATAGAAAAATATAAATATTACATTTATGGTTATAATTATTTTATATAATCTCCATTGTCTTCCTATATATGATCTTTTCTATGGGTTTTTCTCTCATAATAGCAGATGATAAAGTAGGTACTGGTTATTTATTTACATCACCAAACTGAAAGCAAAGCTTAAAATTTTATGTGTCCATATCATTTTCATTATATACACCCAATTTGTGTTATTGAGTATTTCCTAAGTAAATAATTCCATTAGGAATTCCATGTTTTTACTTGGTCATATGACTATAAATTTATAGTATGTCTATTTTGAATACTTGGCAAATCTTGCTCACAATAGTAGTAAAAGAGAGCCTTTCAACTTTTCAAAATATGGATAAAACAATTAAATCAACTTTGATTATACTTTAGTACACAGTTAAGGAGAGAAGGCTGATCATCGAATGAGCTTGATCCAGTTAGGAAAAATATATAAATATTAATTTATTCACTCCTTTTTTCCAGACACATTTCATGAGTTCATCCTTGTGTTAGGAACTATGCTAGGTGCTGGGGTAGCAGTGAGCAGACACATTCTCAAAATAAATACAAGAGACTGAATTCATCTTAAGCTCCTAACGGGCATGTTTAGTTAGGCTACATTACAGTCAATAGCGTCATTTCCCAGAATCAGGTGAGGCTGTTTTGCTTTGTTTTTGCTTTTTTAAGAGGGCATTTGGCTTTTAATTTATGTACTTAATTTAAGCTAGATCACATTGATGAAGCATGTAATAAGAATGCAGAATTATCCTAAAGGTCTATCCCAGATGCAAGCTCAGAAACCTGGAGCTTGATTATACTCATGAAACTCTGAATCTTTTCTGAAACTCTGACCTCATTTCCACCAAAATAGATGGACATTTTGCAAAACCCATGGTTCAGCGACATCTGTGTAATCTACCATTTGAATATCAATGTGTGCACTCTGTTATACAAGTCAACAATACCCTTTTCTTATTTTCCATGCAGGTTTAAATTTCCCGTCTTTGGGGAGTTCTACCAGATCACTAAGAGTGCTTAATTTGAAAGCTGGTAAATGGCTGACATTTTGGGTCCCTTTGCAAAATTTTATTCAAAAAAAGTCATTAATCAGGAATTAACTCAGAAAATTCTTAAAAAGCTTTCCTGACTTAAGTATCTGTAGCACTAACAAGAAGAGGAAGCACAACAGACTCCCCCACACTTTGTCCTGAATGGGTTAGAAACAGGACAAAGGAAATTTGCTTTCTTGTCCACTTATTCTTACCCTCACATTGCAAATCTGACTTGCAAAGATCACAGCATAAACTCACCTGATAAATAATTCAGTGCAACATGGAGTTCATGCATGCCCGCTGTCTCTCAGTCATGTCTGACTCTTTGTGACCCCGTGGATTGCAGCCCGCCAGGCTCCTCCGTCCATGGGATTTCCCAGGCAAGAGTACTGGAGTGGGTTGTCATTTCCTCCGCCAGGGGATCTTCCGGACCCAGGGATCGAACCTGTATCTCCTGCATTGGCAGGTGGGTTATGTACTATTGACCTACCTAGGAAGCCCTCTGGGGCTCACTAATCTTTTCTTTTGACTTAAACTCTTAGCACCTGTTTTTCCTCTTTTTCATGGCAGGTACTTCATTTATGATTATTGGCACTATTCTACTTTTTACTAACCTTCCAAACTTCTTTGTAGAGAATAAGGCACATAGTTGAATATCATTGATTAACAAATCATTTAAAAAACCTGCTGAAAGCACCAGGTAAATCCATATCCTGGGTCTAGATATTTAAACTGCATTTTGGGTGTTTGCTGCTTTCACATCAATTGTTGTTTATTTATTTAGCATCTCATAATATCACTTTCCCTTATTATGAATTGAATTTAACTCATTTATTTGAAGGATCTGAGTTTACCATGTTGGTTATATTATGTGTTACCCAAGTATAATGCTTTTATGTCACATCATGTGTGTTGTTGGCGAGTACATCTCAAATGGTATTGCAGAGTATGTTCATAGTAGAATCACTTGCATGCAGCAGGCATATGACAAGGTCCTTTGAATTCTGCTTGCAAAAATATTGGTAAGCTTTCAGGTTTATTTCTTTTTAGGTTGGAAAATAGAAAACAAAACGTTAAAGTGATTTAGTGTAATAACTATTAATGATTTTTAAGAGTGATAAGCATAAACAGAAGTGTTAATAACTAACTCTAGAAAACTAATAGGATTTTTAAATTAAATATGTTTTAAATAGGGCTTCCCAGGTGGCACAGTGGTGAAGAATCTGCCTGCCAGGCAGGAGATGTGGGCTTGATCCCTGGGTGCGGAAGATCCCCTGGAGGAGGAAATGACAACCCACTCCAGTATTCTTGCCTGGGAAATCCCATGGACAGAGGACTCTGGCGGGCTACAGTCCATGGGGTTGCAAAGAGTTGGATACAACTTACCAACTAAACAACAACAACAAAAATGCTTCAGATGTTATTATTTTAATAGAGGGCACATACCCTTAAAATCTCACCGCATTAAAGACTTCAGATCTGGTATAAGACGGAGCATAGGAGCTCCTGAGTGTACCTCCTCCAGTGGTTACACCACATCTACAGCTACACATGGAACAATTCTCTTGGCAATAAATCCAGGAACTAGCTGAGTGATTCCTCACTGAGCAAAGGAAAAAATACTTACATCAAAACAGGTAGGAAAGGCTTAAAGATGCACTCTACCTTAAACCCCACTCCCGGCACAGTGACGTACAGGAACCCCCAGCTTCTCCCGGAGAAGCAGAGGATTTGGACCGAACATCTAAGCCAGGCTGAAAGGTGATTCTCACCTGCTGCATAAGCCCACTCAGTCAAGAGTGGGAGAAGCAACTGTCTCACCTAATGCCCAGAAGCCAACACAGAGAGTCGGGGAAAATAGAGAAGCAAAGGAATATGTTTCAAAAGAACAAGGGAAGACTCCCAGAATGGATCTTAATGAAACAGAGGTAATTGATATGCCTGATAAGGAGATCAACAGGCATAAACATGCTCACTGAAGTCAGGAGAACAATGCATGAACCAAGTGAGAATTTCAGCAAAGAAATGGAAGGTACAAGAAAGTGCCAAACGGAAATCACAGAGCATAAAAGTATAAGAAGTGAACTGAAATACACAATGTAATATAGTCAACAGAAGAGTGGACCAAGGAGAAGAAAGAATTAACACAAAGACAGGGAAATGGAATGCATCAAATCAGAGCAGCAAAAAGAAAAACAAGAATGGCAACATAAAAAAGAAAAAGAGAGTAGAGGGACTCATGGGGCTTCCCTAGTAGCTCAGTGGTAGAGAATCCACCAGCAATGCAGGAGACGCGGGTTCAATCCCTGGGTGGGGAAGATACCCTGGAGGGGGACCTGGCAGCCCACTCCAGTATTCTTGCCTGGAGAATCCCATGGACAGAGGAGCCTGGCGGGCTGCAGTCCATGGGGTCGCAAAGAGTCGGACACGCCCGAAACCGCGGAGCACACTCACTCAGAGGGATGTTTAGGACACCGTCAAGTAGAGCAATGGACACGTGGCCGGGGCCTCAAAGGGGATAAAGAGAAAGTGGCGACAAGTTTATGCAAAGAAACTATGGCTAAATATTTGTCTAACCTGCATTCTAAGAAACAGATACCATATCCAGGAGCCCACAGAGTTCTGATGAAGATAAATTGAAAGAGACTCACATCAAAATACATTATAGTTAAGTTGTCAAAAGTTAAAGGGCTTAAGAGTAGAAAGAGAAAAACAACTTGTTACTTACAAAATAACCCCTATGAGGCTAAGAGTTTTCAGCAGATACTTTGCAAGCCAAAGAGCTTACTATATCCAAAGTGTTGAAAGAAAAAAAAAAATCTGCCAATGAAAGATACCCTACCTGGAAAAGTTTTTCTTCAGAATTGAAAGTGAGATAAATAGTTTTCTACATAGGAAAAAGCTGAAAGGATTCATCACCAACAGGCTAGTCTTACAAGAAATGTTAATGGGATTTCTTCAAGCTGAACAAAGAATGCCAATTAGTAGCAAGAAATAATATAAAAGTATAAATCTCATCAGTAAAGGTTAATTATATTGTAATGGTGGTGAATACATAACTTAAAAATCAATTATGGGGTGGCGTCTTGGGTGGCACTAGTGGTGAAGAACCCATCTGCCAATGCAGGAGGCGTTAAGAGACACGGGTTTGATCCCTGGAGAGAAGATCCCCTGGAGGAGGGCATGGCAACCCACTCCAGTATTCTTGCCTGGAGAATCCCATGGACAGAGGAGCCTGGCGGGCTACAGTCCATAGGGTCACAAAGAGTCGGACACGACAGAAGTGACTTAGCACACATGCACACACACACATTGCTTATATGTGGAATCTATAAGTCATACTTATCAAAACAGAGTGAAAATGTGATTGCCAAGGGCTAAGGGTGTGAAATTAGGGAGAGGTTGGTTAAAATGTGCAAACTTACATCCATAAAATGAACATGATCTAAAGATCTAATGTAAAACATGGTGGCTATTGGTGATAATTGTGTCCTGTATAACTGAAATTTGCTAAAAGTATAGACCTTAAATATTTTCACCAAAAAAAAGGGAAAGATGAATATGATATTGCACAATTTTTCTGTCAATTCTACTTAATAAAGCTGAAATTAGAGGAAAAAATGAAGGAGCATAATCAAATATAATTTGTGGTCATTGATTGGATCCTGATGTGAATACCTGTAAAATTAAAGTCTGGGGATAACTAGTGTATTTCAACATGGATTACATATTAAATAATTCCAGGAACTGCTACTTTGTCAAATTTGAAGATGATTTTGTCACAATAGAGGAGAAAGCTCTTATTTTCTGGGGATATATGCATGAGATTCTGAAGCTCAGTCTAAGTTAGCCATATTTTCCTGCCACTTGAAACATGTAAAATCAGAATAAAACAAATGTACAGATGTTTGCCCTGAGAAAAGCTCAAAAAACCAGACTGAGATAATGATGACATATGGTAGAAATGAAGAGAACAAAACTTTCTTTAGTTCTGTGTTCATTTCATGTATGTCTGTCTTATGGGGCACATTTGATGTTTGGTGGGACAGGGAAGATTGTGTCAGAGTTTCATGCAATTTCAGTAGTTCATTGAATATACACACACATAAGAAAAACGTGGCAAATTATTCTCAAATGTTGAATCTGGGTGGTGAACACGTTGGTGTTTATTTTACTCTTCTCTGCATGCTTGCTCAGTCGCTTCAGCCGTGTCCAGCTCTTTGTGACCCCGTGGACTGTAGCCCCCAGGCTCCTCTGTCCATGGCATTCTCCAGGCAAGAATCCTGGAGTGGGGTGCCATGCCCTCCTCCAGGGGATCCTCCCCACCCAGGGACTGGACTCACATTTCCTGTGTCTCCTGCATTGCAGGCAGATTCTTTACCACTGAGCTGTCTGGGAAGCCCATTTTACTTTTCTACTTTATTATATATATGGAAATTTTCATAGTAAAAAGTTAAAGAATCAGGGCTTCCCTGGTGGCCGGATGGCTAAGGGTCCACACTCCCAATGCAGGGGCCCCAGGTTCAATCCTTGGTGAGAGAACTAGACCCCACATGCTGCAGCTAAGACCTGAGGCAGCCAAGTAAATAAATAAAATCAATAAATATTAAAAATGAAGTTAAAGAACCATACCCAAAGCTGATTATCATTGAAAAAACCTTTTATGTGAAGATAAGAGGGTGTGTTCCTTTATTCATTTGTTCATTCATTGCATGTATTTAACATTTATTGATTATCCACTATGTTTCAGGAGTTATAGGTGTTTCTGGTATGGATTAATTAATAAGCTACATTCCTACTGTTGGTAAACACTTGTCCAATGATTCACGAGCTTCTTTCCATATCATACCGTATAGAAAAGTAGTAATACGTCCACAGTACGGGGGGATAAATTGTAGTAGGTTTGGAACATATGTATGGGCAAATTGTTATATTTTCTTTAAACAATAATTTTTATAAAGGGAAATAAAGTTCCCAACATTAGGGAATATACTTAATATTGAATTTATGTAGCAAATACAACTAAAACTGTTTTAAAAATTTAAATGGGGTAAATTGAACTTACTGTGTTGTTAACCAGGCAATGTCTCTTATTTCTTTCATTTTTATTAGTCCCATATTACAGTGTTGACAGTTTCTTAGCAGGCTTGTAAAATAAGCAATTCTGTAACTGAGGCATTTTGACTTCAGATATGGATAGAATGACCTTGTACTTCGCTTCTTGAGTTTGTTCCAATAGTGTTGTTATAAATAACTAAGCTCTGAAAATAACTTTGTCTCTTATTTTGCATTTTGAACTTTCAAAAAATCTTGTCATAATTTTCTGTGTAATATGGTTATAGTTTTCTTGGCCCCATTACTTTTTTTAAAAAATAACTTTCCTATGCAAATAAGAAAAAATAAGATATTTCATCTGAGGAAGAGAATATTCACCAGGCACATAAATCCAAATTTCATCTTATCTTTATTATGTTGCTTATTTAGTGACTATAACTTTTTTCATTTAGATTACCATGTCTGTTTCTGATGACTTGCCACCTTTAATCAAAAAGTTGTCGTTATTTTTGGAAAATATATATTTCAGTGAAGTACATAAATTTAAATATACTTAAAATGATGTAGGTCATTAGAGTAGCAGGAAATTTATTTCTAAAATATTCAACATTCTTAGGAATACTGCAAAAGAAATTCATGAAAATTTGGCCTTAAATTGAGATAAAATAGTATTAGAATATTAGTCTTCATAAAATTTACACATTATAGACACTTCATAAAACTGAAATATTACTTTCATTCATGTTTGGTAACATATTTTTTAAAATATTATTTGAAAATTTTATAAAGGCTTATAGGTCACTTTAATGAGAAATTATATGCATTTATTATATTTTAAAAACTAGCTTCTTTTGTCATTATAAAACATCCGTCACCCTAACGGGTTACTGAGACGCCTGTGTGCGGCCACGCGCCGGATGGTTCCCAGCCTGCGGACGAAGGCTCCGGAAAAGGAAGCAGTGAGGCGCATCGGGACCAAAACACGCCCACTGACAGCTGACGTCCCGACGGGGCCTCACTGCGCCTGCGTGAGCTGTGGGTTGGGCAGGGGACGCCTGGAGTCAGTGATGCAAGTTGTTTTGCGTCGCTACCGTGTGTCGTCTTGTTCTCGCCTCAGCTTTCTTGACTTTCTGTCAATGTAAACGTCCGTGCATTGTTGTTTTATCCTAATGCTAACTGTTTCAAGTGATAGCGGCGAATGGCAAACAGATGAGGCTTCAGAACTCACTTTTCAGGCCAGATTCACAAAGAAAGGCGCTTAGATGACAGCGGTCACCCTGGGGGAGGGTCACTCTGCTTCCTCTTGACCCCTTCCTCGTTCTCAAGCTTAGTTCTTAGGCAAGACTCTTCTAAATACTGTATTTTACCCAGTGCAATGTCTAGGAGAAACGCGTTCAGAAAGGTCAATACAAAGCTTGTAAATCCTTTTGCTTTCTCACAGTTATTTTAACTAAGACTTTTTCTCATCTAGGAGTGATTATTTTGTAATAAAACTGTAAGTTTGTTATTTCTTACCATCTTTTCTTGCCGAGGAGATAATTAAACCCAAGGAGCAGGAATTGGTCAACCATACAGCATGCCCTTTGACCTTTCCAGTTTTTATTCTTATAAGTCCTTTTAGAATAAACTTTGCATGTAAAATTTTAATGGCTAAAGGAGTGCAGTGCCAGTCCTTGAAGGTGTAGGTGAACAGGCTTTGCTGTTAACAAGCTAATGTACTGAATATATGGCAGAAAGTGAAGAGGAACTAAAAAGCCTCTTCATGAAAGTGAAAGAGGAGAGTGAAAAAGTTGGCTTAAAGCTCAACATTCAGAAAACTAAGATCATGGCATCTGGTCCCATCACTTCATGGGAAATAGATGGGGAGACAGTGGAAACAGTGTCAGACTTCATTTTTTGGGGGCTCCAAAATCACTGCAGATGGTGACTGCAGCCATGAAATTAAAAGACGCTTACTCCTTGGAAGGAAAGTTATGACCAACCTAGATAGCATATTAAAAAGCAGAGACATTACTTTGCCAACAAAGGTCCGTCTGGTCAAGGCTATGGTTTTTCCAGTGGTCATGCTGGATGTAAGAGTTGGACTGTGGAGAAAGCTGAGCGCCAACGAACTGATGCTTTTGAACTGTGGTGTTGGAGAAGACTCTTGAGGATCCCTTGGACTGCAAGGAGATCCAACCAGTCCATCCTGGAGGAGACTGAACTGAACTGAGCTGATATTTAACTTGCAGTGAGTTTATTGGGATGTAATCCTATTGTAAGTGGAGGCAGATCTCTATAAAGAGGAATACAGAAGACATAACACCTAATGTATGGCTTCCCAAGTGGCACAAACTGGTTTATCAACAGAAATGCTTTAGATAGGTCATCCTTGCTTCCCATGTGGCTCTGTGGTAAAGAACCTACCTACCAACAAAGAAGATGCAGGCTCAATGCCAGGGTTGGGAAGATCCCCTGCAGGAGGAAATGGCAACCCACTCCAGTGTTCTTACGTGGAGAATCCACGGACAGAGGAGCTTGGCGGACTACAGCCCACGGGGTTGCACACAGTCGGACACAACTGAGCGTGCACACACTGTTCAATACTAGCCCTAATGGGGTGGCGTTTAGACATGGGGACCTTTAGGAGATAATAACATAAATATATTCAAGTAAATAAATACATTTAATTCAATTCAATAAATACCTCAGTGCCTTTTTAAAGATTCTTTGGGAAATCTGAAAGAATTGAGACACCTACCTTATCGCAAGGCAGCTTATGTAGTTGGAGTAGAGTGGGGGTACTTCTGTAGACCACGGGTTATAATACAGAGCAGCATAAATTAAATACAAAACAACGGCCCAAAATATGCACTTATGGTAGAGAAATGTGGACACAATTAATTCTAGGTGTAGGGAATAAAAGATCCTTCTCAAAGGTTATACCATTTTAGTCGAGTGTGCAGCAGAAATCACCAATGGCCACTATACTCTGTTTACAAATAATATTCTGATTAATTCCAGTATTTTATTGCCATGGGCTTCACTGGTCTTACTCTCTGGTCAAGGCATGAATGATGGTTACTTTAAACCAGTGTTTGTCAACCTTTTCTTTTAATATCTTACCCCCAGGATGGTTTTCAGATTATTTTCCGTAAATCTGAAAACACTCAGGTCGTAACCAGAGCTGCATGAGACCCTTACATCAGTCCTAGTTAAAAAGAAAAGTAATACAAGTTATAAGCCCCACCTTCCAAAATCAAAATAAAAACAAAATCACCAACGTTTGCACTGTGAGCGGCTCATGGCCTCTCAACTCGCTATTTTAAAGAGGACTTTCCTAGCCTTTTAAAACAGAGTCTTAGCTGTGTTAGGCTCTAGCCCATATGTTCTGACACTGCTTCAGACTGACTTCAAAGGGATTCTCTTGCTGGAAAACTTAGGCATGAAAAGCCTCAAAAGGAAAATTCCACAGTAGTGCTTCAGGATAATGGGGGAGGAAGTGTTCACACCATCTCTGGGAAAGGAAAATAATCTGTTTGCCTGTTTTTATGGAATTAGAGAGCCCATAATACTCAGTTCCATTAACCTCTATCTCTGTTAAGGGATCCTTTGGTTTTCCCCTTTCTCTCCTCATTCCATGGGCCTTCTCTCAGTCTCTCCGCCCGGGACCTTACTTCCGGCCTGTGCGGGGTGGGGCTAAGCCCCAAGTCCATGTGGATGGTGCTCCTGGAGGGAGTCTTACACTGCGCATAAACAAAATCTCAAAAGGCCCCGGGAAAGTCCTTGGTTCTTAAACAGAATGATTCTTTTCTTTTCATATCAACTCTTCCTGAGAAAATGCACGTATCTTTAGCCAAAAATGTTCTTCAATTTGGACAGACATTTTAAAAAACTCAAGAACACAAAAATGCTTTAATTGAACAGACAAATACCTTGAAATAAAGTTACATTGCATCACAATTTTTTGTTTGTTTGTTTTGAAAATGAAAAAATGTTGCCAAGAACTCTCTGATTTCCAGATTTCCATTTCAAACACAAAACCACAGACGCTCCTATCAAAGTATGGCATCACTCTGAATGAGATGTTTTATCATAGTATGGCATCACTCTGAATGAAATATTTTTAGCTCCATGCCACAGGAGCTTGCTTTCTGAGCATTGCTGAACAAGGGGAAAGAAATTGTCTTTTTTGGGTTCTGATTCACTGGGTCAAGGCACAAATAAATCAAGAAAGGCAGGGAAAGCAAAGCTGGGACAAAATCTCTCACATGAGGGCTTCTGTGAATCTGAGAAGGTGGATGTGCAGAAAGCAGATGGTACACAAACTGGTCATTAGGTCATGCCCACGAGATAAGTGCAAAGAAAAGTTTGATTTTTAAGCTTCAACTGAACAAATGTAATTTTATAATTTTTTTTCACTTGAAAAATACTTTTATCACACAAAATATAGCTATTAAAATTTTAAAAGAGTACTTAGGATAAGGCCATTTCACTAATTTCTTTTTAATATCATGTTTAAAATACCATAAGCTCTACAAAACTATTAATTTGAATGTTATGCACAATTCACTTTGCTCTAATAGTATTTAAATTTACATAAAATCTTCAACTATAATCTCTTGATTTTTTAAAGCTGTTTAATGGTTTTTAGGACAGTCACCAAGTTGTGTAGCCATCACCACAATCCAGTTTTGGAATAATGTCCTTATCCCCCAAAGAAACCGTGTCCCTACTAAAAATTATTCCCAGCTTCCTCAAGCCCCACCCTCTCAGGCAACCATGAATTGACTGTTTCTCTGGATTGGCCTGTTCTGGACATTTTGCATAAATGGAACCATCGATTGACTTCTTCTACTTAGTATGAGCTTTTCAAGTTTCATTCATGTTTAGCACTCATCAGTATTTCATCCCTACTCCTCTTTACAGCCTAGTAATTTTCGATCATGTGGATATACTTCATCACTCATCTTGACTCATCCCCTGATGGACCTCAGGTGGTTTCCACTTTTTCGGGTAACATTGACATGAACGGTCATGTACATATCCATTTTGTGTGGACATATTATTTTTATATCTCATAGATGTGTGCCTGTGAGAGGAATTGCTGAACCATAGAACAACTTAATACTTTGCACTTTGAAGAGCAGCTGAAGGGTTTTCCAAAATGGCAACCCCAGTTTCCCTTCCTACCATCAATGAGGGCTCCTTTTTCTCCATCTCCTTTATAACACTGCTTGTCCATCTTTTTGATTATGCTTATCCTGGTGGTGCTAGTGGTAAAGAATCACCTACAATAATGCAGGAGATGCAGCTTCAATCCCTGGGTCGGGAAGATCCCCTGGAGGAGGGCATGACAACCCATTCCAATATTCTTTCCTGGGCCATCCCATGGACGCCCGCCTGGCGGGCTATGTCCATAGGATTGCAAAGAATCGGACACAACTGAAGTGACTTAGGTTGCATGCATCCTGTGGTGCATGAAGTGATGTCTTATTGATATTTCAGTTTATATTTCCTTAATGTCTTGCTGTTGTTCAGTCGCTCAGTCATGTCTGACTCTTTGCGACCCCATGGACTGCAGCACGCCAGGTTTCCCTGTCCATCACCATCTCCTGGAGCTTGCTCAAACTCATGCCCTTTGAGTCACTGATGCCATCCAACCATCTCATCCTCTGTCATCCCCTCCTTCTCCTGCTTTCAATCTTTCTCAGCATGAGGGTCTTTTTTAATGAATCGATTCTTTGCATTAGGTGGCCAAAGTATTGGAGCTTCAGTTTCAGCTTTCATTTTCAGGGCTATTAGACTTAGACCTTAATGTGTCAAATGATGTTGAATATGTTTTTAAGTGCTTATTGTCCATTTGTAGGTTTTCTTTAGATACTTGATATGTATTCAAGTCATTTGCCTATTTCTAGTTGGGTTATTTGTTTGTTTGTTTGTTTGTTTTATTGTGTTGTAAGAATTCTTTGTATGTTCTGGATACAAGTTCCTTATTAAATATGTGACTTGAAAACATTTTCTTCCATTCTAGGGATTGCTTTCTCATTTGCTTGATAGTGTAATTTTCAGACAGTTTTTTTTTTTAAATTTTGATGACGCTCAGTTTATCGATTCTTTTGTTTTGCCACTGTGTTTATGGTGTCACATCCAAGAAACTGTTGCTTAACCTGAGATTGCAAATGTTTACACCTATATTTTCTTCTAAGAGTTGTACTCTTGATTTTTATTTAAAATCAAGGGGAAAGAACAAAGCTACGAACAAAGCTAGTAGAGGTGATGGAATTCCAGTTGAGCTATTTCAAATCTTAAAAGATGATGCTGTGAAAGTGCTGCACTTAATATGCCAGCAAATTTGGAAAACTCAGCAGTGGCCACCAGAATGGAAAAGGTCAGTTTTCATTCCAATCCCAAAGAAAGGCAATGCCAAAGAATGTTCAAAGTACCAAACAATTTTATTCATTTTACACACTGGAGAAGTAATGCTCAAAATTCTCCAAGCTAGGTTTCAACAGTACAGGAACTGTGAACTTCATGATGTTCAAGCTGCATTTAGAAAAGGCAGTGGAACCCGAGATCAAATTGCCAACATTCGTTGGATCATCAAAAAAGCTAGAGAGTTCCAGAAAAACATCTACTTCTGCATTATTGACTATGCCAAAGTCTTTGACTGTGTGGATGACAACAAACTGTGGAAAATTCTTAAAGAGATGGGAATACCAGCCCCCCTGATCTGCCTCTTGAGAAATCTGTATGTAGGTCAAGAAAAAAACAGAATCAGACATGAAACAACAGACTGGTTCCAAATAGGGGAAGGGCTATGTCAAGGCTGTATATGTCACCCTGCTTATTTAACCTATATGCAGAGTACATCATGTGACATGCCAGGCTGGATGAAGCACAAACTGGAATCATGATTGCTGGGAGAAATATCAATAACTTCAGATTTGCAGATGACACCACCCTTATGGCAGAAAGCAAAGAGGAACTAAAGAGCCTCTTGATGAAAGTGGAAGAGCAGAGTGAAAAAGTTGGCTTGAAACTCAACCTTCAGTAAACTAAGATCATCGCATTTGGTCCCGTCACTTCATGGCAAATAGATGGGGAAACAATGGAAACAGTGAGAGACTTTATATTTTTGGGCTCCAAAATCACTGCGGATGGTGACTGCAGCCATGAAATTAAAAGATGCTTGCTCCTTGGAAGAAAAGTTATGACCAACCTAGACAGCATGTTAAAAAGCAGAGACATTACTTTGCCTACAAAGGTCCATCTAGTCAAAGCTATAGTTTTTCCAGTAGTCATGTATGGATGTGAGAGTTGGACTATAAAGACAGCTGAGTGCCAAAGAATTGATGCTTTTGAACTGTGGTGTTGGAGAAGACTCTTGAGAGTCCCTTGGACTGCAAGGAGATCAAACCAGTCCATCCTAAAGGAAATCAGTCCTGAACATCCACTGGAAGGACTGATGCTGAAGCTGAAACTCCAGTACTTTGGCCACCTCATGCGAAGAACTGACTCATTGGAAAAGACCCTGATGCTGGGAAGGATTGAAGGTGGGAGGAGAAGGGAATGACAGAGGATGAGATGGTTGGATGACATCACCAGCTCGACAGAGATGAGTCTGAGCAAGCTCTGGGAGTTGGTGATGGTAGGGAAGCCTGGTGTGCTGCAGTCTATGGGGTTGCAAAGAGT
The DNA here is from genome assembly GCF_910594005.1 of Cervus elaphus. NCBI lineage: Eukaryota > Metazoa > Chordata > Mammalia > Artiodactyla > Cervidae > Cervus > Cervus elaphus. Next base: position 78,837,902 of record NC_057828.1, on the reverse strand, counting down.
CAGACACGACTGAGCGACTGAACTGAAATGAACTGAAGGGAAACGAAAGAAGGATTTCTTTCTTCTTTCTCTCCTCTGAAAGGAAATGAGGAGAAATGCTAAAAGTAAAGATGAGAAAAAGGATGAGAAAGGGGAAAAAAACACCATAAGCCTTCTGAATGCAGAAAATGTGTTTTTGCGGGACCCATTTGAAGCTCTTTGATAGCAATTTCCATAAAACAACAGCTAACTTGCTTGAAAAGCCGGGTTGGGGGAGGTGGTTAGAAAAGAGAGACTGTGCCTGGAATCCCTTCTCTCGCTGCTGATTTTGCCAACCCTGAGGATCAGAGATGCTGCCGGAGCTACAAATGGTGCTGGCCTCTGGGGCCGGGCAGAGGCTGGGGTGCAGCTGAAGCAGGCCTGGGGCTGAGTGTAGGATGGGTGGGTGGGGAGGTGAAGTGGCCAGACGTCCCCAAACATCAGACTCCTCCTCCCTTCTTGTGTTAGTTTTTTAGAACTGCCATTTCAAAATACCGTAAACTGAGTGGGCTTCCCAGGTGGCTCAGTGGTAAAGAATCTGCCTGCCAGTGCAGGAGATGCAGGAGATTTGGGCTCGATCCCTGGGTTGGGAAGATACCCTGGAGGAGGAAAGGGCAACCCAGTCCAGTATTCCTGCCTGGAGAATCCCATGGACAGAGGATCCTGGTGAGCCACAGTCCATGGGGTCGCAAAGAGTTGGACATGACTGAGTGACCAACACTTTCACTACACTTTCAGGTTCCAGGGCTGAGAAATATGAAAAGTGGAGGGAAGCAGCTAACCAAGAGGATGATGCTAAGACTTCTGATGATGACTAAACCCTATGTATATCCTAACCTCTATGAAAATCACGTTGAAAATTATCTGGTTCTACTCTATTAAAGGCACTAGGTTGTATCTTGCTTTGTTAGAGAACTACTTGGACACATTTTATGCTTCTGTTCCCAGTGCTGGCTTTCACTTTGAATGAGTTAAAAAGTGTCTGACTTCACACCCTCTCTGAACAGAGCTCCTGTGAGTTTTTCAGATGCTACAGTGACCTACTTTTAGATGATCAAAACTGGAGGTGTGAAAAAAAAAAGTAAAATCAATTTTGGTAACTAAAGGAGGAAGTAGAGGTAAGGAAGATCACAGAAAGCCTCTAGTTGTGCTGTCATGCTGACAGTCTGTAGGAAGAGCCGAGGAACCATCTGTGAAGTCTCTAGAAATGTTCTAAGAGTCATACACACAGGCAGCCATAGACGCTCGCCACGGAAAAGGACTCTATCACACTGATGTCATTTCGGAGTGCTAATGATGCTTGATATGATATAAGAATGATTTTTCAAGAAGAAGAGTACACATAGTAATATGAGTGCATGCTAAGTCACTTCACTTGTTCCAACTCTGCAACCACATGGACCGTAGCCCGCCAGACTCCTCTGTCCATGGGGCTTCCCAGGCAACAATACCAGAGTTGATTGCCATGTCATTTTCCAGGGCATCTTTGTGACCCAGGGATCGAACCCTTGTCTCTTACGCCTCCTGCAGTGGCTGGTGGTTCTTCAACACTAGCACCACCTGAGAAGCCCTAGTATAGTAGTGAATATAACATATAAATTTAAAATTTTATTTTATTGAAGTATACTTGATTTATAATGTATTAATTTCTGCTGTATAGCAAAGTGATTCAGTTATATATATATATATATATATATACACACATTTTTTCATATTCTTTTCCATTATGGCTCATCACAGGATATTGAATATGGTTCCCTATGCTGTATGGTAGAACCTTGTTGTCTATTCATTCTATATATAATAGTTCACATGTGCTAATCCCAAACCCCCAATCTGTCTTCCACCAACTCTGCCTCTCCCTTCACAACCACAAGTCATTCTCTATGCTTGTGAGTTTGTCTCTGTTTCATGGATAAGTTCATTTGTGTCATATTCTAGATTCCACATATAAGTCGTATCCTATGGTGTATGTCTTTCTCTGTCTGGCTTAACTTCACTTAGTCTGATAATCTCTAAGTCTATCCATGTTGCTGTAAATGGCCTTATTTGCTTCTTTTTTATGGCCAAGTAATATCCCATTGGTATACAAATTATTCTTAAGTCTCTTATGAGCATAATATTTGGATACAACTTGAATGTATTATTATGCTCTATCATCTCCATGTACTTTCATGATTTGTTTTTGTATAGTTCAGTTCTATCTCCTATTAGATAAAGTTCTAGGGAAGTAAGTGTTAGTTGCTCAGTGGTGTCCGACTCTTTGCGACCCCGTGGACTTTAACCTCTGTTCATGGAATTCTCCAGGCTAAAATACTGGAGTGGGTAGCCATTCTTTCCTCCAGGATATCATACTAAAGTAACAAACATCTTAAAAGCATAAAATAAATGTTTTCTTCTTATTCCTACAAAGTTGCATGTTGGTGGATGTCAGTCCATTTGAGTTGCTAAAATAAAATTACGCTAGGTGGCTTATATACAACTGAAATTTATTTAAAAAATCTCTGCTATGCTACAAAAAGAGAAAAACCTTTTCCCAACCCTGTCAGCTTATTAAATTAAAATCCCTTTATTTTCTCTTCATTGCATATTATACCTTATAAAAGACTATTCCACACCTTCTTGCTTCACTTCCTCTATCCCCTCACATTGCTTAATCTCATTGTAATCCAACTTCAACCACCAAATCTAGAGAGCCTTATTTTTGAGGATTTCTAGTAATTTCTAAATTTAAAAGAAAAAGAAATCCATTTAGAAGCCCTCACACTGATCTCTGTAGTTCTCAATGAAATGTTTTCACCAATCTTGGTAGTCTTTATTTATATTCTCATTCAATTTCTGTGATACATTTTATTATTTTAGTCAGTGATTGGAGGTGTAGTGATGAAAACTATTCTAAATGCAACATCATATCCTGTTCTCCATTCATGTGGTTTTATGTATTTCACATAAATATGAACAGGGAAAGGGAGAAGTTATTTAACACATCTTTAATAAAATCCTATGAGCTACTTTACTTCCCTGACCATCCCTCTGTCAGATACGAGGACAAATTGGAGATACAGTAGAACTATCGTTTCACTGCACACTAGCACAAGCTATAAATAACAAATGAGGTTTCTTCATTTTTTCCTACTTTCCCGTATTTTACAGCAATGTGGATGATGAAATGAGCTGACTTTATATCCCTAGGAAAAATGAGAAGAAATGACACAGTGATTTAGCAAAGCTATTTTCAAAACCATATTATTTGTCATAAAGATGTACATTGCATTTATATAACACATTTTATTGTTTAAGCAAGACAGGGCATTTCATCGATGTGTATCTTGTGTTTAACACGTCTGTTAAAAAATCCGTTTCCGGAATGCAGCCTGAGTCTGAGGGAAAGGTCCCTGAAGGATATTCTAGCACATCTTTCATAAAAAATGGCACTGTTTGTGTTCCTGAGTCTCCCCTTCTTCTGATTCCTCCTCTTTCCTTCTCTATGTGTGCATGCTCAATCTCTTCAATCCCGTCCGACTCATTGTGACCCCACGGACCATACCCGCCAGCCTCCTCTGTCCATGGGATTTTCCAGACAAGAATACTGCAGCGGGTTGCCATCCCCTCCTCCAGGGGAATCTTCCTGACCCAGGGATTGAGCCCACGTCCCGTGTGTCTCTGGCATTGGCAGGCAGGTTCTTCCCCACTGGCGCCCCCTGGGAAGCCCCTTACTGTAGGGGCCCCCAGGGCTCTGACCTCGGCTGTATCCTCCAGCGCTCTCCCCCGCAGGGATGGCATCGGCTCCGCAGCCCCTGAAGGCCCGCTCTAGTGCTGCCGCCAAGTGCAGGGTGCTGGCCTTGACCTTGGGCCCCAATCACAGCCTCATTTCCTGCACCTGCTGGTGGCCCGGTGGCCGCCCATCCCCCACGCTTCCAAGCAGCGCTCAGATCTGCTCTTCCTCCTGGTTTCCTGTTTCTGCTAATGACCTGAGTCTTCTCCCAGCTACTTCGGGGAGAAACCAGGTCCTCTGGCAATCTGTTTTCCTATGTCCAGCAGCCACCCAAGTCCTGCTGGTTGAACCTCAGCTGGTTTCTTTGCCAGCTCCTTAGCTGTCTCCTGTTATATTGCCTTTCCTGGAGGAAAAGTCCATCAATTCTTGCTTGATCTGAATCTTCCTTTCTTATCTACCCCAGTTCATGGTACATACTGAGTAAAGTGTTCATTTTGTATTCCTGGTTCATGCATCTTTTTCCACAGAAAATGTTACGATCCGGTGAGAAGCATCCTTGGGCTTCCCAAGTGGCGCTAGTGGTAAAGAACCCACCTACCAGTGCAGGACATGTAAGAGACACAGGTTCGATCCCTGGGTTGTGAAGATCCCCTGGAAGAGGGCATGGCAACCCACTCCAGTATTCTTGCCTGGAAAATTCCAGGGACAGAGGAGCCTGATGGGCTACAACCCATGGGGGTCACAAAGAGTTGGACACGACTGAAGTGACTTAACACGCATGCACACAGAAGCATCCTCATAGAATGTTCTACCTGTGTGAGAGAGGGAGAGTCAGACAGTAACAGAGAGACAGAGAGATTCTGCTCACCTCTCCCAGTCCAGTGATGGGTGAGGAAGATCCGACATCTCTGCTGCCCAGTGAGGGGTGTGAATGGGAGCTGAGATATGCAGGAAAAGGATGTGCTTGCAGAGAGCTGCAGAGGGGGCCGTGCACTCAGGCAGGAAGTGGAGTCCTGCCACGCCTCAGGAGTTCACAGCATCCTCCGCGCCAAGGGGTCTTCCACTGAGGAGGCTTTCCCCACTCCTTCTTGGATTGTTGGCCGAGTAGGACTGCCTGCTGAGACCCTCCTAGAGAGATGGGTGTGCACGTCCCAGGCTTAGAGAGAAGGCAGTGAATGGCTTCAGCAGCTGACTCAGCAAGGTGAGCCGTCTACAACCCAAGGGCAAATAGAGTAAGATGTCTGGATCTAGATTAGCAAGGGCTGGAGGACAGTGGGGATTCAGAAGCTTTGAGGTTACACCTGAGATGAAGGTATAACCTGAAGATTGAACCAAGTGGGACTTGTGGGGTGTGAAAAGGAATCGATGTCACCCACCCTCCACTTCCCACTGAATACGTATCCTCTGCCCCTAAATGAAAACTTACTCAAGGTTACAACTTTTCTGGTCACATTTATGGTCAGTTTAGAAGCACATCATTAACTGTGGCCAGTGCCATTTCAGTTCAGCTCAGCCACTCAATTGTGTCCGACTCTCTGTGACCCCGTGAACCGCAGCACGCCTGGGTTCCCTGTCCATCGACAACTCCCGGAGTCCACCCAAACCCATGTGCATTGAGTTGGTGACGCCATCCAACCATCTCATCCTGTGTTGTCCCCTTCTCCTCCTGCCTTCAATCTTTCCCAGCATCAGGGTCTTTTCCAATGAGTCAGTTCTTTGCATCAGGTGGCCAAAACATTGGAGTTTCAGCTTCAATATCAGTCCTTCTAATGAATATTCAGGACTGATCTCCTTTAGGATTGACTGGTTGGATCTCCTTGCAGTCCAAGGGACTCACAAGAGTCTTCTCCAACACCACAGTTCAAAAGCATCAATTCTTCGGTGCTCAGCTTTCTTTATAGTCCAACTCTCATATCCATATATGACTACTGGGAAAACTATAGCTTTGACTAGACAGACCTTTGTTCCATTTAATCATTAGCATTTTGAAGCTTTATTTAAAGTTAAAATTACTCTTTTAGAGATGTCTGCAGGCCGGAAGCAGGGGGTAGGGGTATGGATGTACCATCTACCTCTTCTTTCTTATCTGGCTAACCATGGGTTCTGTCTCGCACTTGGGTCAACATAAGATGTGGGAGGGAGGAGGGGAGGGGTGGCAGGTGAATTCCTGCAGGGCCAGTGCTGCCATAGAATGACTGCACTCCCTCCATGCCTGGCAGATATTTAAAGCTGATCCTTTCTCTCTTGGGTACTTTTATGCCTTTTTAAAAGATCTTGCCTTCACTCAGAAGGATCAAAGGTGCTTCTCGTGACATATAAGATGTATTTTTCTCAGTTAACCCTTGATTATTTTTTAGTGATACATTCAAACTGCCTTAGAAGGCAGGAAGTAAGGTGGCACTAGGCCAGCTCTCCTTCTGGAAAAGCCCTCATTCTGTCCTTGGCGTCCCCTGAGCCCGGACCTTCAGGCCAAGGCTCTCGCAGCAGCCTTTGCTCCTTACTCTCCCACTGGGCAAAAGCTTGGCCCCTCCCTGCCGGTTTCTTTAGTTTTTTTCCAGCTGGATTCAGACTGAGCTCTTCATTTCTCTTGAACTGCAGGATAACCTGTATACGGTTCCATGAAAGCTGGAAAATTAGTGAGATATATTGGATCAGCAAAGGAAAAGCATGAGAGTTTGTGGATTCGTTAAATTATATAGAGATAAGAAGCTCATGTCTGACTTACTTCATTCAGTGTGGCACTCTCTAGGTCCATGCATGTGGGGCAAAGGGCATCATTCCATTCTTTTTATGGTTGAGTAATATTCCGTTGTGTGTATGTACCAGGCAGAGAAAGACAAATATCATATGATATTGCTTATATGTGGAATCTAAAGACGTGGTACAAGACAGAAATAGAATCACAGATGTTAAAAAAAAAAAGTTTATGGTTACCTAGGGTGGAAGAGGGGGTAGAGATGAATTGGGAGATGGGGACTGACAGATACACAGTATTGTCTATAAAATAGATAACTAATAAGGACCTACTGTATAGCACAATACTCTGCAATGACCCATGTAGGAGAAGAGTCTGAAAACGCAGTGGACATGTGCACCTCTAGCTGATTCACTTTTCTGTGCTTAAGAAACTGGCACAACGTGGTGAATCCACTATGTTCTTGCTTGCTCAGCGACATCCCGGGGAGGCCTGGCGGCCGCAGTCCAGAGATCACAGAGTCGGACGCGGCTGGGCCACAACACAGTTGACCGACAGTGTGGTCATTACAGAGCAGGGCGTGGGGAGCCCTGTGCTGTTCCGTAGGTCCCTATTAGCTTTCTATTTTATAGCGAGCAGCATGTATACGTCAATCCCAATCTCCCAGTCCATCCCTCTCCCCTCTTCTAATCTCTAGACTCTTGTGTGTCTGGATCGACCAGAAGGGCCAGGCCATGTGCCGTCTCTTTGGGAGGCCCTGGTCTCAGAACACTGAGACATGTGACCACGAGCCCCGGTTCCTGCTTTCCTGCTGATGGTTTCACTGTCTCCTAATTCCATTTCTATTCTGTCTCTCGAATACACTGTCTCTGTATCCTCTGTCTGGTCTTTTCTCTCATCACTGGAAGACCCAAAACCCGAGCACAGTCTTCTTGGGGGAAGGGTGGGAGCACCCAGGGGTGCCTACTTTGGTCCTGAGTTTGAGGCTGATGCTCGTCCAGGGAAACGATTTCTCTCCCTGGTCAGCTTCGTTCACTGAGGCATTACCTTCGAGTTTGCAGTCACAGCCTCACGGAAATAAAGGTGACTCTTTGGTTGGTCACTGCCTCCGTGCCTACATGTCTTCTGGTGACCTTGTGGAAATCAGGAGTCGGTCATGAAAGACAAAATTCAGAGCTCCCTGGTTACCTGATGAAAAGACGTCCTCATGTCACCTTTTGCGTCCCCCAAATAAGTTTGCTTCCTTCCCTCATATATTTGCTCTTATTCTTCCTACTTGGTGTATCCATCCCTGAGACCATCCTTTTCCTCACTTGTAGTTTTCAGCCAAATGCCTTTGGAACTTTCTTTTACTGCAATTAGAAGTGGATTTCTCCCTTCCCTGAATTCTATAAGGCTTTCACTGCAGCTGATACATTCTGACTTGTGTGACACTTACTGCTCCATTTTTTTTTCCCTTCCCAAACAGCTTGTTAGTTTAATTATCTTTGTTTTCTCCACAGTGCCTTACATAAAGCCTGGCATGTAATGTCGAATGCATGCATTAGTCCTGTCTGACTCTTTTGTGACCCCATGGACTGCCCGCCAGGCTCCTTTGTCCATGGGACTCTCCAGGCAAGAATATTGGAGGGGGTTGCCATTTCCTTCTTCAATAGTAATGCATTAAGTAAAGTCAAAGGAATATTTCATTTTTAAAGAATTTGTATATTTTCAACAAGGAAAAGTATATCTGATGGTGTAAGCTATCCAATTACATTGTATTCTTGATGAAGTAATATTAAACTGTTTTTCTTGTTAAAAAAGTAATTTAGGAAAAATTCTAAAGAAGAAACATTCTTAGATATCACAGTAGTCCATAATGGATATGACTTAACTTTCAGCTTGAAAGAAATTAAAGTCATTTAACTAATGTGCTAATATGCTATGTATAGGGATCCAAAGTTTTTTCAAGGATGGTCAGCTCAGTTGTTTATGGGCATACTCTGGAGATAAATCAATACCTATCTATCATCTATGTATGTGTGTATGTATCATCTACTTATTTCTCTATGTATCCATCCATCTATCCATCTACTTATTTCTCTATGTATCCATCCATCTATCCACCTATCTACCCATCCATCAATTATCTATTGATCCATCTATCTATCATCTATGGAGGGAGGTGAGGGAGTTGTTCAATTGCCAAGTGATGTCTGACTCTTGTGTCCACATGGACTGCAGCACACTAGGCTATCCTCCTAGGCTGTCCTCTGCTATCCTGGAGGTAGGGAGAGAGATAAATATCTAGAAGTAGGAATAAACCCCACAAATGAAACTTAGCATTTTGATACCTGAAGTTTAGCCTCATTCAGCTAGAGATTATTTTTTAGGAAGACCTTGGTGTTAACAAGTGAATGACTGAAAATCTGATGGCCATATGCAAATGGAGAGGCTCTGCAAACAAAAGAGAGTAGGAAGAACCAGGACTGTTAACATCGTTCACATGTTGACTGTTAACTATTAACATCACACTGTTACCATCTGATGATGAGGAGGGTTATCCTGGGGAATAAAAGTCTGTTCCCTGGTGGTTCAGCATGAAGAGACTGCCTGCAATTCAGGAGACACAGGTTTGATCCCTGGGTCAGGAAGATCCCCTGGAGGAGGTCATGGCAACCCGGTCCAGTATTCTTGCCTGGAGACTCCCATGGACAGAGGAGCCTGGAGGGCTACAATCCATAGGGTCGCAAAGAGTCGGACACGACTGAAGTGATTCAGTATGCACAGTGGTGATGCTAGGCACTCAGTAGGGGTTCAGTAAGACTTAACTGTTAATTCTGTGGATAATATGTTCCATTTTGGTTCTGTCTCAAATGTTATAAACAGATTTAGGTTTTTCTTTTATTATCTGTGAAGTATGTAAAACAACTCTTTTACATACAATATCCCACTAGCTATTTTTAGGGAATTATAACTATATTCGTGTTTTGTTTTGCTTTGCTTTTAAGTGGATATTTAGTAATTCTTTTAGTACCCACAGCTAAAAAGTTGCAGATCTGGAAGAAAAGTCTTTGTCTTTTTAATGTGTCATTCATCATTTTTTCCTACTATGTTATGTGTTACTTCTAATGCCTGAGAAGTTAAATCATTAAGCTTTAATTCTTATTTATTCTGGAGAATTTATTGTAGGTTAATATGTGATCATTGGGCACCCTTATTTAAATGATGAAAGCACAGTTGAATTGTATCTGAATTTACTAATCATAGGCTAATGATACTAGTTGAATGTTTATTCACATAAAGAAGAAGAAAATAAAAAAACATTTCTAGCTGTCATGTCACTAGCTTGCATTTTGATTGGAAGCAAATCATTTCAGCTTTCACCTGACATAAATAAAAATTGAAAGTAGGGTTATTTTATTTGCTGTTTAACTCACTGGCCTATTCAATATTCAACAAGTTAATATTTTAGATTTTTATATAAAATTTTTGAAGAAAGGTGTTTTTCTGAAGCTTATTCCATATAAGTACTATATTAATTATTTTATAATATTTCCTCCCATTTTGGAAAGATTATTTGGCAGAAGCCATGAAACTAAAAGAACAGCAAAGCCAATGACAGAGATTAATGCAATAGTTACATGTGGTCCTGTTTGCAAGAATCTGATAAAGGTTTCCATCCATTTGGACTCTATGTATTTTTTACTTCCAAAATATCACTAGTATTTCAGTCTTTTGATCTCTGCTTCTCAGGCTGTGAAATTTGGTTTGGGGTTGAGATGAAAGGGGTTAGGGAGGATGAAGACAAATGATGAATAGAGGATTCATTTAATTTTAGCGTTTAAGTATCCAGCCCACTGTTTGTATATGAGCTTGGTTTTCAGTCTTATTTATCCTAGGAAACTAATGTCGCAGGACTGGAGTTAGTGTCACTAGGAAATTCTTAAAATAGGAGTTATGTAAAAGAAATACACCCAAAGGGCAAAAAGTATTTCACATTTGTTCCAGAAGACCATAGCTCCATTGGGAATTTATTGAAGTCTTCAAACACTAGTACTTTTATTTAGATTTCCTGGAACCACAAATACATGTTTTCAAAAGTCTTTGACTCCGTTTTGGGGAACATGAAACTTTTAAATATTGAAATTGTTTCTGTTCTCCTACTGTCATTTTAAAAACATTACTGAAATGTTTTGCTCTGAAGCAAATTTTCAGGGACTATCAGTAAAGGAGAGAAAATATAACAGGATGGTTCAGTCGGTTTACTGGCCTTGATCTAGAGAAGCCATATTTAACTGAGGACCAACTCTGAAAGATCGTAGAGTATTTTAAGTAATCATTGATCTTTTGTTGTTTCATGTGGATTCATCTGCTTAAGAAAGGGGAAGGTGGGAAGAACCTCTATTTAGTACACTTTTAATCTTTGGACAATGGAGAAAATGACTAAGTTGAGCAAGAAACAGGCCTCTCTTGTGTAGGAGGAGCTAGATCCCCAGAAAAGGGACAGAGAATTCATGCAGAGTGAAGAACTCGTGAGATGGGGCTCACCACCTGCTCACAGGTGTGGAGGGGATTGCCACACGGCTGGGAGGATGACTCCCTAGAATATCATTGTCCTACCCTTTAGAAGGTTCTAGAAGAGAGAAATAAGCTCAATTCCACAAATGCAGGGGGGCTACAAGGTTAACACCTCTAGGAGAGGGAGGTTTGATAACTAGGTGGGACCAGGGTATGTCATTATTTGACCATCATGCGTACACTGTCCATTGACTGCATGCCAGGTGCTTGGTAGAGTCCATGAAATTGGAGCCTGAGGGTCAAAGGGACCCTCTCTGACGTTTACAGGGATTCCCCAAGCTTAAGTGCTCATCTCACTCTTTCTTTGAGGTGTAGGTATAATATCATGTTTCTGTGACCTGCAAAAACACTGATTTTAGTGTGGCCTCTTTCTCCCAGTGGATTGTAAGCTGTGCTCAAAAGCTGAGACTAGTTAGATCCTACTCACCTTGGTCTGGGCTTTCCAGGTGGCACTAGTCATAAAGAGCCTGCCTGCCAATGCAGGAGACATAAGAGATTCAGGTCCAGTCCCTGGGTTGGGAAGATCCCCTGGAGGAGGGCATGGCGACCCACTCCAGTGTTCTTACCTGGAGAGTCCCATGGACAGAGGAGCCTGGCGGGCTACAGTCCATGGGGTCACAAAGAGTCGGACAGGACTGAAGCAACTTAGCAAGCATGCACGCACACCTTGGTTAGAGTATTTGGGAATTGTGGCCTTAACTGACATTCATTTCATGTGTATTGACTAGGTTAGTTAGTGTGAATGAGACATTAATGCTGCCATTATGGTACTTGACAGCTAAAACAAGAAATAAGACGTGGACACAGAACAAACTTATTGGGAGATAGTTGTTTTCAGTTTATCAAGTAGAGTTAGAGAGAAGACACCAAAAAGCAAGATCAAGCAGCCCCCAGAAGATTTTGCTTTCTTCCTCCCAATTTAACTGTGCAAATCCTGTGTTTAGATTTGAAAACAGTTAGCTAGGTAACCATTACCTTACCTTCAGATGTTCAGTAGCAGTTATAGTATATGACTCATTTATCTACTAGAAATTGACTGATGTTTAACTGATTTATTTGGAGAACTTCAAAGAAATGCATATACCAGAACTCTTTACCTATGTACCTGTTTTTCTGTAGGCTCATCCTGCATCTAGATTTAATACTAGAAAAAGTCAGTTGCATTGGAAACTCCTAGTATCACCAAAAAACACAGTTGACTTGAGTGTCAAGAGCCAGCATGAATCCAAGATGAACAAGCCAGCTCAGCCATGGGTCTGCAATTTGACAGTCTTGACATATTAGACCACATGCTCAATTGCTTTGAACCTCAGTTATCTATGAAGTGGTGATAGTAATGCTTACCCTGCTTCTGTCTTAGGGCTGTTATGGGTCAAAAAATCCTTTGTACGCTATTCAATGCTATATAAAAGCAAGGGATTCTTGCTGTCGTGACGGCGATAGTGTAACTGAACACGAACCTGAAGGCACAGCCACATAATTAAAGCATCTTGCCTCAAGAACACTCTACATGTTCCCATCTGTGAAGCAACATCTGATAAGTCCTTAGACTCATCAGCTGAAGTGTACGTTGATGGTCCCTGAAGAATTACGGGCACATTAATTTGCTTGCCTGGAAACATCTGGATGCTCTAAAATTAGATTCCTGATGAAAGATTCCTGAAGTGTTGCCAGATTGATAATTTTATTCAGTTCAACAAACATGAATTGAATGCTTACTATAGACTGGGCATTGTTGGAAGCAGCAGAGACACAGAGAAGCGAGCATGGTTCCTGCCTTCAGGGAGCTCACAGTTTATGGGCGGAGCTACCTCCACAGTTAGATGCTCCGAGAAAGTAAAATGGACTTATGTGCAACAACTACATAGATTATAGTGGCACTCCATAAAGGGATTTCCAGTTTGGAATTCTCTCAGGAGTTCCACATATTGAAAGAGTGAATTAGTATTATTTAAATGAATGAAACCGTGGCTGCTGACATTTGCGTTCTCTGCCTCATCCCTCCCCTAAGGCACAGAGCACAGAGCCGACTACATGCTGATGAGAGGAAGAGCAAGGAGATAAATGGGGGGGGGGGGTAATTAAAATATTAAATGATCCAGCCAGGCTAGTTATTTCAAATCAACATCAATACCAATCTAGATATTGACTGGTATATTGGTCACTCAATAGATATCTAAATAAAATTCTCTGTTAGAATGTATCAGTTCAGCTCAGTTCATTTACTTAATCATGTCTGATACTTTGCTATCCCATGGACTGCAGCACTCCAGGCCTCCCTGTCCATCACCAATTCCCGGGGCTTACTCAAACTCGTGTCAATTGAGTCGGTGATGCCATCCAACCGTCTCATCCTCTGTCGTCCCCTTCTCCTCCTGCCCCCAATCCCTCCCAGCATCAGGGTCTTTTCCAGTGAATCAGCTCTTGGCATCAGAGGGCCAAAGTATTGGAGCCTCAGCTTCAGCATCAGTCCTTCCAATGAACACCCAGGACTGATTTCCTTTAGGATGGACTGGTTGGATCTCCTTGCAGTCCAAGGGACTCTCAAGAGTCTTCTCCAAGATCACAGTTCAAACGCATCAATTCTTCAGTGCTCAGCTTTCTTTATAGTCCAACTCTCACATCCATACACAACTACTGGAAAAACCATAGCTTTTACTAGACAGACCTTTGTTGGCAAAGTAATGTCTCTGCTGTTTAATATGCTGTCTAGGTTGGTCATAGCTTTTCTTCCAAGGAGCGAACGCCTTTTAATTTCATGGCTGCAATCACCATCTGCAGTGATTTTGGAGCCCCCCAGAATAAAGTCTGTCACTGTTTCCACTGTTTCCCCATCTATTTGCCATGAAGTGATGGGACCAGATGCCATGATCTCAGTTTTCTGAATGTTGAGCTTTAAGCCAACTTTTTCACTCTCCTCTTTCACTTTCATCAAGAGGCTCTTTAGTTCTTCACTTTCTGCCATAAGGGTGGTGTCATCTGCATATCTGAGGTTATTGATATTTCTCCTGGCAATCTTGATTCCAGCTTGTGCTTCTTCCAGCCCAGTGTTTCTCACGATGTACTCTGCATATAAGTTAAATAAGCAGGGTGACAAGATACAGCCTTGATGTACTTCTTTCCTGATTTGGAACCAGTCTGTTTTTCCATATCCAGTTTTAACTGTTGCTTCTTGATCTGCATACAGATTTTTCAAGAGGCAGGTCAGGTGTCTGGTAATCCCATCTCTTGCAGAATTTTCCACAGTTTGTTGTGATTCACACAGTTGAAGGCTTTGGCCTAGTCAATAAAGCAGAAGTAGATGTTTTTCTGGAACTCTCTTGCTTTATTGATGATCCAACGAATGTTGGCAATTTGATCTCCAGTTTCTCTGCCTTTTCTAAATCCATCTTGAACATCTGGAAGTTCATGATTCACGTATTGCTGAAGCCTGGCTTAGAGATTTTTGAGCATTACTTTGCTAGCATGTGAGATGAGTGCAACTGTGCGGTGTTTGAGCATTCTTTGGGATTACCTTTCTTTGGGACTGGAATGAAAATTGACCTTTTCCAGTCCTGTGGCCACTGCTGAGTTTTCCAAATTTGCTGGGATATTGAATGCAGCACTTTCACAGCATCATCTTTCAGGATTTGAAATAGCTCAACTGGAATTCCATTACCTCCGCTAGCTTTGTTCATAGTGATGCTTCCTAAGGCCCACTTGACTTCACATTCCAGGATGTCTGGCTCTAGGTGAATGATCACACCATCGTGATTAGATAATCACGATGGGTCATGAAGATCTTTTTTGTACAGTTCTTCTGTGTATTCTTGCCACCTCTTCTTAATATCTTCTGCTTCTGTTAGGTCCATACCATTTCTGTCTTTTATCGAACCCATCTTTGCATGAAATGTTCCCTTGGTATCTCTAATTTTCTTGAGGAGATCTCTAGTCTTTGCCATTCTATTGTTTTCCTCTATTTATTTGCATTGATCACTGAAGAAGGCTTTCTTATCTCTCCTGGCTATTCGTTGGAACTCTGCATTTAAATGGATATATCTTTTTTTTTTCTCCTTTGCCTTTTGCTTCTCTTCTTTACTCAGCTCTTTGTAAGGCCTCCTCAGACAGCCATTTTGCATTTTTACATTTATTTTCTTGGGGATGATTTGATCTTTGCCTCTTGTACAATGTCAGAAACCTCTGTCCATAGTTAATCAGGCACTCTGTCTATCAGATCTAATCCCTTGAATCTAATGGTCGCTTCCACTGTATAATCGTAAGGGATTTGGTTTAGGTCATACCTGAATGGTCTCGTGGTTTTCTCTATTTTCTTAAATTTAAATCTAAATTTGGCAATATGGAGCTCATGATCTGAGCCACAGTCAGCTCCCAGTCTTGTTTTTGATGACAGTATAGAGCTTCTCCATCTTTGGCTGCCAAGAATATGATCAATCTGATATTGGTGTTGGCCACCTGGTGATGGCTATGTGTAGAGTCTTCTCTTGTGTTTTTGGAAGAGGGTGTTTGCTGTGACCAGTGTGTTCTTTTGGCAAAACTCTGTTAGCCTTTGCCCTGCTTCATTCTGTACTCTAAGGCAAAATTTGCCTGTTACTCTGGGTATTTCTTGACTTCCTACTTTTGCATTCCGGTCCCCTGTAATGGAAATGACATCTTTTTTGGGTGTTAGCTCTAGAAGCTCTTGCAGGTCTTTATAGAACCATTCAACTTCAGCTTCTTCAGCGTTACTGGTTGGGGTATAGGCTTGGATTACTGTGATATTGAATGGTTTGCCTTGGAAACGAACAGAGATCATTCTGTCGTTTTTGAGACTGCATCCAAGTACTGCATTCTGGACTCGTTTGTTTACTATGATGGCTGCTCCATTTCTTCTAAGGGATTCTTGTCCACAGTGGTAGATATAATGGTCATCTGAGTTAAATTCACCCGTTCCAGTCCGTTTTAGTTCGTGGATTCATCAAATGTCGACGTTCACTTCTGTTTGACCACTTCCAGTTTGCCTTGATTCATGGACCTAACATTCCAGGCTCCTCTATTGCTCTTTACTGCATCAGACTTTATTTCCAACACCAGTCACATTCACAACTGGGTGTTGTTTTTTGTTTGCCTCCATCTCTTTATTCTTTCTAGAATTATTTCTCCACTGGACTCCCATAGCATATTGGGCACCTACCAACCTGGGAAGTTCATCTTTCAGTGTCCTATCTTTTTGCCTTTTTATACTATTCATGGGCTTTTCAAGGCAAGAATACTGAAGTGGTTTGCCATTCCCTTGTCCAGCGGACCATGTTTTGTCAGAAATCTCCTTCATGACCCATCTGCTTTGGGTGGCCCTACAAGGCATGGCTCATAGTTTCATTGAGTTAGACAAGGCTGTGGTCCATGTAATTAGATTGGTTAGTTTTCTTTGATTGTGGTTTTCAGTGTGTCTGCCCTCTGATGGAGAAGGATAAGTCTAGATTCGCACAAATCTTTTTTCCAAACTCGTACACAGCAGAGGAGGCGACAGGGAGGACAGGGGCACAGAGACCCAGTTCTGGCTCTGAACCGTGTGGCTGTGGGCCCCCCGGGCTGCGTCAAGGTTCCTCTCCTTCCTCCCAACTCCGACTTCCTCCACGGGACCCTCATTAGAATGTACAGTTGATTTGAAAGACATTTAAAAGAGGGAAGAGGGGAAGAGAGCTTTTCTTAGAAACTTTAAAATTTTATTCGTGACCAATCAGAGCTTACTCCCAGGCCCCCGACCCTCTACAGCTTGCTGGGTTTTGTCCTGTGTGTTTGTTGTTGTTGAGGAAGAAACCACCAGCCTGGGGCAAAGTCATTCAAACCTGGCGGTAATGTTTGTTTCAGAAGAGAGCATTGGATCAAAAAAATAAAAAAGGACCACCAAAAAACAAAAGGCAAAAGTAGTGTAAATGAAGAGTGTTAGGTTCTGGGCTCAGGAGCCCTGGAAAGAGAGTGAAGAGAGCACAGGTGACGCTAACCCAGGCTGGGCTGGGAGCGGAGGTCCGGGAGGACCGTCTCTGCCCTGGGACCCCTTGTGCGTGTGATGCTCTTTCTGCTTCTCTTAACGTCTGCCTGCCGGTGCTGCCTGGCTGGCACGGCCACGCTGGCATTTTCTCCACTCACATCAGAGTGGTTAAGTCATTAATATGTTCACATGGGAGAGGGGAGGAAGGAAGAAGAAATTTGGATAATTTTCTCTCCAGACATTCGTCTGTCTTGCAATGTCATTACTTTCCTACACATCCTATTGTGCATTTGAGAAACTAGATGCCTTCTTTTTTTAAAAAAATTAATTTTTATTGAAGTACAGTTGACTGACAATGTCGTGTTAGTTTTGAGTGCACAGCAAAGTGATTCAGTTGTATATTGTTTTTCACATTTTTTTCCTATGATCGGTCACCACAAGGTATTGAGTATATTTCCCTGTGCTATATATTCGGACATTGTTGGTTTTCTATTTTATGTGTAGTGTGTGTATACATTCATCTCAGACTCCTGGTTTATCCCTCCTTCTGTTCCCTCTTCAGTTCAGTCACTCAGTCATGTCTGACCCTTTATGGCCCCACGGACTGCAGCACGCCAGGCCTCCCTGTCCATCACCAACTCCCAGAGCTTGCTCAAACTCATGTCCACTGAGTCAGTGATGCCATCCAACCATCTCATCCTCTGCCATCCGCTTCTCCTCCTGCCTTCAATCTTTCCCAGCATCAGGGTCTTTTCCAATGAGTCAGTTCTTTGCATCAGGTAGCCAAAGTATTGGAGTTTCAGCTTCAGCATCTGTCCTTCCAATGAATATTTTCCCCTTGGGAAACTGTAAGTTTGGTTCCTACGTCTGTTATCATCTTTGCTTTCAGATCATCCCCTACCGCATAAGCTATTGGGCTCCAACTTGGATCAATAGAATCAGAAAGACAAACTCTATTTTCAAGATATTTTTATATTATACCGATTTTAAAATATTTTGAAAATTATCCATTGTCTACAGCTGTGCATGCATGCTAAGTGGCTTCAACTGTGTCCGACTTTTTGTGACCCATAGCCCGACTATAGCCACCCACGGATGCTGGTCATTCCTTCATGTGTGTTAGTTGCTCAGTCACGTCCAGCTCTTTGCGACCCCATGGACTGTAGCCCACCAGGCTCCTCTGTCCATGGGATTCCTCAGGCAAGAATACTGTAGTGAGTTACCATGCCCTCTTCCAGGGAATCTTCCTGACCTAAGGATCTAACCCATGTCTCTTACATCTTCTGCATGGGCAGGTGGATTCTTTACCACTAGTGACACTTGGGAAGCTCCCAGAGATTAAATAATTTGCCCAAATCATATATATCTTGAATTGCTGCATTGAGATTTAGACCCAGGTGAACCTTGTTCAAAGGATCCATGAATTTTTCAACAGTGAACTTTGTTGTTCACTCCCAGTTTTGTGTTAACTCCACAAGACATTTCTCAGGCATTTTATAGGACTGCGTGTTAGTTGCTCAGTCAAGTCTGACTCTTTGCGACTCCATGGACTGACTGTGGGCACAGTCATAAAAACATGCACTTAAGGCCAGAAGACTTGGGTTCAAATTTCGCCATCTTGCATTTTTCTGTTGATAGTATGGTAATAAGAGACAGAAGATGAGCTCATATCCCAACTTTGTCATCTACCAGCTGTGTAAACTTGGGCAAAATTTTCTCATTTCTAAGTCTCCAATTTTTCACATGCCCAAGAGAGACAAAAACAATCAAGTGACTGAAAAAGAAACGTGATAACACCCTGTAAACAGCCTAGCACCTCCCCTGGCACACAGCAGGCACCTACTAAATGTAGTCACTTCATCTCTTTCAACTAATTCTGATCATTTGGAGGCATGCATTATGTGCTCTCTGGGCTTTTATTTAATAAACATATGGTGTTTAATACTGCTGTTTTGACATGGCTACAGTAAAAGCAGAAGAAATAACATCCAAATAAGGAAGTCTTTCTTCTCATGTCTCTAAGAAATGAGAACCCACCATTTCTAGGTTGTAGAAAAGAAGTGACAATGATTTATTATTGAACAATGGAGCAATTATTTATTATTGAAGCCACTTCTGGACCTACATTTTAATGATAGTCATTTGTAGCTTTCTCCAGTAGCTGAGAGCCCTGGAAGGCTTGTGTAGGGTTGAATTTGAAGCCACCCTCTGCCTCTCAGCCCAGGTCCCCAAGACAAAATCCTGAGCCAAATATGCGCCATTCTGTCTGCTGTCCTAACCCAAGGGAAATGACCCTCAAGCCCCACGGGGCTCATTCAGGTCATGAAGGAGACCTCACCTTTCATAGGTCAGACGGCGTTCAGAGATGCTTTGCTTAAGTGACTAATGAGGAAGGGAAAAAAAAAAAATCGAGATCTAGTTAACGAAATGTGCTGAGGTCATTTCCACCACGCGTTGTTAGAGCTCAAAAGCAGAAAGTGTCTTGAGGGCTATAATTAGGAGAATGAGTTAAAAATGTAACAGCGCTCCAGATCTCAACTACACCTATCGTCATTTTCTCAACTATAAACGTCTGCCCCTGTGCGCTTTATGGGGACTATGGTAATCCTTCTTTTTTCAGCATTTGAGGGAAACAGGGGAAGAAAAATAATAAAGGGGGGAAAGTAATTTTTTTTTAATTGAAGGATAGTTGCTTTTACAGAATTCTGTTGTTTTCTGTCAAACCTTAACGTGTGAATCAGTCGTAGGTATACATACGTCCCCTCCCTCTTGACCTCCCTCCCATCTTCCTCCCCATCTCACTCCTCCAGCTTGATACAGATCCCCTGTTTGAGTAATGTTTTTAAGAGACATTTGAGAGAGGCCAGAGAGCTCCTGGGAGGAGGCAGGCCCGGTTCTCTGCCCGTCTTTCTTTGCACTGCAGTCCACTCCAGTCCCTTCTGACCGTGCAGCCGTCTGGCCCTGAGTGCCTGGTCCCCACATGCCGCTCAGAGTGGCCACCTGCGCCTGGTGAAGCCCTCTGAACAGAGAGCACACTTGGGGCCACCTGCATGCAGAGGGCTAGTGCACAGTGATGCGTGGTCGTTATCCCCGAAGACTTCAGGCTTCAACTGTCACACACCCTGCTTGTTTTTCTCATAGACTTCATCTTTTAGAGATTTGGGTTCACAGTAATATTGAGCCGAAAGGTGCAGAGAGTTCCCTTGTATTCCCTGACCTCACAGAGGTACATCTTTTCCAATGATCAATCCCCCACCAGATGGTACATTTGTTCTAATCAGTGAACCTGCACTGACACATCAGTTTCACCCCAAATCCAGTTTCGGTTAGGGTTCACTCTTGGCATTGTGCATTCTATGTCTTTGGATAAGTGGATGATGGTACGTATCCATTTTTATTGTGTGATACAAAATGCATTCACTGTCTTAGAAACCCTCTGTGCTCTGCCAGTTCATCTTTTCCTGCCACCACTGATTTTTTATTTTACCATCTCTATGATTTTGCCTTCACCAGTGTATCATATAGTTGGAATCATATAGCAGGCAGACTCTCTAGATTGGTTTCTTTCAGTATGTAATATGCATTTTAGTTTCCTCCATGCCTTTTCATGACTTGATAACTCGTTTCTCTTTAGTGTGGAATTATATTCCATTATCTGGTTGTACAACAGTTTATGTCTTCACCTACTGAAGGACATCTTGGTTACTTCCAAGTTGGATAATTATGAATAAAACTGCTGTGAACATCCATGTGCAGCTTTTTGTGGCGACATTTTCTGAGTGAATGCCAAAGAGCCTAAATGCTGGATAGTATGGTCAGAATGTACTCTGTTTTATAAGAAACAGTCAGACCATCTTCCAAGGCGGCTGTAGTCTCACCAGTCGCTTCACATCCTCATCAGCATGTGGTGTTGGCCAAGGTCCAGCTCTCAACTCTTCAATAGGTATGTCATATCTCGTTGGTTTAACTTGCAATTTCCTAATGACACATAGAGCGACTTCTCCTATACTTGTTTACCATCTGTATATCGTTTTGGTGAAGTATTTACTCAGATCTCATTTTGGTCGTTTTTTAATCGGGTTGTTCATTTTTTTAATGTTGAGTTTTAAGAGTTCTTTGTACATTTTGGATAGCAGTCTTTTATCAGATGTGTCTTTGGCAAATATTTTCTCTCAGGCTGTGGCTTGTCTTCTTATTCCCCTAATCCCTCTATTCTTTGTGTCAAGGACAAACTTAAAAAATAATAATAATAAGTATTGGGTTGGCCAAAGACTAAGATGTTACAGAAAAGCCCAAACGAAGTTTTTGTCCAACCCAGCATTTCTGTGTCCATCTTCATGTGTAAGTCAGCGATCCAAAAGCAATAGGAACAAAGATATTTGAGTAACTGCAGTGTCAGTTTCATGAATTTGGTGAAAACTGCTCAGAAGAGTGCAGGTTTCATAATTAGGGGTATTCATAAGAGTTAGTCACTAGTATTTGTACAAAAGGAGGTAAGGCATTTCCAGTAACTTTTCTCCAGTTGCCTTATTTTGGTGTTAATATGACTTTTTATAAGAAATCTTGGATTCAAGCCTTTGGGAAGATTTGGATTAAATCAGAGGTTCTCAAGCAGAGGTGATTTTTGTCCACCAGGGAAATTTTGCCCATGTCTGGAAGCTTGATGACTGGGGAGGGGAGACAGCACTGGTGGGCGGAAGCCAAGGAGGCTCTGAGCGTGTGTGGTGCCCGGGACAGCCACCCCTGCACCTCCCACCGACAGAAGAATGACCCGGCCCTAGATGCCAAGAGTGCCACAGTCGAGAAATCCAGAATAAATCAAGCACATCCTCTTGCTATATCTTCTATGCAGCTGGTTTTTGTAAGAAACTGAGTGCAAGCTAGAGTGGACAGCGTGTTCCGGATACACGAACGTGTGGAGGGAGCAGTGCGTTCCAGATACACGAACGTGTGGCGACTCCGGAGTTCGTACACGGTTCTCTGCTCACACTCTTCTGGAAGATCTACACTTCCTGAATCGGCCCGTAATTTATTTTCATAGACATTTTCTTTCCAAGCCTTGGAAATTGCCTTGGAAATCAAGTTGTTTTTGAATTAACTGTGTGAATTGACACTCAGCTTCCGACTAGGTCACCTTATCTCTTCATGAATGACAGCTATGGTGGTGATTGCCCAAACAGAAGAAAAGTAAAAAGGAATTATTCCTACAAAGCACCCAAAATCCTTACCTAATGTTAATGATTGGCAAATAATCTAAACTATTTTCCACAGGGAAAAGACTGCAAAAAAGAGCAACATTTGCTTAGCAAACAGAGAATATCTAAAAACAGCCTTGCTAAAAACAGGTTAATGCTTTAAATGACACAATTGAACAAGACATAATTAGGGGTAACTATTTCCTTCCTCTCATTTTAGAAACACCATGAGCATTTGGCACAGGGGTGAGAGAGGGTGATTTCATGACCTCCATGTGGAATTTTTTTTTCAGTGTTGCCATTAAGTTGTTATTACATAAAATGGTATCAAGTATGCCAACCAAATTTCCTAATAGTATGTAAATCCCTTGGACTACAAGGAGTCCCTTGGACACCAAGGAGATCAAACCTGTCAATCCTAAAGAAAATCAACCCTGAATATTCATTGGAAGGACTGAAGCTCCAGTACTTTGGCCACGTGATGCCAATGAGAGCCGACTCACTGGAAAAGACTCTGATGCTGGGAAAGATTGAGGGCAGGAGAAGGGGATGACAGTGGATGAGATGGTTGGATGGCATCACTGACTCGATGGACATGAGTTTGAGTAAACTCTGGGAGTTGGTGGTGGACAGGGAGGCCTGGATGCTTCAGTCCATGGGGTCTCAAGAAGTCAGACACAACTTAGCAACCGAACAGCAACAACAATGTAAATCCAGTTTGCAAAGAAGTTGTTTCATGGCCAAAAAATTTGCAATAATTAAATTACTGTTGTTGAAGTCCCTATTTCTTCTTTGAAGATAATATTTGATTATAAGTACATAAAGAATAGGAAGTACTAATTTTAAAATAGATCTTTGGCCAAGATTCAAGAGGAATAAGTTTTCCCATGCCTAAATGAATGGTTGATAATGATATCTTTTCAAATTCGATTCTGTTGTTATATATTTACATGCTGTGCTGGATGCTAAAAGGATAAGAAAAGACTAATATATAATCCTTTTCTTTGAGAAGCTGACAAATTAATGGACGTGGTGTGCACACTTAGTTGCTGCAATGTTAGCGTGAAGGGCTGAGTGATTTGTTTGGAATGTGGAGAGTGAAAAAGGAAGGGAGAAGAAAAGATACCCCTGGAATTGGTCTCTCATCAGGAGTGGAACTCAGAGAAGACCTGTGAGCACTGGGGCTGGTGGGGTGGGGATGAGGAGGCATCCTGGGATGACTATGCGTCAGTGGTACAGAGCATGGCCAGCGCCTCCCATTAAAAGACAGGTCCAGACCAGACCAGGAAGGGTCCTCAGCATTCTACTGAAGAAGACGTTCTACACCAGGATTTTGGGTGCTTTGTAGGAATAATTACTTTTTACTTTTCTTCTGTTTGGGCAATCACAACCATAGCTGTCATTCATGAAGAGATAAGGTGACCTAGTCGGAAGCTGAGTATAAATTCACACAGTTAATTAAAAAACAACTTGATTTCCAAGGCAATTTCCAAGGTAAATTTGTTCAGGTATCTCTTGACTTCCTACTTTTGCATTCCAGTACCCTATAATGAAAAGGACATCTTTTTTGGGTGTTAGTTCTAGAAGGTCTTGTAGGTCTTCATAGCATGATTCAGCTTCAGCTTCTTCAGCATTACTGGTCAGGCCATAGACTTGGATTACTGTGATATTGAATGGTTTGCCTTGGAAACGAACAGAGATCATTCTGTTGTTTTTGTGATTGCTTCCAAGTGCTGCATTTTGGACTCTTTGTTGACTATGAGGGCTACTCCATTTCTTCTAAGGGATTCTTGCCCACAGTGGTAGATATAATGGTCATCTGAGTTAAATTTACCTATTCCAGTCCATTTTAGTTCACTGATTCCTAAAATGTGGATGTTCACTTTGCCATCTCCTGTTTGACCACTTCCAATTTATCAGATATAGTTGACTGTAAATGCTTGTATTTATTTTGGAGCTCTCAATTCTGTCCCCGTGATTAATGTTTATGCTAGTACCATAGTGTTTTGATTACTGTAGCTTTATAAGGTAACTTGAAATCAGAAAGTGTGATGCTTTTCACTTTGTTCTCCTATCTCAGGACTGCTCTGGCTATTTAGGACCTCTTTTAGTTCATACAAATTTTATGATTGTTGTTTCTACTTCCATAAAGAATGCCATTGAAATCTTGATGAGATTGTATTACACCTGTGGATAGCTTTGGGTGGTATAGATGTTTTAATAATATTAATTCTTGTAGTCCATGAACACAGGGTACTTTTACATTTATGTGTATCTTCAGTTTCTTTCTCCATTGTTTAGTAGATTTCAGTGTAGAGATCTTTTACCTCCTTGGTTAAATTTGGTCTTAAATATGTTATTGTTTTTGATGCTGTTTCAAATGGAATTATTTTATTTCTGTTGCAGATAATTCATTGTTAGTGTACAGCAATGCTACTGATTTTTGTATGTTAGTTTTATATTCTGCAACTTTACTAAATTGGTTGATTAGATCTAAGAGTTTTTTGGTGGGGTCATTAATATTTTCTATAATATTATGTTGTCAACAGAGACAATTTTACTTCTTCCTCTCCCCTTCTGATGTGTTTTATTTTTTTTCCTTGCCTGATTGCTGTGCCTAGGACTTCCAGCACTGTGAATGATTAGGATTGATAACAGTGGGTACTCTTATCTTGTTTTTGATCTTAGAGGACAAGCTTTCAATCTTTCACCACTGAGTATGATATTAGCTGTGGGCTTGTCATATATGGACTTTATTATGTTGAGGTATGTTCCTTTCCTTGTGGCTCAGCTGGTAAAGAATCTGCCTGCAATGCAGGAGACCCTGGTTAAATTCCTAGGTTGGGAAGATCCACTGGAGAAGGGAATAGCTACCCACTCCAGTATTCTGGCCTGGAGAATTCCATGGACTATATAGTCCATGGGGTTGTAAAGAGTTGGGCACAACTGAGTGACTTTCACTTTCACTTTCATGTTCTTCCTACACCTAGTTTCTCAAGAGTTTTCACCATGAGGAGATGTTGAGTTTTGTCTAATGCCTTTTGTGCTTCAACTGAGATAATCATATGATTTTTTTCTTTCTATTAATGTGATGTGCCCCATTTATTGATATGCATAAGTTGAGGCATCCTTTCATCTAAGGGATAAATCCCACTTGATGATGATGAGTAATCCTTTTAATGTGCCGCAGCGTGCTTTGTTACAACTATCCACTTGCTTTCTTTTTCTGATTCATTTTAATTTAGTAAAATGTAGGATGGATAAGAAGGTATGTACCACCAGTTCATAATGAATTCTTATAACTAATACACCATAGGTGATTTATTCCTTTAGAAATAGGACTTTCCTAATCAGTTAATAATGTATAATTTAAAAATTTAAAAATAAACTCAATTTATTAATTTGAAGAGTGTATTTATGAATAGATGTGAATACTTATGTTGATTTGGAGAGCTTCAATTTGTTTTTCTAGAAAAGTTAAGTGCCGATGGAATATTCATTGTATGTTATGAGCCAATAGACATTGTTAGTAACTGCTGTGAGTCACATGTAAGTATATCATAATTTTATCATATACATTAAATGTGACTACTATAAAGATAAGATATTGGTACCAAGAGGGATGTTCTACCTTGTATTGGTTACAAACATTGTTTTCTGACAAATAAAAGTAGGTGAAAGTTTCTAAAGCCATCAAGTAAGTATTCATTATGAATCATGCATCTACAATGTATGAAAAACAGCCAATCCTAGTTTGAAACTTTGTTTTCACTTTAAGGATAGGAAATGTATGATAAGTTCACAGAGACATACTACAGTTTAGAATAGAGGGACACTTGGAAGAAATTCTAAAATCAATGAGTATTAGTTAAAAAATAAAAATAAGTCTATAGAAGTAATAACTTCTTTTTCTCCAACAATAATTTCTAAACTATAGGAGTCATAATTTATAAATTTCCTCTTTACACAGTCTGGCTTTTGTCTTTTCACTTTATTGACTTCTGTTTATAGTTAATTTGTTTTGACATATCATTGCTACATTATAATACCACCAGAAGTTACAAAATTTTTAACATATTGAATAGAAAAAATGAGTACAAACTTTATTTTTATTGGAATGCAATTCTAGAAAGTTATTTTATTGAATATTTAATAATTATTTATTGCAAATTAAATGACTTTTCAAAATCATTTACAAGAAAAAATGTTCTACAAGAAATAAATTATCCATCTTAAGCAGTGCACTTTTATTTTTTGTAATATTGTTTCTGTCCTCTCAAACAAATTATCAACAAATATAATCCCTCATCTCTAAAGAGACTATTACAAAAAAAAAATCTTACCACCACATTTACTTCGTAATAGTATCATTAGAAATAATTATAATAAATTTTAACTAACTTCTTCAAATTTTGCTGTTCAGAATCATAATTAAATGGCTAAAATTACATTTGATATATTATGAAAGTACACTGTGGACATCTAAGATTAAAGAGCCCAGTCTATGGAAAAGGAATTTCACCTTCTTTGACCTCCTCCAGAGAGAGCAATGCGCATGAACACACTTTGGGAAAGGAAGTAAAACTATTATTTTTCCTCCTCTTTAGCTTTTCCAGGGGCAGAGAAAGAGGAAGGACAAGACAGAAGGTCATGTGTGACAAGCAACGGCAGACCGCTGTCTTGGCATCTGAGATGATAGAATCAGATAAGACTAAAGAGAAGGTAGTCATTCCCATTCACCTCCGAGTCAATGCTCTTGTGTGGGTGAGGAACAAATCAATATTTTTATGTTCAATATGCAGCTCAGGAGCAGAAAAGGGACTCTTATTTCTGGAGTATTAGTCACAGACATTAGCAAAATTATTTTTGTTACTCAAAGTTTTATAGTAGAATTGTGTACATGGGGTTTATAATTTTGTAGCTACAAAATTTTGCTAATGGGAATTTTAGGATTTGTACAACCATTTTCCTTTCCGTTTTTACTTAATTTCAATAATTTGTTGTTTCCTGGCAAAGCAGTAAGGCAATAATAAGATATGAGCTATATAATGTCATGCAAGCCTTGAGGAGCCCATACACTTTGAATGAACCCTTAACTACAACTTTAGGAAAGTAAAAAATAACAGTAATCATTAATAACTTGGTGATGTGAGCAAAAGCAGTTCAAATGATCTACAACTTTGACTTCAGGGATGAATCTATTTATTGTTCTTCACGAAAAAAAAGATCTGGAATGGGTCTCTCACAGAAGCAAGTGACCAGCCAAAAGATGTAGCTGGACAAGTAAGCATGTGGCCAGGAGATATTGAAAATTTCAACCTAAAACTTACCATTCTCAGGATTTCAAGGATTCATAAAATAAAGGGAATGTAGCCAAGTGGAAAAAGGACAAATGCATAATTCATGAAGCAGCCCTTTCTGACATACCCTGCTGCTTTAGGCTCCTAAAAATAGATCAGTTAAGGGCAACATGTAATAATTTCCTTCAGAAAAGTGGTAAAGATATTTTTCATTTGAAAGTGTTCTAAATTTCTGCAGTATAAGCAATAGAGGAATCTTCAGCTTGTTTTAGAGGGAGATACGAGGTATTATGCAGCATATATTTGAAATAACTTTTTTTCCCTCTGTGGCCTTATTAGCATTTAGCTGGAAGGCATTGCATGCTTCTCTGCTTCAATGTGTTCTATGCAAATTATCAGGGTGGAAAGTGCCCTTACTAATAGATTTAAAATATACTTTAGAGTGATGCTTCTTTTTTTTTTTTAAGACAGCATATTCTACATGGGGTCTTCAACTGGGGCAAAGACATTTACCATCACTGTGAAGTCCAGAGAGTGTAGGGACAGATCAAGTAACGTAAAAAGTCATTTCAGAATAATACACAGAATTTAAAACCTGGCCTGCATAAGTAAATCTATTATCACTTTTCTCTAAATTCTAACCTTCTGATACACTTTTTCAATATGCTAAATTTGTAAAGTATAAAAATACAGAAGTATTCATCTGCATAGAAACTATTTTTTAAATAAAATATTATGTTTACACGTGCTTACATCTATTTTCTTTATATCAGTTAGATTATTCTCACATGGTATGAACTTGAAAATATAATGTAGTACTTGAAATTTTACCATAATTTAGAGGTTAAACCTTATAAAATATTTTCTCTATCTACAAATAATTACATTAATTTGGAAATTTGATGATTTTGAAAAATGTAAAATGAATATACAAAAAAAAGAATGATTAAAATTGCCTAACTTTTTAACATTGACCAGTAAAAATCTTCCATAAAGTTTTATTAGCTTTATAAAATAATCTAATTTGTGCTATAAATTAACATAATCTTATTAATTTTCACCCACCTCTGAAGAAATGCCATCTTTACAAAAACATATAAACCAAAAATCTGTAACCTATAGACTTCTGGTAGTCTACCTGTCAGTTCTGATTATTTTCAGTAATTCAGTTATTTCACTGACCTACTTTTTCAGTGACTACTAACCTTTCTAGGCAAAAATCAAAGGTTTATTTTTTCTTGGCATTAGATGTGTTTCTTGCCTGGGATTATTCATAATTTAATTAACATATCTATTAAGCTAACTCTTACTTCTGGAATGTTTTTATATGTTCATAACAAAACAGTGAATAATGTACACTTCTGTGTTACTGAGGCACATTGTTCATACTTATCATGTGTCCTGGGCTTCTCAGGGGGCTCAGTGGGTAAAGAATCTGCCTGCGATGCAGGAGACGCAGGCAGACGTGAGTTTGATCTCCGGGTCGGGAAGATGCCCTGGAGAAGGGCATGGCAACCACTACCATATTCTTGCCTGGAGACTCCCATGGACAGAGGACCCTGGTGGGCGCAGTCCATAGCGTCACAGAGTCAGACATGACTGAAGCGACTGAGCAATATGTGTTTCACGAGTCATTTCCATCCACTGTAGACCTCTGAAAAGAATAAAAACTAAAAATGAACATATGCGTCAAAATATCTTCAAAGTATTTTTAAAAAAGCCTGAATTAATGTAAGGTATTATTCACACTTTCTAAGGAAAGATAATTAAGATTGGTTCTTATGAATATAGCTTCAAATTTTGAGAATGATGGAGTTTAGTTCTTCATCCATTTTCATATCATCTGTTGACTTCACTAAGGTTAAGTGTATGAAGAGCATTTGATCTACTTATACACACACACATACACCTATTTGCATTTGTCTCACTTGGAATGACAAAGATGTGACACTGTGGATTGGCCTGGTTCCCTTACCACTCATGTTGTGAACTTGGAAACTGCCAGTGACAAATGTCTCCTGTAACATTGCCCTAAAATGTTTTTGATAACTGTGCAGTCCTATTTAGTTAACCACTGAGGAAAAAAAAAATGTAAAAATCCCTTATTTTATATCGGCAGCATAGGTATGTAGTATTAATGTACACTGAAGGCACACCAAAATGCTAACTAGTCCATCACACCCGCAACAGCAGCACAGAAACAGTTACAGATTAATCCAGATTTTCAGTCTCACATCTAAGGTTCTTCACGCTTGCCTTTGGTAAATTTTTTTTAGGAAATAGAGTATCCTCACCTCATGCTAAAATGGATTCTTCTTTCATGAGAATTGAGCTCTCTGCCGCCCTTTGTGTATACCCAATGCACAATGTTAAAGCGAGACGGCTATAATTGGTAAATAGGTCAATAAGCACAGCCCAAAAGACAGCCAGCTCAGCCTGCCGTTTGTTCCCATCCCTCTCATAATGGTGATGTTTGCATCGCAGGTTAAAAGTTGCCTCTGTGAAAGGCAACATCTGAGTCATATGCAAAGCCGTGGGCCAGGATGACAGGGTTCTTAACAAGAAAGGATAGAACAAGGACTAGCCAACCCCAATGTGTCTATTATAATAACATTCAAAGAAAGAGCTAATCTGAGCAATGGATATGAAATGGAAAGTCTATACATCGGGAGGCAAATAGGGGAGGGATGGTCACATAACGATTCACAACCTAAAAATGACCATGCTATTAGCATACTGTAGGGAGATATTAACTCTGTTTCACAGGCAAAATAGAACAATTAACTCTCCTAATTTATGCCTTTTGGGGTCTCTTTATTTGTAACCCCTCAAAAGTCTCCTGTAAATAGTTGAGTCGTCCAGCAATAGAAAATGCTTTCATATTATTTTTTTAGAGAGAGGGTACTAAAAGAGCAACTCTACGTGTTATAGAACTGATTTGCCATTATCTAGAAGTGAGTCATTGGGTTCCTCGGTGGCTCAGTGGTAAAGAATCCACTGGCAATGCAGGAACCACAGGTCGCAGGTTTGATCCCTGGGTCAGGAAGACCCCCTGGAAGAGGGCATGGCAACCCACTCCAGTATTCTTGGCTGGAGGATCCCATGGGCAGCAGAACCTGGCGGGCGACAGAGAGTTGGACATGACTGAAGTGTCTGTGTGCACACACACATGCACACAGTGAATCCTTAGGTAATATGTAATTAGATCTAGCTAGAGCAATTCAATGCAACTACAGTCAGTTCACCTGATTTGGATTTCAAGCAACATCCTGCAACTTAATTTGTCCCGGGAAAAAGAAAATCTCATATTAGCCAACGTAAAAACTATCCACGTTAATGGTCCTTAATTTAGGGGCCAAAAAGGCTAATATTTGTTGTTTAGTCAGTAAGGTGTGCCCATCTTACTTACATACTCACTTTTTTGAGACCCCAAGAACTGTAGCCCACCAGGCCCCTGTATCCATAGAATTCTCCAGGCAAGAATACTGGAATGGATTGCCATTCCCTTCTCTAGGAGATCTTCTGGACCTGGGGATCAAACCTGCATCTCCTGCACTGGAAGCAGATTCTTTACCACTAAGCCACCAGGGAAGCCTCAAAAGGCTAATACATCTCACCCCTGATAATCATGAAAATTTGTTATATTGAAACCACATGAAGGCCTTTTAGTGAGGAATCCACTCAAGCTTTGGATTTACTTGTTTCACAAAGCCAGGTCTGTTCATATTGCTGATGAATATTCTAGAGGAGAGTCTTTTTGCTGCTAAAGGAAGAATCTAAGTTTTACCTGTTACATGTAACACAGGTGATACATGCTGTCAGAAAATACCCACAACTTCCTCCACCACCCTTTTATTTTCCTAAAGTCTTTTCCCATGTGGCTGTGAATGACTATGGTTTCAGTAGAATTAAGAGTTTTCATCAAGTCTGCCAAATAAGACATGCAAATGCAAACCAAGCTTACCTGAAGATTTTTCATATTTGTGTGTTTTCATTATTCTCTAGACGCTGAAATGTTTCTGTGTAAGTTAGTGATGTTGAACATGTTTTCATGTGATTGTTGGCCATCTGTATGTTTTCTTTGGGGAGAAAAAAATGTTTGTTAAGGTCCTTTGCCCAATTTTTAATCAATTTTTATTTTAAGTTCCATGAGTTCTTTATATATATTCCGGATATTAACCCCTTACTAAGTAAATGATTTGCAAATGTCTTCTCCCAAGCAGTAGATAGCCTTTTCATTTTGCTGCTGATTTTCTTCACTGTGAGAAAGCATATTTTAGTTTCATATAGTCTCATTTGTTTATTTTTGCTTTTGATGCCCTTGCCTGAGGAGATAGATCCAAAACAATTTCCCCAAGACTAATGGAGAAGAGCTGACACCTGTTGCTTTCTTCTAGGAGTTTTGTGGTTTCTGAACTTATACTCAAGTCTTTAACCCATTTGGACTTTATTTTTATACATGGTGTTACGTGCTGGTCCAGATTCATTCTTTTGCTTGCAGCTGTTCGGTTTTCCCAAAACCATTTATCGAAGCGACTGTCTTTTTCCCCGTTGAATACTCTTGCTTCTTTTGTCATAAATGACTGATGTTTGTGGGTTTATTCTAGGCTCTCAGCTCTATTCCGTTGACTACATGTCTGTTTTTGAACCAGTACAATACTTCTGGAGTTATTATAGCTTTGTAGTATAGTTTGAATCAAGGAGCATGACATTTCCAGTTAAAGTTTGCCCTGGCTAGTTTTCATCCTTTGAGGTTCAATGAAATTTTCAGGATTCTTTCTTACAGTTCTGTGAAAAATGTTATTGATATTTTGATAGGGTTTGCATTGCATCTGTATATTTTTGGGGTAGTATGGACTGTTTAACAATATCAGTTCTTCCAATCTATGAGTGTGGGATCTTTCCATTTAGTTGCAGTATCTTTAATTTCTTTCAGCTATGTCTTATAGTTTTCCAAGTACAGGTCTTTCACCTTTGTGGTTAAATCTATTCCTAGGTGTTTTATTCTTTTTTGATAAAATTATAAATGGAATTATTTAAATGTGTCTTTCTGATAGTTTATTAGTTCACAGAAATGCAACAGACTTCTGTATATTAATTTTGTATCCTGTATATTTACTGAGTTCATTTATTAGTTCTAATAGTTTTATGGTAGAGTCTTTAGAGTTTCCTATGTATAATATCAGGCTTCCCAAGTGGTGGTAATGGTAAAGAATCTGCCTCCCAATTCAGGAGACATAAGAGATGTAGGTTCAGTCAATGGGTAGGGAAGATCCCCTGGAGGAGGGCCTGGCGACCCACTCTGTATTCTTGTCTGGAGAATCTCATGGACAGAGGAGCCTGGCAGGCTACAATCTGTAGGGTTGCAAAGAGTTGGACATGATTGAAGGGGTTTAGTATACACATATGTAGAATATAGTGCAATCTGCAAAGAGTAACAGTTTTACTTCTTTTTGTTCAAGCTGGCTCTTTTTTTTTTTTTTAATTTTTTTATTAGTTGGAGGCTAATTGCTTCACAACATTTCAGTGGGTTTTGTCATACATTGATATGAATCAGCCATAGATTTACACTTATTCCCCATCCCGATCCCCCCTCCCATCTCCCTCTCCACCCGATTCCTCTGGGTCTTCCCAGTGCACCAGGCCGGAGCACCTGTCTCATGCATCCCACCTGGGCTGGTGATCTGTTTCACCATAGATAGTATACATGCTGTTCTTTTGAAATATCCCACCCTCACCTTCTCCCACAGAGTTCAAAAGTCTGTTCTGTATTTCTGTGTCTCTTTTTCTGTTTTGCATATAGGGTTATCGTTACCATCTTTCTAAATTCCATATATATGTGTTAGTATGCTGTAATGTTCTTTATCTTTCTGGCTTACTTCACTCTGTATAAGGGGTTCCAGTTTCATCCATCTCATTAGGACTGGTTCAAATGAATTCTTTTTGACGGCTGAGTAAAATTCCATGGTGTATATGTACCACAGCTTCCTTATCCATTCATCTGCTGATGGGCATCTAGGTTGCTTCCATGTCCTGGCTATTATAAACAGTGCTGCGATGAACATTGGGGTGCATGTGTCTCTTTCAGATCTGGTTTCCTCAGTGTGTATGCCCAGAAGTGGTATTGCTGGGTCATATGGCAGTTCTATTTCCAGTTTTTTAAGGAATCTCCACACTGTTTTCCATAGTGGCTGTACTAGTTTGCATTCCCACCAACAGTGTAAGAGGGTTCCCTTTTCTCCACAGCCTCTCCAGCATTTATTGCTTGTAGACTTTTGGATAGCAGCCATCCTGACTGGTGTGTAATGGTACCTCATTGTGGTTTTGATTTGCATTTCTCTAATAATGAGTGATGTTGAGCACCTTTTCATGTGTTTGTTACAAGCTGGCTCTTTTTTTTCTTGTCTAATTGCTGTGGCTAGGACTTCTATGTTGAATAAAAGTGGCAAGAGTAGACATCCTTATCTTGTTCCTGATTTTACAGGAAAAAACTTTTAGTCATTAATCACTGACTATGATGTTTGTTCTGGCATAACAGACAGGGTAAAACACACCTCTCAACACTGTGGGTTTAGAAGAAGCACACCTTAGCATAATAGAGACCATATATGAGATTTTACTGGAGAAGGAAATGGCAGCCCACTCCGGTATTCTTGTCTGGAGAATCCCACGGACAGAGGAGCCTGGTGGGCTACAGTCCATGGGGTCGCAAAAGAGTCAGACACGAATGAGTGACTAACACACACTTGATAATTTATATATGTATATGTATACATATATATATATATATACATACACACACACACACATATATATAAGTGATATATATTGATATTATATATATATATATATATATATCACTGTATTTTAAGTTGATCATCACAAGGTTGAATGCCTTCTAAAAACTACACTCCACATTTTACATTTTTGACATCACGTTTTACATCATTTTGTTTGTGTATCTTTTTACTAATTTTTGTAGTTTTCATTGATTTTACTACTTTTGTCTTTTAACCTTTACATTAGCCTTGTAAGTGGTTGATTCAGTACTTCTAACATACGCTTGCTTTTATGAATGTGGTTTTCTTTTCATTTATTTTCTTATTTCTAGCTATAAACTTTTCTTTTCTGCCTGAAGAAGTCTATTTAGCTTTTTTTGTTTGGCCAGTGTAGGTAGTGGCATATTCCTTTAGATTTTGCTTGTCTGTAAGACTATTTCTCTCTCCTTCCACTACAAATGATAACCTTACCAGGTAGAGTATTCTTGATTGTAAGATCTTTTTTTTTTTCATCAGCACTTTGATAAAGTTCCATGTCATTCTGCCCTGTACATAGTGTCTGCTGAAAAATCAGCTTTCTTTTTTTTTTTAATGGGGTTCCCTTGTATGTAACTAGTTTATTTCCCATTCTGCCTTTATGATTCTCTAGCTTTTGACATTTTAATTATGATGCTTGGTTGCATGAGCCTCTTTGGGCTTCTCTGTTTTGAGACTGTCCTTCCTGTACTCAGTTCAGCCGCTCAGTCGTGTCCGACTCTGTGCGACCCCGTGGCCTGCAGCACGCCAGGCTTCCCTGTCCTTCACCATCTCCCAGAGTTTGCTCAAACTGATGTCCATGGAGTCAGTGATGCCATCCAACCTTCTCATCCTGTCGTCCCCTTCTCCTCCTGCCTTCAGTCTTTCCCAGCATCAGGGCCTTTTCCAATGAGTCAGTTCTTTGCATCAGGTGGCCAAAGTCCCTGTATTCAGATATCTGTTTTCTTCACTAGGTTAGGGAAATTTTCAGCTAACATTAATATTTCTTCAAATACATTTTGTCCCCCTCTCTGGTACCTCTGTAGTACAATTGTTAGTTTCTTGAGATCCCTTAAACTGTCCTTTTTTTTTTTTAATTATTATTTTTTTCTTTTTGATGTGACAAATGGGTAATTTCCCCTACCCAGTCTTCCAGATTACTGGTTCATTCATTTTTTAAATTACTTATTTATGTATTTGCTCTGGCCGTGCTGGGCCCTCGTTGCTGCCCGGGTTTTCCTCTGGCTGCAGTGAGCGGGGGCTGCTCCAGTTGCGGGGCGCTGGCTCCTCTCTGCGGCGGCGTCTCTGGTCGCACGGCACGGGGTCGGGGTGAGAGGGTGTCCGTGGCTGCGGCGTGGGGACGCAGTAGTGGCTCCCGGGCCCTGGCTCAGGAGTTGTGGCACATCGGCTGGGCTAGTGTGCTTCCCTCTTCTGAATCATCTAATCCCCTGTCGGCTCATCCTGGTGTGCGTTTCATTTCCCTCATTGTATTCTGAAGTTCCAGTTGGTCCTTTTTTGTTTCCTCCCTTTTTGTTGAAGTTCTCACTGTGTTCATCCATTCCTCTAATGACTTCGGTGAGCATCTTTATCACTGTGACTTTGAATTGTTTTTCAGATGCATTTATCTGAATAATTTTTGCCTTCATTCCATTGTTATTTCTGAGACTTGGTCTTATTCTCCTCTTTGGAACATATTCTGTTGTGTCCTCATTTAACCTAGCTTTCTGTGCCTGTTTCTATGTGTTAGGTGGATCACCCATGTCTCCTGGTCTTGAAGGGGTAGCCTTACGTAGAAGGTTTCCTGTGGGGCCTGAAAAAGCAATGCTTCCTCTTTATCTTTGATTATCTGTAGTTTGAAAGTGATATGTGAAGGTGTCTTTTTTTTTTTTTTTTGGTGTATATCCTGCTTCCTGTTCTGTGAGCTTCCTGGATCTGTGGTTTGCTGCCTGACCTTTACTTGGGGGAAATTCTCAGTCAATATTGTTTCCAATATGTCTCGTCTTCCTTTCCCGCTTCTCTTCGGGTATTCCCATTATGTGTATATTGCACATGTTATAGTTGTTTCACAGTCCTTAGATATTCTGTCTCATGTCAGTCTTTGTTCTCTTAACTTTTTAATTTTTGAGAATGCAGTTGGCACGTCCTCTAGACCAGAGTTTCTCTCCGCAGCTGCGTCTAGTCTGCTAATAAGCCCATCCAAGGGTTTCTTTCTTTTAAAGCAGTTTTGATCACTAGCATGTCTTTTTGGTTCTTTCTTAGAATTTCCGTGTTTCTGCTCACATCGACCATCTGTTCTTTCATGTTGTCTACTTTATCCATCAATGCCCTTGGCATTTTAATCCTAGTTATTTAAAATTCCTGCTCTGATAATTCCAACATCCTTGCCATGTCTGGTTCTAATGCTTGCTCTCGCTTTTCAAATTGTGTTTTCTGTTTTGGGGTATAGCGAGTAATTTTTCTTTTTTTTTTCTTGATAGCCAACACGATGTACTGGGTAAAAGGAACTGCTCTGAATAGCCTTTTGGTGATGTGGCTTTGAGGTCCAGGGGGAAGGGGTGCGTTTCTAGCCCTATAATTAGGTCTCAGTCTTCCAGTGAGCCTATGCCGTGAGGTGTAAGCTTCACAAGAGTTTCTCGGTTTCTTTTTTTTCCCCTCATAGTTTAGGTGGGACAGGATGGCTAGAATGGGGTGGGGTCGGGTATTTCCCTTTTGCAGGTAGTTAAGGTCTGATCATCACTCAGCAGATCAGGCTTTGGGTAACTGGCTCCCACTGTGTGTGCTGCTCAATAGTTTCTGTCGTGTCCGAGTCTGTGCAACCCTATGGTGCCGGCTCCTCTGTCCATGTGATTCTCCAGGCAAGGATGCTGGAGGGGGCTGCCCTGCCCTCCTCCAGGGGATCTTCCCGACCCCGGGACCACATCTGCGTCTCCTGCTTCTCCTGCATTGCAGGCAGATTACCGGTGAGCCACCAGGGGGGAAGCAGTCTTGTTAAAAAACAGTCCTCTGGCAAATTTCAGAATGGTTCCTTTTCTCCTCCCCCTACTGGAAGCACAAGGGAATTTTTCTCTGCTCTTTGGGAAGCTAGTCGAGCTCCTGGGGGTAAATCTCACAATATTGTGGGGGTCCGCCTGTGACGGGGCCCGTGGAGATTTTAACTCTCAAGGAGTCATCTGAGTAATCTGGCAGTTACGTTTCCGATTTTTCCACCCCTGCACGGCTGCATTGGCTCCCGCTCACCTCTGCCCTCCTGAGCTGTTCATCCATGTACCTGCCTGTCCCATCCCTCCAGTTGCGGGGACAGTGTTTTTCCCTGTGTCCTCTTCTCTCTTAAAGATCCAAAAAGAGTTGCTAATTTTTAAGTCTGGTCAGCCTTTTACTTATTAAGACAGAGAGGCAATTCTCAAACTCTTTATATGCGCAACCAGAAACCTTCTGTTTCTCTTTGGCACATTAGTATTTTGACATTGTGTTGAAGGTCCTGTAGTAGTAAGATTAAATCTTATATCCCTATAAATATTCCTTATTGTTTTGCTCTGAAGTTTTTTTAGGGATTATATTTTTCCTTTCTGTCCATTTCTTATCTTCCCAGATCATGGCTTTAAGGTTAGAAACGTTTCCCAATTTAAATAAAGGGGCCGTTTCTCTTTTTCTCCCACTCTAGCAATTTGTGGTTAAACCTACTGTACATATAACATTGCACTGTTCATTGTGAATTGTGAATTGTGCCACAATTTAATCTACTCGTTGCTTTTATAGGTCTTCCATTGTTTCAAAAAAGTACAAATAAATGAAAGTTAAGCATTGTTTAAATTCATATTTAAGCCCATAAAAACATGTTTTGTAAATATAATTAATTCTAATGAACACTGTCCCCATAATGAAACTGAAAAAAGAACACTTAATTTTCTTCCAGACTATAAAAATTCAGCATTTACTTTTCTTCCAATTGTTGATTGCTATTTGACTCTGTCTGAGTTGATTGTTTATGTTGTTCATAACTTGTATTTTATAAAGTTATTGGTTATAATTGCTAGCCTAAATGCAGGTATACAGTGTAAATAAGTCATAAGTCAAAGAAATGCTATAGGAAATGAAAATATGCAAAAAAGTGATAAGGAGTTAATTGTTAGTTTCTGTAATAAATTAAGACACAAATGGTACTGTTGAATCTTTGTTGATTGAACATATTCTTGAATTATTTTTTCAGGAATGATTATATGCACATCTTACTGTGTAAGGTTTAGATCCAAGTAATATTATAATCACAAAGACTTTCTAGAATATATTAGCTCATATTTGCCTCTTTCTTTGATTCCTGTTGAAATCAGAGAGTGGATCACACAATTCAAAGTGTTATTATGTAATGTCTTGCACATTAGTTGCAATTGGTTTTCCAAATGAAGTTTAAAATCTTTAAATCACACTTCATCATTTTCCCTAGGGGAGAATGGAACATAATTTCAATAAACAATAATTATCTTGATGCCTGTCCTCAAATTCTGGTTTACATGGGATAAAATGGAGACTCTGTACCCAAAAAATGCCTGCTGAAATGAAAAACTGTGCTGAGAGCATGTGAATATGGACCTGTCTGATAGACTAAGTTCACAGATAGTGTGGATTAAGAACAACTATTTTAAAAGCATTTTCTATTTAACATGGTTGTTTGGTAACTTTGAAGTGTGTATCTCCAAATCTAGGGTTTCATGCCTTTTTTTCCATGCCTTCATTGTTCATGTGTGTAATAACTAATTTCTGCACACGGATTTTATTGGATAAAAGAAGAAGTTAAGTGTGAGGTACTATTGTTTGTTTGTTTGTTTTAGTCGCTAAGTCGTGTCTGATCCTTTGCGACTCCATGGACTGTAGCCCACGAGGCTCCTCTGTCCATGGAATTTTCCAGGCAAGAATACTGAAGTGGGTTGCCATTTCCTTCTCCAGGGAATATTCCTGACCCAGGGATCAAGCCCCCATCTACTGCTTGGCAGGCAGATTCTTACCACTGAGCCACCGGTAGAGCCCATGAGATGCTATATTCATATGTAAACCACAAAAGAGGTAGCGTTTAAGCAGGTTTTTATGTATCTACTTCAGTTCAGTTCCGTTCAGTTGCTCAGTCATGTCTCTTTGCAACCCCATGGACTGCAGCATGCCAGTCTTCCCTGTCTATCACCAACTCCCATTGCTTACAGAAACTCATGTCCATTGAGTCAGCAATGACATCCAACCATCTCATCCTCTGTCATCCCCTTCTCCTCCCACCTTCAACCTTTCTCAGCATCAGGGTCTTTTCAAATGAGTTAGTCCTTCACATCAGATGGCCAAAGTATTGGAGTTTCAGCTTCAGCATCACTCTACTTCCCCAGTCTACTTGGGGAAGGTGAAAAGAACAGCTCTTTTCTTCAGAGGATAGATGCTGTCTTCTGTCTCTTATAAGCAAACACAATGTTTTATTTTTCCTAATATTCTCTTATCTGGGACTTCCCTGGTGGATCCACCCACAGTGCAAGAGATTCATGAGATATGGGTTCGAATCCTGAGTCAGGAAGTTCCCCTGGAGAATCTTCAGGGAAAATGGCAGTCTGCTTCGGCATTCTTGCCTGGAAAAGCCCATAGAAAAGGAGCCTGGCAGGATACGGTCCATGGAGTCACAAGGAGTCAGACTGAGCGACTGAGCCCACATGCACGCAAACCCTTAGCATAGAACAAACTGTGCATGTTTGTATTTGTTTAAAAGTACGAATAATATCGATTTACTGATATATATCAATACTCATAAAATAATCATTTCAAAATAAAGTATGAAATAAATATTACAGTGGAGAAAAGGAAAGCATAATGCCACAATACTTTTAACTATATAAAAGTACATTTTCTACAAAAGGAAAATAACCTAATCAACCTCTTGATCTGTCACAGAAATCAATAATAACATTGCAATCCCTGTGTTCTTAATTCACCATTTAGTTTTAATATAAATCATTAACAACTAGAAGAAGAAATATTTAATTTTAAAGATAGTATTCAAATTCAGAAAATATCTCACCTATGGACTAAAGTTTTCACTTAAAAGTAAAAATATTACACCCTAGGATTCACAGACTGTTTGACTGTTTTAAATTCTTTTCACAAATGTTTTAAATTCTTTTCACAAATAAAATTCCAAATGTTCACACTGAAATGACAGAATTGAATTAGCTCAGGTAGTTTCTTGGTGTTACAATCACTTTGCTATCATTTTAATTTCCAAGCTATTATTTAGACACAGGAGTATGAACAGTATCAAAGGGTGAGCATGATCTCAGCCCAGTGCAAGCATGGACAACTCTGAGACAAACGGACTTCCTCCTGAAATGAACATGTGTAGCTGATTCTGGGCATGTTCTGAGCTGACTGGATAACCGAGAGCTGTATGGCTGTGTGTTGCATTAACCTCCACGAGGAATGTAATGTTTGCTAAAAGACACATAATTAGTATTGACTGCAACCACAAAATTAAGAGTTGTTTACTACTTGAAAGGAAAGTTATGACAAACCTAGACAGCGTATTACAAAGCAGAGACATCACTTTGCTGACAAAGGTCCATGTAGTCAAAGCTGTGGTTTTTCCAGTAGCCATGTATAGGTGTGAGAGTTGGACCGTAAAGAAGACTGAGCGCTGAAGAATTGGTGCTCTTGAACTGTGGTGTTGGAGAAGACTCTCGAGAGTCTCTCGCACAGGAAGGAGATCAAACCAGTCAATCTTAAAGGAAATCAGTCCCGAATATTCACTGGGAGGACTGATGTTGAAGCTGAGGCTCCAGTGCTTTGGCCACCTGATGAGAAGAACCGGCTCATTGGAAAAGACCCTGATGCTGGGAAAGATTGAAGGCAGGAGGAGAAGGGGACGACAGAGGATGAGATGGCTGGATGGCATCACTGACTCAGTGGACGTGA
Organism: Cervus elaphus; assembly: GCF_910594005.1. NCBI lineage: Eukaryota > Metazoa > Chordata > Mammalia > Artiodactyla > Cervidae > Cervus > Cervus elaphus. Next base: position 78,796,721 of record NC_057828.1, on the reverse strand, counting down.
GTCTGAGCAAACTCCAGGAGATAGTGAAGGACAGAGGAGACTGGCGTGCTGGAGTCCGTGGGGTCGCAAAGAACTTAAGTGTTATAATGTAATAGTCAAAGTCCATTTTTTCCCATGTAACTATTCAGTTGTTTCAACACCATTGGTTGAAGAAAGACAAAATGTTTAGCATTGCATATGTTGGAACTTCTGTCAGAAATTAATCAAGTAGGTCCATTTGTGGACACAATTGATTAACATTACTTTTCTTATTGATCTACATGATATTTTTCTCTTTTATTCTGTTATTTTGATGAATTTTATCAAGCTTTCAAATGCTGAACAAATCTGGCATTCCTGAATAAATTCTACTTGGCTGTAAAATCTTATCTTTTTTTTTTTTTTTAATGTCTCTGGACTCATTTTGCTAATATTTGGTTGAGAATCTTGGCAAAAATCTATGTTCTTGGCAGATATTAGTCTTCAATTTTCTTTTCTTATAATCTCATTCTTGTGATGTGTTATCAGCATTATGCTCTTAGTTTCTTCCTTCTCTAGATTCTGAAAGAATTTATGTAAGTCTCATTTTGTTTCATTTTTAAATGTTGATAGAATTCACCCATGGAATCACCTGGATCTGCAGTTATTTTTCTGGGAAGGTTTGGTTGGTGATGAGTTTTAGTTCTCCATAGATAGAGAACTATTTGAATTTCTTTCCTTCTTTTCTCTCTGTCAGGAAGTCGTGTTTTCCTTTTTCTAAAGAAAAATTTAATTTAATTTAATTTTATGTTATATAGGGGCTTGGCTGATTCCCAGTGTTGTGTGTGTTGTAGAGGTACCGCTGCTTGCTTCAGTCACACATACACATGCATCCACTCCTTTCAGACTCTGTTCCCATATAGGTTATTACAGTGTTGAGCAGCGTTCCCCGTGCCATCAGTAGCTCCTTAATGGTCATCAGTTTTATACATGGCAGTGTGTACATGTCAACCCCAGACTTGTGTTTTACAAGAAACTTCCACACAGACTTGTGAGACCCTTCCCCTGTGTAGCTCCGCAACTCCCATCCTCGTGGGCAGCTCCCATCCACGTCAGCGTCTCTGTTCTCTGACCCCCGCCTCTGTGGTCTCAGTGAGGCCACCCTGCTGTCCCTGGGCTCCAGCGTGCAGTCCCATTGGTGACAGACTGTCCTTGGTCAGAGCACCATGGCACGCCAAGGACCAGCGTCCCTCCTTGCAGGAAGCTCTTCTCGTCCTCTCTGCTGTCTGATGCCTGAAGCACTCATTTCCTGTATGTTTCCCCAGATTTTACAGTTGCTTATGGGGGAGGCTTAGTCTCACACAGATGAGTCCGTCTAAAAGCAGAAGTGTCCTGCGTCTCAGGCTGGGCACATCCCGCCAACATGACAAGGATTTCAACGTCTTTCTCACTGCTATTCAGGACACCTGTTGTCCCACGTCTCCCTGTTTCCAAAATGTTGCCATCAGCATTTCAATTCTATCCAAAATATTTTTATTGTATATAAAATAAATTATAAATCCCCTCTTTCGTATGAAAGCATCTCTGAAGTCTGTCTTCAATATACCTTTATGTACATGACGAACTCTGCTATCCTGCTCAGACCTGAATGCCGGCAAGCCGTGTATAGTGACGATTTTCTGAACCAGGCAACCGTCTTGCTTCCTACCTTCAACAGGCCAGCCAGTGCATGTCCAGTCCTGTCCGACTCTCTGTGACCCCATAGATCATAGCCCACCAGGCTCCTCTGTCTGTGGGATTTCCCAGGCAAGAATACTGGAGCAGGTTACCATTTCCTTCTCTGGATCTTCCGGATCCAGGGGTCGAACCCACATCTCTGGCGTCTTGTGAGTTGGCAGGCAGGTCTTTACCACTCCGCCACCTGGGAAGCCCACCTCCATCAGTACCACATCCTAAAATACTCTTCCTTCCTTCCTCCTCTATGACCGTAAGTAACTTTGCCAATTTTCAAAAACCTACTTAATAACCTAGTTAATATCCTATTAATACCCCCTCAAGAATTGCTAAATACCCACTAATACATTTCCACAGAACTTTTATTGATTTTATATTAATATCCCTGTTTTTATTCACTAGGGCTTCCCCGATGGCTCAATTGGTAAAAGAATCTGCCTGCAATGTGGGAATCCTGGGTTCAATCCCTGGGTTGGGAAGAGCCCCTGGAGGAGGGCATGGCAACCCACTCCAGTGTTCTTGCTTCGAGAATCCCCATGGACAGAGGAGCCTGGTGGGCTGCAGTCCATGGGGCCGCAAACTTGCCAGATGGACACACTTCTCTTTCAAGAATATGATAAAAACTCATGGAGGATGGAAGTGCAGAAGCTCTCTATTTGGCTTTCCTAACTCAAAAGCACCTTCTCCATTAGGTAATGGATTGGGTACTGATGTAACAGGTATACCCCCAAACTTCAGAAGCTTCACATCATTTCAGCTGATTTCTCATTTACAAATATCTCAATCAGGAATTCTAATGATTTAGGCAGCTTTCCTTCAAGTGACAATCGAGGGGGCCAGTCAGGAACACCCTTTGGATGAGGAAACGATGACCCAGGCCAGTATTCTTGCCTGGGGAATCCTATGGACTGAGGAGCCTGGCAGGCTGTTGTCCATGGGATTGCAAAGAGTCAGACATGACTGAGTGCTCGCAGCATTCAGAGGTGAGTGAGAACAAACCGCTGAGTCGGCTGTGGCAGAGGTGATGCTGTGTGACCCCTCAGGATCGCTGAGGGCGGGCATTCACCCTGTGCCCAGCTCTGTCTCAGGACGCGTGTTTGGGGAGCGCTGAGCCAACACAGAAGCAGCGTGGCTACCCTGACGACCCGTGATGGGAGGCTTACATGGACAGGACACGTGGGAGCAAAGGGGGCGCCCGAGAAGCTCCAGTGTTTTCGCCCGCAGCTGTTCGCGCCCCGTCCCTCCTGCCACACTCGTGAGTGAGCCTTCTGGTGATCTGGGTTCTGGGCTTGGAGCGGCCTGGCTGAAGCCGGGTGGAGCAGACATGAGCCTTTTCGCATGGGTCCTGCCTGAAACCCTGACTCCGGACCATAATGTGGGGTTGATTCAGGCCACTAAGTTTTGTGGCAACTCGTTAGGCAGTCATATTACTTGGAATATATTTTTGTAGTAGGAGTAAACAAACTGCCACAACACAACTAAAAATGTGTCACTTTGGGACCACAAGAGAGGTGAAAAAGGCTGGGAAGACCTGGAAGAAAACGTTAGAGAAATTTTAAAGGGCCACAAAAAGGCTGTTAGTTAATGTTTGATGGCCCTCAAGAAAGCTGCTAGTGAAGAATAAAGGTAAGTGAGGAAAAGGTTTTGGGAAGCTGAAGGGAAGCTTGGTATACAGTGGCAAAAGGTTGGCTAACACTGTTACCAGAGGTTACCAGAAAATAAAGAAAATAAAAAGATCCCTAAGGGATAGGATGCTTGGTTTTACGTCCAGCAGAGGACTGAAGGAGCTACCTGGCTGCTTCTTGCTGCTTACTGTACAGTGTGGAGGAAAAAGGTAACTGAGGGGAGAGCTCTCAACTGTAAAAGATCTTTATTAATCTCTCAGAGATTCACAGATTATGAAGAGGCTTCTGAGCAGATATCAAATCCAAAATGTGGCTGCAAGATCTTTTATGGAGAAATATTTACAGTTGTGTCTCTGTATAATATTAACATGCAAGACACAGGCAATCCATATCTTTGTCTTCATCTCAGCAGAGTTCAATACAGCATCTCAGATGTGATAGCATTTTAAAAAAGTGTTCCTTTTTCAACTGTGTTATCCACAGCACTGTCTGTCCATCACTGCATGTCAGTCACTTGTTTCCATGGAAGTACCAAGGAAAGAGGACAGAAACGAAGACATAAGTCAACCAGCTCTTAGTCACAGCAAATTCTCCTCCCTTTTCAATCATCAGTCATCAAGCACAAGCTAAGATGAAGCCGTGGGGCAAGTGAGCAAACACCCACTTAGTAGTCTCTTCTACTGACACAGACAGTCAATGCTTTATTTAAGAAAACACCCATACTAAGATGATGCAGTGAGGAGACCTGTGAATAACTCCACTGGGGATTATAATAATCACTATTTCATTTGGGAAAATACAAAGTAATAGCATGGGAGACTTTAACAGAAATCATGCAGTGGGCATCGTGTATTTCTATCATTATGATGATATTGATTAAAGTGGCCCGGGAAACATGAATACTTAATAAGGACAAGTGACATTGAGCTTTACTCCTAAGTGCTTAAGCAGCTTACTGCTTATTTAGAATGAGGAGTGAAACTTAATTTTGTGAGAGTAAAAGAAAAAACTGTGAAGAATTCAGAGAAAAATTTACTTAGTTTCTTACCTGTCAGGCACAATATTAACATTTAGGCTGGAAAGAAAAATCATATGTAAACCTTGCTCTCAGGAAACACATGGAGAAGCGGGAAGAGAGATGCATCTGGGGGTAAACTTGTGATTACCAAGTTTTTTTTACCTTATTTTTTATTTGATTTTATCCACTCTGAGATTAGATGCTTATTTTCAGGATGGAGTCGCTGTTCAGACGCTCAGTCCTGTCCGACTCTCTGTGACCCCATGAGCCGCAGCCCGCCAGGCCTCCCTGTCCATCACCAACTCCAGTTTACTCAAACCCATGCCCATCGAGTCGGTGATGCCATCCAGCCATCTCATCCTCTGTCGTCCCCTTCTCCTCCTGCCCTCAATCCTTCCCAGCATCAGGGTCTTTTTCTAATGAGTCAGCTCTTCGCGTCAGGTGGCCAAAGGATTGGAGCTTCAGCTTCAGCGTCAGTCCTTCCAATGAACATTCAGGACTGATTTCAGGATAGAGAGTGAATGCTGTAACTCTTTGTATTTCAGCAGCTACCTTAAAGGGTGGGATGTGTGCACTCAGTAACTGTGAATAGTAAGTGAAGGAAAGAATATGTAAGTGAATACGCAGACTGAGGAAAAACCTGTGGGAAATATCAATACGTAAAGGACAAATATGGCACTACAGTCCATTCAAAGAAACATAAAGAGTAGTTGCAAATACTAGATAGGGTACGGGAGAGAATAATCACGGGGAGAGATTTGAGAGCAAAGGAGAGGGTGATAGAGACTCTGCTGCACTTCATCACTAAGATTTGTCAATTTACGATCTTTTCAATTTTTTTTTCTATTGACCCATATGTTTATTTTTTTGTTTTTTAACTGGAGGATACTTGCTTTCCAATGCTGTGTTAGCTTTTGCTCGACCACAGCGTGGACCAGCCCTATGTATACGTACAATGCCTGCCTCTGGAGCCGCCCTCCCGCCCTCCCGCCCTCCCCGCCCTGGGCCTCCGGGTCACCCCAGCACTGAGCCAGCTCCGAGTCCCCACTGGCTCGCTGTTTCACACGCGGAAACGCGCATGCGTCAGTGCTAGGCTTTCAGCTCCTCCCACCTTCTCTTCCCCCTCCGTCCGCAAGTCTGTTCTCTACGCCACTTTGATAATTTTTAATTCCCCCCACTCGCTGCTACTGTCTTGGGACCGTCCCTCACCGCACGGCTTGTTTAGGCCACTATGCCAGTCCCCTGGCTCATCTTCCCATCATTATATTTTAATTGGCCCAACAGGTAAATCCCGCCTACTTGGAAGAACTGTTCTGATTCTGATAAAACCAGTTATCTGGGAAGCTGTGATGTGTGTGTGTGTGTGAGCGAGTGAGTGTGTGAGCATGTGTGTCTAAAAAGGTACAGGTCCTCCTAAGAAAGCGGAATGCAGAGTCAGCTATAAAGTGGACGCTAATTAGAAAACAGAAAACCTGGAGACAGCACATCGTTGGTTAAGTTCCTGAAATACACAGAATCCAACACAAAAATAGGGTCCCAGGTGCAGACCAAAGCTGTCAGGCAGCAAGAATTTTTAAAATTGTGTAAACCGACTAATAATGTTCTTAGTTCACAAGGTAATGAGGTAAACATCCAATGATATAAAGCTTGTTGAAAGAAATACTGAATTACATACCACCAGCTGTTTATTGTTGTTAGTGTACAAGATGAAGCATGTCTGAAGAGGAATTGTTCATTTCTTGCCTTCATTTCTCTGATTTTAGTACAAAAGGGGAGATGCCTTTATTCTGTATTTTCCCAGGCTAATGCATCTGACAAATTTTGTGTGATAAAATAATTAGAGAAAGCTTATGTTTTCTGGTGTATATCAAATTATTACCAGATAATTTACCTGTTTGCAGTACTACATTCAAGAACGTCTTCTGACTTAAGATGTATAGATGTTTACAGGAGATTTATAATTTGCTGTCTAGTTACCATTGTTACCTTCCAACTACAACTGTATTGCAGAAGATAAATCCCTGGAATAAAACATTCCAAAGGATCTTGAATATATTTATACTACCCTAACCTATGCTTCCCCGAAGGCTCAGTGATAAACAATCTGCCTGCCAATGCAGGAGACACAGGAAACACGGGTATTGTCCCTGGGTCGGGAAGATCCCCTGAAGGAGGAAATGGCAGCCCACTCCAGTATTCTTGCCTGGAGAATCCCATGGACAGAGGAGCCAGGTGGGCTAAAGTCCGTGAGGTCACAAAGAACTGGACACGACTGAGGAAAGTTAAATAGAGCATGTAATAGCTGAAACTGAGATGCGAGTAATGCATAACAATCCAAGGGGTTAATTTGGGAAAATTACTAATGAGAGTAGTTTCTTCCAAGATGAGTGAGGGGCCAATGCCATCATTAATAAGTGCTTAATGAGGACTCTAACTTTAATCCAAACCCTAAAAACCCTCATACCTGTTGTTGAGAGTTGAATAAAAGTGCTATATCTACTGAAGAGAAACAAATCTGAATTCGTGTATAACTCAATCAATATGAAAAAGTGAAAGAGTTAGTCCCTCGGTTGCTTTTGACTCTCTGCAATCTCATGGACAGTCACCCCCACAGGCTCCTCTATCCATGGGACTTTCCGGGCAAGGATATTGGAGGGGGATGCCGTTTCCTGTTCCGGGGGATCTCCCTGACTCAGGGATGTACCTGCATCGCCTGCGTCTCCTGCTTTGGCAGGTGGATTCTTAAACCACTGAGCCACCAGCGAAGCCCTCAGTCCATGTGGTGTCCCTCCAAATCAGTGTGGCGTGCCTCCAAGTTAGTTACCTATCAGGGGAGACTAATGCATCTTATCGTGAAGAATTATAGTATTTGGGGGACCAAGTCTTGGCTGGAACCACCTATTGCTCCATACTGAGGCAGTGCTGTTTTCTGTGTAATAGTAAGGTTGATATTTCATAATCCACCGAACTTCATTCCTCCCCCAACCCAAGATGCTAACACAGCCCCCAAAATAATAATCATTAAAGTAAGTTAAACTCTAATGGTGCACCTTTATACATCATTTAGCTGAGAGGTTATTATTTTTTGCATATTGTTTTAACTAAAATATAGTTGAGTTGAGCCGACATGCTGACTGTCTGGTCCATCTTGGTTTGATCCAGCATACAGTCCATACCTTCATCCAATCACTGATAAAATGCCCATACAGTCTCTACCAGGAGATTCTTGATCTCCATCATTAAGGATCAACTTAATCATTAATGATCAACTTCATTAATGATTGGCTTCATCCAAGCACTGATAAAATGCCCATACAGTCTCTGCCAGGGGATTCTTGATCTCCAACATGAAGGATTAAGAAGCGACCAAGAGAAGTGAACCAATACCCCAGGGTTCTAATCTCCTGGGAGATGCATTTGATTAGGGCTTATGGAAAGGTTATGGATGCACCATGAACAAAAAGTGACCTTGCCTGTCAAGGATGTGTAAGCATCCACTGAGTTACTGTCAGCTGGAACTTCCTAGGGCCACATCCAGAGACCAATGCACTGGGATTTGGAAAGGAACAAATTTCCCTTGCGATTGCTATGCAGGTGCCAGGGTGCCTCACTGCACAGAGAAACAGTGAAACTGTCACCAGCGCCAAAGACAAATGAGCTGGTTTCATATTCCAGTCCTGCCATTTATAAACACAACTGAGGACATGTTAATTAACCTTTCTAAGTATTGGTTTTCCCATTTGAAAAATTAGGATTTCAGTACCTAACTTGTGGTTTTGAATTAAGATTTAATCAAGATAATAAATATAAAACACTGAGAACATAATAGGCACTAATTAAAGTGTTTTTTTTTTTTTTTCCTCTTCTCTTACTTATAAACCCAAGACATAAGACTGTGGTCAGATTGATTGTCCAAACCTTCTAGAAAGCAATCTGTGTGGATCACAACTGTTTAGTTAAATCAGTGAGGCTGAATGAATGCAAAAGAGGCTCAAATCATGATCTCAACTCAGACTGATAAGTTCCTTATTATTGTAATTATTTATCTCATGAGTTTTTGAGTCTTGAAGCTAATAAATTTAAAAATCACTAAAAGGCTTCCCCCATGTCTCAGCAGTAAAGGATCCGCCTGCAATAGAGCAGACACGGAGATGTGGGTTCAATCCCTAGGTCAGGAATATCCCCTGAAGAAGAAAATGACAACCCACTCGTGTTCTTGCCTGGGAAATCCCATTACAGAGGAGCCCGGTGGGCTACAGTCCAGGCATTTGGACAAGAGCTGGGCACGACTGAGTGGCTAAATAACAGCCACAACAACACAGTCTGTAATACCGATATTAGACTGGGAGGATTTGTCAATTATGATGATTTTAGAGTCATATCTAGTGACACTTAAGATACAATATTTCTCAGGTTCTACCATCTTTGTTTCCTCTAGGTTAAATGAAAATATCAAATTACTGAAAAAATATTGATCACTGCAACTCATTTCAAAATAGAGTTGAAAGTTTCTCTTAACATTATAAAAAATGCTCATGTCTCAGTAGTTCTCATCTTCTCAAAAGTAAGTGACAGTATCTTAAAGCAAATTACCTGTCCTTAATACTGTAATCTTCTGAGAAAGTTGTGAAGGCAGAGAGTAAAAACAAATCATATCCTCAAAGTATTCCATTGAGTGGGTTTTGTGTGCATAGAATTTAATGAAGCCTCAAAGACTTTCCAATTTGATTTTTATAACTAAAATTTCTATGAATGACTAAAAAGGAAAAAAAAAAAGCTGTACTGAGAGATGATATCACCAGAGAAACAGATAAAGTAGTAACTATGATTCTCATCTCAATGTGGGGAGAGAGAAACAGTGAATCCTTCAATTCTACCCAAAGTCCACTTCCAAGTCAATGCAATCCCCTGAGTACATTTCTGATAAGACCATGTTTTGACAAAGTAAATGAGATCAATATTACCCACCCTATCCATTTCACAGGAAAATTGTAGAGAAAAACATCAAGCAAATTTTTTTAAAAAGTAAGATATTGTTTAAAAGATGTAAATTTTCTTCAAATGTGTCATCTACCCATTTCTTGTTTGTGCTTTCATAGTTTTCTTTTCTGATCATAAATGTTCATTGCAAAAACAAATTCAGAAAATATAAAAAACAAAGAAGTAATACATAAAGGACCCTTATAACTCTACCCACTTCCCAGAAATAAATGTTTAAACTTTAAAAAATATTTTAATGTTTACCTATTGAGAACTCTCCTCCTTCCCCACTATAGCAGAGACTAAGCAGTTGTTTCTTCAAGAAAATTAGAGACACCAAGGGAACATTACATGCAAAGATGGGCACAATAAAAGACAGAAATGGTATGGACCTAACAGAAACAAAAAGATATTAAGAAGAGGTGGCAAGAATACACAGAAGAACTATATAAAAAAGATCTTCATGGCCGAGATAAGTGTGATCACTTATCTAGGTGAGTGTGATCACTCACCTAGAGCCAGTCATCCTGGAATGCAAAGTCAAGTGGGCCTTAGAAAGGATCACCATGAACAAAGCTACTGGTGGTGATGAAGTTCCAGTTGAGCTCTTTAAATCCTGAAAGATGATGCTGTGAAAGTGCTTCACTCAGTTTGCCAGCAAATTTGGAAAACTCAGCAGTGGTCACAGGACTGGAAAAGGTCAGTTTTCATTCCAATCCCAAAGAAAGGCAATGCCAAAGAATGCTCAAACTACTGCACAATTGCACTCATCTCACAGACTAGGAAAGTAATGCTCAAAATTCTCCAAGCCAGGCTTCTGCGATACGTCAACCATGAAATTCCAAATGTTCAAGCTGGTTTTAGAAAAGGCAGAGGAACCAGAGATCAAATTGCTGGATCATCAATAAAGCGAGAGAATTCCAGAAAAACATATATTTCTGCTTTATTGACTATGCCAAAGCCTTTGACTGTGTGGATCACAATAAACTGTGGAAAATTCTTCAAGAGATGAGAATACCAGAACACCTGACTCGCCTCTTGAGAAACCGGTATGCAGGTCAAGAAGCAACAGTTAGAAGTGGACATGGAGCAACAGACTGGTTCCAAATCAGGAAAGAAGTACATCAAGGCTGTATATTGTCACCCTGCTTATTTAACTTATATGCAGAGTACATCATGAGAAACACTGGGCTGAATGAAGCAGAAGCTGGAATCAAGATTGCCAGGAGAAATATCAGTAACCTCAGATATGCAGATGACACCACCCTTATGGCAGAAAGTGAAGAAGAACTAAAGAGCCTCTTGATGAAAGTGAAAGAGGGAAGTGAAAAAGTTGGCTTAACGCTCAACATTCAGAAAACTAAGATCGTGGCATCTGGTCCCATCACTTCATGGCAAATAGATGGGGAAACAAGGGAAATAATGAAAGACTTTATTTTGGGGGGCTCCAAAATCACTGCAGATGGTGACTGCAGCCATGAAATTAAGAGACACTTGCTCCTTGGAAGAAAAATTATGGCCAACCTAGACAGCATATTAAACAGCAGTGACATTACTTTGCCAACAAAGGTCCATCTAGTAAAAGCTATGGTTTTTCCAGTAGTCGTGTATGGATGTGAGAGTTGGACTATAAAGAAAGCTGAGCACTGAAGAACTGATGCTTCTGGACTGTGGTGTTGGAGAAGACTCTTGAGAGTCCCTTGGACTGTATGGAGATCCAACCAGTCCATCCTAAAAGGAAATCAGTCCTGAATATTCATTGGAAGGGCTGATGCTGAAGCTGAAACTCCAATACTTTGGCCACCTGATGCAAAAAACTGACTAATTGTAAAAGACCCTGATGCTGGGAAAGATTGAAGGTGGGAGGAGAAGGGGACGACAGAGCATGAGATGGTTGGATGCAATCACTGACATGATAGACACGAGTCTGAGTAAACTCCAGGCATTGGTGATGGACAGGGAAGCCTGGCGTGCTGCAGTCCATGGGGTCGCAAAGAGTCGGATGTGACTGAGTGACTGAACTGACTGAACTGAAACGAAACACACACACAGACACACACCTTCCAGGTGTACTTTCCACCTTAACAATCAAACTAGAGGACTTGATAGTTTTATTTTCTTAGTTCTTCATGTGACTCAAATCTACATTGGTACATTGTGAATCAGAGGCATAGTTGACTAAAAGCACATTTAAATTATAAACAGCCTGAGACAAGGTTTATGTGATTTCCTGGATATGTAAGTTACAGATCAATATTTAAAACAGTCTATTACCTTATAAACGATCAAATTGAAATGGTCAAATAGACATTTTAGTCATTAAGATGAAACTGTCAGGTGAACCCTATACTGATAACTAAATACCTAGTGGTAATATTGTCCAAAATGACTATTTTAGCTGCAAATTGATCAAATACATGGAACAGATAGACATTGCCATAAGCCACATCTATTTGTAAACACAGCTCAATGAGGACCAGTCTAGTTATTGTAGTTGCATGTGTGCTAAATTGCTTCAGTCATATCTGACTCTTTGCAACCCCATGGACTGTAGCCTGCCAGGCTCCTCTGTCAATAGGATTCTCCAGGCTAGAGTACTGGAGTGGGTTCCCATGCCCTCCTCCAGGGGATCTTTCTGACCCAGGGATCAGACCCTCATCACTTACCTTCTCTTGCATTGGTAGGCAGGTTCTTTACCACTAGTGCCACCTAGGAAGCCCGTTTATTGTAGTTACCTGCTTGAAAATCAGCATAGGAAGAAATACAAATATATGCCTAACAAATATTTTCTGATAATAAATGAAAGCTTGATATTTGCAGTTCATTTAAGCAGTTAACCCATGTGATCAATAAACTAAACCTGGGATTCAGGTAAGCAGATTTTAAGAGCTTTGTGGTAGATGATAAAAATGGCCCCGAACCCTCCCATTTTACATCTGCGCCCCTGTCACTTTGTCATTCCTGTGTAGCTTTTTTCATTGAGAGCTGGATTTGGTCATGTCCCTTGCTTTAGCAATTGGGATATTAACCAAGACAATGCAGATGACGGAAGCAGGGGCTTGCAGAGTGCTTGCACTCTGAAGTTTGCCTTCATTTATTGATCTTTTCTGAAATGTGAAACAGTCATATTAAGAAGCCATGCTTGTTTACTTGGACAAGAAAGACCACATGAAACAGATAAGCTATGGCATACCAGCCGGTCAGCCAAAGATCAGACAAAAGCCTAAGACCATCCTGGACCTCCCAGTCCAGCTGACCTGATCCAGTCTAGAACTGCCTAGTCAACCTACAAAGTTATAAAAAATAATGAATATTTGTGGTTTAAACCACTGAAAAGTAAAAAGTGTTAGTCGTTCAGGCGTGTCTGACTCTTTGCGACCCCATGGGCTGTAATCTGCCAGCCTTCTCTGTCCATGGGATTCTCCAGGCAAGAATTCTGGAGTGGGTTGCCATTCCCTTCCCCAGAGGATCTTCCCGATCCAGGGATCAAACTTGGGTCTCCTGCATTGCAGGCAGATTCTTTACCACCTGAGCCACACAGGGAAACCGCTGAAGCTTGTTCCAGTTCTGCAAAAGCTGATACAAACTCTTTATCAATTATATGGACATTCTAACTTGTGATTCTGCTTTCCACTGATGTTTTAATAATCAAACAGCCACATCTTGAAATGGTTTAATGAATAGCATTGTTAAAAATATTACATGCTGTATGAGTTTTATTTTTAATACTGCTCAATATAAGGCAGATTTATGCGAGTCAGAGGATGTTGATGAGTAGGAAGCATGAAATGAGGGATCATTTGCGTGTCTTATGTGTTGTGTTAGTTTAAATGTCAGAAGCTAAACTTCAGTGTCAACCTCCAGAATAAGTCCTGCATAAATACTAGTTCAAAGAGATGCTAATAAATTTTACATGAATGGTTTGTACCATGCCAAATAAATCTGGAAAATGATGAGTTGAAACAAATTCTTTATTGCAGAACTTCTTGGCAATTTCAAGGTGCTTATATACAAATATGACATAAAAATGAATTATGGAGTATTTTAGAAATAAGCTTAACTGCATGTCTTGGACATTTATTGGTATCTATCAACCAATGTTAGCACACATGTACACATCAACTCGTGTTAGTGACCACACCCTGACTTCTTTCTGGCAAAACACTTCTTTCGTTTTTCATCCATGTTGTTTTGGTGACGTCATTCCTCCAAGAGCCCCAGGGTGGAGCCTGAGATACAGGCTGGAAACCAGTCAACTCTTGACATTTCCTAGCCACGGTGATGGACTTGGATATGGACATGTGAGCTAATCAGAGATAATATGACATGCCTATGTTTTTATTGGGGCTTATGAGGAAGTCTGTTAGTCTGTCATGAGGAGGTCTGAGGACGTGAGGACTAGACTCGCTGTTGACATGATCTGAATCAAGCCAGTCACCTCCCACCATGGACATGCTGGCATTGTGAGCTCATATCTGTTTTACTTAAGTGGGTTTGGATGAATATTTCTGCCATTTAAAATGAAAACAGTCCTAACTAATAGACCACAAGTCTTTTTTTTTTTTTCTCACCATAATTTTAGAGAACTAATGTTTTACAGAACACTTTGGAGAAATCTAGAGAATGTATAGTGGGATAGTTAATGCATAAGTTTAACCACCTGTGTCAAAATCCCATTTTTACCACAAACTAACTTTGTGACTTCAGGCATAATACTTAAGCTCTCCATAAGCTTCAGATTATTTATAAAATGGGTATCAAATATAACTTGCCTAATGAGGATATTGTGAAGATATTGTGACTTAGTACATGTAAAACACTTAGAAAAATGTCTAGCCCATTATAAGTACTCAAAACGTTTAGGTAGAGAGGATGTTGAATAACAAATTCTAGAACCATGGATTTCTAGAATTTTTAAGAGGTAAAAACCCTTGGCAGTTTTCTGATTTGGCATTCCTTATATGACAGTTGAGGAGACAGAACTGTGAGAGGAAATAGTTTGCTTAAAGCCAAGTGAAACAGTGAGTGAATTAGGACACCGGTCACACTGTTATCATCCATGGTGTTTCAGTGGGGTTCTGGGAGTTTCACAGCAAGAATTGATTGTTGGTGAGAATCCCGAGGCTTCCACTTTGCTAGAAGTTTAGTTTTCAGCTGTCGTCAGAATAAGACCCTCTACCTAGGGTAAAGGTAGCCCTGTCTATTTGAGAATAGGATTCTTCAGGGGTCCACAATGTCTGTGACCCCAATAGCTTAGGTGTTTTAGCCAATATTTTATATGAATGACAAAATTGGTTCTTAAGAATTTGAAATGTCTCTAGTAAGTGCATAGTGTTGAAATTAGGCTTCTAAAGAAACAGGTGTTTTGGGTTGTTTTGTTTGTTTTCAGCAATTTGTATTTTAGTTTGGTTGTGGTGGTGGTGGTTTACTCCCTAAGCCGTGTCTGACTCTTGAGATTCCATGGACTGTAGCCTGCTAGGCTTCTCTGTCTGTGGGATTTTCCTGGCAAGAATACTGCAGTGGGTTGCCATTTCCTTCTCCAGGGGATCTTCTTATCCCTGGGATCGAATCTGCATCTCCTGCATTGCAGGCAGATTGTTTACCAGTGAGTAAAGAATTCTTTACCAGTGAGTAAAGATTCTTTACCAGTGAGTACCAAGGAAGCCCTGCATTTTAGTTTAGTGTTTAGTGTTTTTATATCTATAAAGAGAGAAAGAGAGAGAATGCTCTAGAAATTTTTCTCTGACTTTTCCAATGAATTAAAAAGTAGATGTTGAGTTGTATGAGCTGTTTGTATACGTTGAGAATTAGTCCATTATTGGTCATATCATTTGTAAATTTTTCTCCCATTCAGTTGTCTTTTTGTTTCATTGATGGTTTTCTTTGCTGTGCAAAAGCATTTAAGTTTAATTAGGTCCCATTTGTTTATTTTTGTTTTATTTCCTTTACTTGAGGAGATAGATCCAAAAAACAATATTTCTGTGATTTATGTCAAAGAGTATTCTACCTATGTTTTCCACTGGTATTTTTATAGTCTTTGGTCTTACAGTTAGGTCTTTAATCCATTTGGAGTTTATTTTTGTGTGTGGTGTTAGAGCGTAGTCTAATTTCATTCTTTTCCATGCAGCTGACCGGTTTTCTTAGCACCACTTATTGAAGAGACTCTTCTTCATTGTGTAGTCTTGCCTCCTTTGTCATAGATTAATTGACCATAAGTGTGTGGGTTTATCTCTGGGCTTTCGATCCTGTCCCATTGATCTATATTTCTGTTTTTGTACCAGTATCATACTACTTTGATTACTATAGTTTTGCCATGTCACCTGAAGTCAGGGAATGTGATTATTCTGGCTCTGTTCTTCTTTCTCAAGATTGCTTGGCTAACCGGGGTCTTTTGTGGTTCCATAAAACATGTTAAATTGTTTGTTCTAGTTTGTGGAAAATGCCATTGGTAATTTGATAGGGATTGCATTGAATCTGTAGGTTACCTTGGATATTATGTTCATTTTAACAATATTGATTCTTCCAATCCAAGAACATAGTATATTTTTCTATGTGTTTGTGTCAACGTTGATTTATTTCATCAGATTCTTATAATTTCCTGAGTATAGGTCTTGTATATACTTAGGTAGGTTTATTCCTAGGTATTTTTTTTTATGTAACAGTAAATGGAATTGTTTCTTTTGTTTCTCTTTTTGATAATTCATTGTTAGTGCATAGAAATGCAGCAGATTTCTGTGTATCGATTTTGCATACTGCAACTTTAAGTGTTTTCGTGGTGTCTTTAAGATTTTACATGCGCAATATCATGTCACCTGCAAACAGTGACCACCTTCTTTCCTTAACAGGTTTCCTAATAATAATAAAAATAATGGACTAGAATATGCTTGTTTCAATGCATATGAAAGGTGGTCTCAAGTTACTAATGCAACAACCACAAGGAATAATTTTCATGCATTGAAAAGCATTGATTTGTGAGAAATCAGCCAAGGGTTGAAAGCAGTGGGGACGGTGCCTGTCACCCTCGTGGAGAAAAAGGAGATTGCATCACTGTCACCATACAGACTGTGAACAGTGATCTTTCTTGCTCCTCTTGCTACTCTGACAGTGGTTTCAGTTAAAGATTTTCTACAGCCAGAGTCAAAAATACCTCCTGTCGTTGAGAATTGCCTGCCCTGTGCCCACAATGCCCATGGCCATTTGCTAGTGTGGTATCTGAAGGGGTTGGCTCATTTCCAGGTAGATTATTACATCTGCTCTCTCAAAACCACTTTCAGCATGACACAAATCATCAGTGTAATTCTGAAAAGTTAGAGCAACTTAGAAAATAGCAGCGTGTCGCCCAAGAACAGTTATTTATTAACTTTATTTTCTAAAAATTTGAGAAGGCTCTGGCGACAGACTGCTAACAAGTTAATGAACAAAGACATATTCTTATGAAAGATTTTGAGTGCTAAAAAAAACCAAATAAATATTGAAATAAACTAATCAGAAAGCTGTGCTCCAAATAGTCTGGTGTTTAACTGAAAAAAAAAAAAAAAATTAAACCTATTTAGAGTTATTTGAGGGGCTTCCCTGGTGGCTTAGTGGGTTAGGACTCTGCAATGCAGGAGACACATGTACGAGACACAGGTTTGATCCCTGAGTTGGAAAGATCCAGTGGAGGAGGAAATTGCAAACCACTCCAATATCCTCACCTGGGAAATACCATGGACAGAGGAGTCTGTCGGGCTATAGTTCATGGGGTCACAGAGAGTTGGACATGAATTAGCAACTAAACAGAGTTGTTTGAAATTAAGTGTAGTTTTCATTTTGCAAAACTGGAGAGAAAGATAAGAGGTAAGGTTCTGGCTCATAGAGCCTTTGACAGGCACACCTTGGAACTAGTAATCAACCATGGTTAATCTGAATAATGTCATTTGAAAATATGAAATCTGTGTGGAAGTATAGAAATAATTTTTATTAACTCCAGAATGAGAAGTATCAACACAAAATAATTTCTCCATCAAGGCCAGTGTTCAGGTCCTAATGTATAAATTTCCTTGTGTATGTTTCATTAAGAATCCAAATTTTGGTTAATATTGAAAAGAAATCACTTAGATTAAAATTGTAGCAACTTGGACAATTGTACAAAATGTTACCGAACAATATTAGCTTTCAACTACATTTTGCCATAGTTGCTTTCTGATTACCTTTAACAGTTGAACTTACGTAAAAGCTTAATGTTTAACATTTGTATGCTATTAATGTTGATTGAAATAGCTGTTTTTGTTCTGATTTACTGTTGAGTAGGTCCAGGCCAAAAAAACCAAAAAGCTAGCTTAGGTATTCCGCTAGGATGCTCTTAGCTTTTATTAGCTTCGGTATTGAGAGGCAAAGCAGGCAATTTAGAAAAGGAAATAACATAGTTTCATTCCAGTATCTTAAGTTTGGAATCCTTATGCAGAATTTTAGCAGTATCACCATTAAAAACATAGGTCCACAGAGCCTAGGTACCAATTAGCCTGCAAAACCAAGCCTCCCTCTTTAATCTCTTTCACCTAACCCATGATTTAATCCCTTTCCATGTCAGTATTAGAAGCATACTGTCTTTGATCCTCTACTGTAGTAAAAATAGATGGTTTATTTAAACAAAGCAGAACCTTGGATATTTTGTTTTGTACTTGAATAATTCATGTTAAAATCCCACGTGTGTGTGTGCTCAATCATGTCTGACTCTTTGAAACCCCATGGACCGTAGCCCGCCAGGCACCTCTGTCCATGGGATTTTTCAGGCAAGAACACAGGAGTGGGTTGCCATTTCCTCCTCCAGGGAATCTTCCTGACCCTGGGATTGTACCCAAATCTCTTGCGTCTCCTGCATTGGCAGGTGGGTTCTTTACCACTAGCACCATCTGGAGATGCACAAACCCCACAGCTACTATTTATACAGGCTTCCCAGGTGGCGCTAGTGGTAAAGAAATGGCCTGCCAATGCAGAAGATGTGGGTTTGATCCTGGAAAAAGGCATGCCAACCCACTTCAGTATTCTTGCTTGGAGAATCCCATGGGCAGAGGAGCCTGGGAGGCTATAGTCCATAGGGTTGCAACTATGTGACTGCAAAGCAACTTAGCATGCTGCACTGTTTATACAAAATGTTGTGTGTTTTTTTTTGTAAGAAATGCTATTTTTTTCATCTCTTTTTATGAACATGCGTATGATCTTATTTAGACTTGAAAGAATTTCTATGAAAGGCAGCTTGAACTGATAGCACACAGTAAAAATATATGTCTTAATGGGAGGCATTAAACCCTTGGACCAGGAGAAGAAAATACCCAGGATCCTATATAAGCTATCAATTCCTGCCTGAATCATTTTTGAAAAATAAAATAGGACACTTATTTTACCCTTAATATATGCAGGATACATTCAAACACCTTATTCAAGGATGCAATATCATGAGAAAGTTTTTAAGTCAGACACCCTTGGGTTTGAATTCTAAGACTGTCTTTGGCTAGCTGTTTACTTTATCTTCTATTTTATACATCCATGTGAATAGTTGACAAATGGAGTGAATGGGTTGATCCAATAAAACTTGATTCAAAGTTTTAAAGGAAAGGAAAAGAATGAAAATTATCATCAAATTGGTGCCTTTACAAGTCGTTTGTATTTGCTTCCTGTTGTAGTTGAACAGTATTCACTCCTGAGCATCATAAACGTCAGTCTTGGTCTCCTGTCATGTTATCTTATGATCTGTGAACCCTCGTCATCATGGATGTGGGCTTGAACAGAAAGAAACGATGACTACACCATGCTACAGTTGCACCACTGTCTTTGAAAAGGTTACTAGAACTTGTTTAGTTAATCTATTGCATCACAGCACAACTCTTGCAGTGGTCCGCATGTCTGGAGACGAGAGAGATGAGCACCGCGGTCTCAGCTGCGGGACCCCAAGGCGACACTGTGGCTGCACGCGGAGCTACAGGAGAGCGCCCTGCGCCTGGTGTCTGCCGTGCTGTCTCGGTCTCAGACGCTAGTTCTGGCGCCTCTCATCACAGGCAGCATTGCTCCTCATTTTGCAATAAAATAATGACAATCGTACGCTCTGGTTGGGGACTTCCTGAGATCCAGAGTCTTAAGATATTGTCCATTTTGAAAGTTTTTGTTCATTCATGAAAAGTGAGACATTACTGAAATTTGTCTCAAAACCTTTGCTTCACAGATCAGTACACGTGTCTCTCTCATAAGGAAACAGTTAGAGGTCATATTTAAGAGGTTAAGGATTCACCCTGAGCTATGCATTCAGTGCTCTGCAGAAAAGAACTAATAGCAGAAACAAAACATCCTGATATTGAGAGCCTTGCTCTGATGACTAAACATGCTCCTTAAGGTAACACCTTGTTGTTGAGACAGAAACAAAATAGGACCAACATTTTGTGTGAGCCAGAGGTTGAATTGATGCAAATCACATGGTACTTTGCACACAGTAGGTACTAAATTACTACTGAATGAGCTGCCGCCCTGCTGGAGTAGGAAATGGCAACCCACTCCAGTACCCTTGCCTGGAAAACTCCGTGGACAGAGGAGCTTGGCTGGCTCCAGTCCAGGGGGTCACAGAGACTCGGACACGACTGAGTGCCTGAGCAGAGCACACTCAAGCTCCCCCCGCAGTGGTTCCCAGTCTGGCTGCGTGTTCAGACCTGATGTCCACCCAGACTCTGGCGGGAGGACACCTCCTGCTTCAAATCCGACTGATGCTCTCAAATTTTCCTCACTGTCTTCTTTTCCACCCGAGCCTCCCACCTCTCAGTTATTCCCAACTTTTCCTTGTCTGCTGAAACGTTACCCCACAGTTTTAAACACTCTCAGTTCTTATCCAGGTTTAAAGAAATCTTGCCAATCACCCCACTCGCACTTGATGTCCCCGTCTCTCCAGTCCCTCTCAAGAAAGTTTATGGAAAGAGGATCCTATTTCTATCAGCAGTTTCTCTATTCTTAGGACCATGACCCCATTTGACACCTTCGTTGTAACATATGTTTTTCCTGGAATAACCACTAAGTGGCTCACGGTCTTTGTCTTGTTCCTCTTTAATGAAAACTCCCCACCGCAGCAGCTAATTCCCATTTTGACCAGATTGTTTTAATGTACAAAACTTCATGATAAGTACCCTTTTCCTCTATAAGCCAAAGTCATTTGAAGGTCATACCAGGCCATTCATAATCTGACTTTTTCCTGCCTTTCCCTTCTTAGAACTTCTTCTAATTTCCTGCATGATCTTGGCGGGTCTCAGCCACTTTTACCCCCTTAGTTTCTTTCCTATGAAGTGAGACTACAAATTTAATGATATCTAGTTCTCCTTCTCAGGTTATTCTGAGTATTAGCATAATGGAGCATTAACAAAAGTGGGTTTTGTGCAAAATATGGGTTAAAAGAAGGTAACATATACATTATATAATACATATATAATTATATTTACTAAGATTATGCAATACTGATTGGATTCCTTAGCTGTAAAAATTTTTTAATAATTTCATTTTTTTCATATACTGCTCATCTCTTAGACACATACTGAATTTTCTTGCACTGAGGTCAAATTGACTACCTACTCAACAGGGTCATGAAAGTAAAAATATTATTGTTTATTTTTCATTTTTTCCACTGGTAATTACCTCATAAGACCAAAATGTGCCAAATTTCACAACATTAATATACTTGTGCCTAAAATTAACTACTTACATAAACATAGCTCCTTACATTTTTCCCTCGACTTTATTTAAAACCTATGCATTTTCAAAAGAACAGGAATGAGATGATAAGCATAAATAATGTACAATAAGATGAAATTGGCTTCCATGGTGACTCAGACAGTAAATAATACAATAAGATGAAATTAGGGCAAGTGTGAAATGGGTTTTGTTACTATTGTAGAAGTTTTCCCTGCTTACATGACCATTCCATTTTTTATTGCCAAATCTGGTGGAAACAATACAAATAATATCCAACATCTACACTGGGCTAAGCATGTGACATGCCTTATCTTCCTTACTCATTGTAGTAGGAGTGGTTAGTTCACATTATTCCCAGTTTTCTGATGGGAAAACTGACTGTTTCTCATCGAAGGTCCTGAAGCTGTGAGAGGCATAATTTAAACTCAGGTTTATCTAATGTCAAAATACACACTTACCCTCTGTATATACTGCTTTTCCTAAATAGTTATTACTTAGAGACAACGGCATATTTCTTGCACAGTCTGTGTGCCTAGCACTGTGTTAAGCACACGGCAGGAAGAGAGAAGGCTAACCCAGGGAGCAGAGCCTCAAAGATTCAATTATCTAGCGAGAAAGAGAGAACTGGCGTGAATGGCTTATTGGAAAAGAGTGATGCTACTGTGTGCAGTAATTCTATGTAAAATGCAGTGCAGATGCCCACAAGGGAAGCCGTGTTGATGGAGCCGCCCACCAGCCATGTTTCTCCCTAACAAGGCAACTTGCCATCAGCCCAGGCGGGATCACTTTCTTTGATGCATCAAGGACACTTCTTTCCCTTTATCCTGTCACATTTACCTTTTTCTTCTCATGTGTTGTTAAATAAAAAAGCAACATCCTACAGCAACATCCCAAGAGGTCCTACAGAAAGAGAATCCCCAACCTAACAGCCACATCATCATTTAAAAATATCTGTACATCATGTGGCAGTGATTCACAGTTATGGAGAATATGTAATATCGTATTCAACTTAAAAGATGAAAACTTAGAAAATGGAAGCTACTTGGTTAGAATCACCCAGCTAAGAAGTGGCAGAAGAACATTGAGCTGAGTCTTCCAGCTCCACGTCTGATCCGTTACTCCACACTAAACTCTTGTCTTTGAGCAAATTCACTGCAATATTGCTGGATCATAAAACGGATGAATCTCTGTCTTATGTTGCTACAAAACCCTCCTTCCTTTGCAGAAGACCCTCTCTATTGTGATAAGTCTCTCTCCTCTAGACTCTTACCAGCTCCCTGGATACAAGTGGCAGATACTTAGGCATTCCTTGTCCACCTGGAAGGTGGATTGTGCATTTTATTTGAAGCAGTTTCTCCTACACCTTCAATAGTGGCTGCTTCAGTCCTGAATCGTTGTGGGTTTTAGAAACACTGGGTTCCAGCTCTTCTGCAAGGAGTTACACCCTGTACGAGAAGGGTAGTCTAAGGGGTTTGCAAATTGCACACACAATCCTCTTCCTTTGCATTGATTCATTGATCTGCATTTAAGCCAGAGGGTATTTATCCAGAACTGATTGCCCAGTTCCCACCAGTTTTCTGTGGCTGAAACATTAATGCTCTTAGCTGTCTTTCAAGTAAATTGTGAGAGTGTATGGTACAGTGTCAAAACCTCGGTAGCTATATTACAGGTATCGGTGAAAAGACTTTAAATGAATTTCCCTTTCTGAAATAAATTTGTTGTTTTTCTTTCAAACAGAGCCAGGTAAAAGTTGACAGTCACAAAATAAATCCTTTCCCATACAGACTTTCACAGGTCCTCATCTTCTCCTTTTATGAACCTAGTCAAGCCCATCCATTGACAGAGAGTGCCCAGGTTCTGCTGAAAGCTCAGGGTCAGTAAGATTTTTTTACACATTTCAAAGCAGAAGGCACATGCTCTTTGGAATTCGACAAACGCAAAGCAAGTCCCTCCTCTGTCACAGTCAGCAGTCGCTTAACTTCTTTAAGGCTGATTCTTCATCTGATGACCGAAGATAAACTACCTTCCTTTCAGGGTTACATGAGGATTAAATGAGATAATATCCATTTAGCCCCAAGCTAGCACCCTTCTTGACAAAGGACAGAATAGGTTAAGAGAGCAGAGCATTGGACTCCCTGATGGCGCCATGGATAGGAACCCGCCTGCCGATGCGGGTTTGGCTGTGGGACGTGGGTTCCATCCCTGGTCCTGGAAAATCCCACGTGCTGCAGAGCAGCTAAGCCCATGCACCTCAGCTACTGAGGCCGCCCTCCCTGGAGCCCTGCTCCACGGCAAGAGGAGCCACCTCCATGAGAAGCCCGTGCAACACAGCTAGAGAGTAGCCGCCACTCACCACTCCCTCCCCCGAAACCTGTCATTCAAGTGAAAATAGCATCCTCACTTCCCTCACTATGAGGGAAGTCTCAAGGGCCCATTCGAATCAGCCTGTTGTGGGTCAGTCAGCCCCTACAATGTAGAAATTCAGGACCGATCCCTGGGATCAAGCTAAGGTTATTTAAGCCTTGTATTGTTTCCTGTGGGGCTTCCCTGGTGGCTCAGTGGCAAAGAATGTACCTGCCATTGCAGGAGACACAGGAGACTCAGGTTCCACCCCTGGGTGGGGAAGATCCCCTGGAGGAGGGCATGGCAACCACTCCAGTATTCTTGCCTGGAGAATCCCACGGACAGAGGAGCCTGGCGGGCTACAGTCCATGGGGCCGCAAAAGAGTTGAACACATCTTAGTGACGATACAGCAACAAATTATTCCCTGTGGTACCTGTAAACAAATTACCATAAACTTGGCTGCTTAAACACACATACACAAATTCACTCTCCTAAAATTCTAGAAGACAGAAGTTCCGCACAGTTTTTATCAGTTAAAAGCAAGGTCTTCACGGGCTGTGCGCCCCCTGGGGCTTGTGGGGCGGAATCCACTTCCTGGCTCTTGTAGTTTGCTGTGGCCTTCCTGGTCCTCTGGTTGCTTTCTCTGCTTCTGAGTGAAACCTCCCACTGCCTCCTTATTGTGAGGGTACTTGTGATCACATTTGGGGGCCACTTAGGAAAATATCTAACTCCATCACATCTGCCAAGACCCTCTTCCCGTATAAGGTAACATTTGCATACTTCAGGGGTTAAGATCTGGGCACCTTTGGGGACCAGTTTTCATCCTGCCGTAAACCCCCAAGATAAGGCTAACACAGTTTATATCTAATTTTATAACTCTTATTTCTGCTATGAACTCTCTCCAAAATTCAATATGACCTATGCTTCAGGGTGCAATTCAGAATCAATTAGTCATGAAAATACCCTTGCTCATTCTGGTCCACCCGGATCATGGCCTTCTGTGTGATTCACACCTCCACTGGTATTTCCACCTTTTACTATCTTTTCATATTTAGATAAGTTACTGATTTGCACAATAAGACAATGTTATCAACCTCAGTGGTTTCTTTTAAGGGTTAAAAGAAAAAGCACATATGCCACCAAGAATTAAATCTAGAACATGATAAACATGATAGAGTTTAATTTTTTTTCCTTCTATTAATTAAATCATGCCTCCCGTTTCGTAGTTTTATGAGAATCAGTCTTTTCCTAGAGAGAAATTATTTCTTAATGATGTATTTTTTCATATGTACTTCATTGTTTTCCTACCATGATTGCACACTGCTGAGATTAAAAATATTGAGAACCAACTGATAGATATCAAAGCATTACTTCTCACCTAAAAGAATAATTCCTGGTTTGTAAACAGTGCCATTCCTGCAAAACACCACTTTGATTACAATATTTTCTCTCCTGCTTTGTTTTCAGTAAGGACTTGTAAAGAAAAAAAATTCCAAGTTTTAATATTTCAAATTACATAGGATATTACATAGCTTAATCAAGTACATCTTTGCACATCTGGATTGATCCATCTTATATTGAAATATTACTTTAAACTCATAAGAATACAATAATAATTTTCTTTCCAGTTTCTTTGATATTTTATCAGAATTAATATCCGTCACTGTTCTATGGCAATATTTGATTTTTTTTTTATCATGGTTTAGTTTTCCTATTTTTAAGGACACATTTATTCTGTCATCACGTCACATTTTCAGAAGTATCACAAGAAATTCTCTAGGATATTTAATTGCCCCATAGCACGCTTGAGGCTTTAACACACGGACCACCTGGGAGTGCTTTTAGGTCCATTTTTTTTGAAGTATAACATAGTTACATAAGCGTGCATATGCCTTGGGCTTACTGGGTGGCTCATTAGCATAAAGAATCCACCTGCCAGTTCTGGAGGCACAGGTCGATCCCTGGGCAGGGAAGGTCCTCTGGAGAAGGAAAGGGCAACGCTCTCCAATGTTATAGTCTAGAAAGTCCCATGGACAGGAGGCTGGTGGGCTGTGCCATCCACGGGGTCACAGAAGCGGTGGACAGAATGGAGCACCCAGGCAGAAATGTTATCACAGTTGAATTGTATTGGATGTGCTCTGCGGCACGGATCTTCTCATCTGACATCATGCTTGGGAGATAGACAGTGGTTTTGCCAATGGCTGTAGCTGCTGTTCAGTAGCTAAGTCATGTCCGACTCTGCAACCCCATGGACTGCAGCACGCCAGGCTTCCGTTTTTACTGATACATGGGTGTCAGTAGACTTTTGAATATTTTGGTACAGGAGTTTGGTAAGCATGCATCTGCATTTCTGTCAGGGCAGCCCAGCCCGAGGCTTTGTGTTGTGTGTACCGTGAGTCACGTGGTATACGTAAACTCAGCTTCAGAGGATACTGCCTGGTGAATTTCCTAAGAGACTGTATGAGTGTCCATCTCAAGCCTGCAGTGGATGAAACTTAGACTTGCTACAGATCCTCTCCAACACCGGATATTGTCTGTATGTCTTTCCATCTTAGCAATTCCAGTGAGTTAGTAGACATTTAACACTGTAGTTTAAATTTGCATCTTATCAGTAAATGGCAAAGTACCTTCTATATTTTTGTGAATCACTTAAGTGTTTTACTCATTTTCCTGCTAGATTTTCTGTCCTTTTTGTTGGTTTGTAGATGTTCTTTATATAGCCTAGACATGATTTTTAGTAGGGTAGATACCTTACAAATATCTTCTTTTTCTATTAATTTTGTCACTTGATGAACAGACGTTATCAATCTTTGTTAATTTTGAGTTGTTTTTGTGTCTCATTTAAGAAAAGTCATACTATTTCAAACTCCTGTAGATGGTCACTTATGTTTCCATCTAAAACTGTTATTGTTCTACCTTCCATGCTTATACACAGTTACTTGTCATTGATTTTTTGTGACTTGGGTACACAAAGGTTAAGATACTGTTTTTCTTTTCTGAAATGGATGATCAATTAATGCAACACTGTTTATCGACCAGATTATACGTTTCCCATTGCACTGAGGTGTCACTTTTATGGTAAATTAGATTGACCTGTATGTTTGGGTAGAAGTACTTTTAAAAAAAATATTTTAGTAATTATATCAAATATATACAAACTTAAAGAATATAGTAAACCCATGTTACCCATCACCCAGCTTCAGAAATTGTCTACTCATGACCAATCACTTTTCATATACCACAGATCTCAGAGTGTACATGCTTCTGTCCTTTGCTATTTTCATATGTGCTTCCAAGGTGACTCAGTAGTATCCTCTGGAGAAGGAAATCGCAACCCATTCCAGTATTCTTTCCTGGAGAATTCCACGGACAGGGGAGCCTGGTGGGCTACAGTCCATGGGGTCGCAAAGAGTCAGACACGACTGAGCATGCACACATGCATTTCCATATGTCTCTCTGAAAAAGGCCTCTTTATAACATACCATAATATTAGTATGTTATTATCACCTAAAAACTGTTTTTGTTGTTGTTTAGTAGCTAAGTCATGTCTGACTCTTGTGATCCCATGAACTATAGCCCGCCAGGCTTCTCTCTCCATGGGATTTCCCAGGCAGGAATACCGGAGTGGGTTGCCATTTCCTTCTCCAGGGGATCTTCTCAACCTGGGGACAGAACTCACATCTCCTTCGTTGGCAGGTGGATTCTTTCCCACTGAGTCACCAGGGAAACCCCAGCTTAAAACTCAAAAACTCTTAATACTATCAAATGTCTGCTTAGTGCTCAGTTGTTCTGATTTGTTTTAGACATTTTAAAGGAGGTTTTGTTCAAACTAGAATTTAAACAAAGTTTATACATTGTTAGCATCTGAGTCTTCAGTCTCTTTTCACTGAAGATTCCCCTTCTCTTTTGTGTTTTTTTTTTTTTCCCATAAGGTATCTGTTGAAGAAGCTAGTTCATTCTGTAGAGAGCCCCACATTTTGGATTTCGTTATTTGAAACAATGATTATTTTCTTTTTTTTTTTAATTATTTGTTTATTTTACTTTACAACATTGTATTGGTTTTGCCATACACTGACTTGAATCCGCCATGGGTGTCCATGTGTTCCCCATCCTGAACCCCCCTCCCACCTCCATCCCCATCCATCCCTCTGGGTCATCCCAGGGCACCAGCCCCGAGCACCCTGTATTATGCATTGAACCTGGACTGGTGATTCGTTTCACATATGATAATTTACATGTGAAACAATGATTAGTTTCAATTTAAACATGACATTAAGAAAAAAATCACTGATCTTTTAAGACACTGAACCAAAGCAAGTGACTGCCATAGTACCCAAGTGAAGAGTGCAATCTGAAACTTGTGCTTATATGCCAAAGTATCTGGTTTTATAAACAATTTGTCTAAATAAATGTCTTTAATGGATTTCCATGTACCAAGAGTTTTCAGCCGTAGCTCTATTGACGTTTTAGACTGACTCTTCTTAGTTGGGGGGCGGTTCTAAACTTTGGGGGTGATTAGCTGTACCCTCAGGCTCTTTTCTCTGGACGCCGGTGGCAGCCCCCGCCCCCACCCCAGGTGTGAACACACAAAACACTTCTTATCATTCAGGTGCTGCCCATGCTTGCTGTTATCTTTTTATTTCTCTTTTTTGAGTTCTTCACCTTAACTGGCTATCAGCTTCTTGAGAACGGGAGCCACGTCTCCATGTATGGAATAAAGTTAGTGATCACTGCGCTGCCTTCTCTACGGGGTTGTTACAAGGACCAGAAGAAGCAATGCTCAGAGAAGTCCCTTTGGTGACTAAAGTCCTAGTAACAATGTGAACCATCTTCAGATCTTTTATTTATTGGTGTTGCCCCCCCGACATACCCAGCAGGGCCCCACTCACTACATGGCAGTTGTCCCCTTCGTCTCCAGCCAAGCATTTTTCTGTCGGCTTCAATGTTTTTCCCACGGATGCTTCCTTCCCGCCTTACAAAAAGTGACCAACTTTTCCCCTTGACTGGATTCCCACAGTCTCAAGTTACAGGCTCTCCGGCACATCTCCCAGCTTCACACGCTGCCCCTTCTCTATTTCTCACATTCCGCCTCCTTATTTCTACTCCGTTTACCTACCTCCCACCCTCCTCTGTCCAAACACACCCCCACTTCATCACTCTTAATTTGTACCTTCCCCTTCCTTTCCATGAGAATCGAGTTTTATTGGGCGATTTATGAAAGTCTGTTAATAGTTTTCTCTCCGAATCTCCTAACCTGCTATAATCATTATGTGTGGCCCATTACTTTTGATAAACATTGCCGTCTTGACACAATAAGTCAGTTTAAAAAATATAAACAGGGCAATGGTCCTGCTCTGGAGAAGCCAGGGAGAGAGACTGAACAGCATCATTTCTGTACCAAGAGGTCAGGTTATGATGGTGCCTCCATAAAGTGTCGCGAGCATCTTTGTTTTGGGGTCGGTGATGGCCATCCCCAAAGGGTGCTTCTGTTTTGTCTTGGAGGTGACTGCTTACCTCTGGAGGCAGTAGAGAAGAAAAGTGGATTCCAGGCCCGGAAAAGATCATAATTCTGTCCTAGAATGTAGGGTGTCCCCTCAGATGGAGGTGTAAGTTCTGGAGCTGAGTGGCTGGGATCTTGCTCCTCTGTGTGTGATATGTGGTGGGCATTCCTCAGAAGTCCTAAATCGTACCTACTCTTCCCGCTGGATTGAAGCCTCCGAGAGAGGCGGTCCGTGACGTCTAACGTAGACGATCTGACCACACGTGGCCCGAGGACATGCCCTCGCTGCCCACTGCGGTGCGGGCAGTGCATGGCCTTTCCACCTGTGTTGAGAAAGAGCAGCGCCCAGGCTGCTTTCTTTGCTTGCCCCCAGATGGTCAGGTTTCTGGCCTGCTCAGTTGATTGAATAAAATGAATCAAAGATATCATGTGGAATTACCTCATATACTTGCCAATTTCAGCGGAGAGCGTTCGGTTCCGTGAGCCACTCGAGATGGTTCAGTGGCCCTTCCACCCCTGGTGGTGGTCAGAGGACAGACCCTGTGTCAGCTGTGTTCATTTCTGGCTATGCTGTTTCTTTCTCCCCTCTCTCTCTCTTCCTCCATCCCTCTCTTCTTTCCTTCCATCCTCCCTTTCTTGCTTTTTCTTTCAATCAGAGATCCGATCCAGAGGACCCCTGTGATCCTCCTGGCTGAACTGTCCGGGGTGTGGAGGAAACATGCTGAGAAAACGTGCTGCAGCCTGTCTGAGGGTCTGGAGATGCCCTGAGGCCTTTGGATCTTCCCCGTGATTCTACAGGAGACAGTCGCAGCCTTTAGCTGTCAGTTTCTGAGCAGCGTGGTCACCTGGACGGGGTTCCACTCCTTCTGCCCCCCGGGGCGGGGTGGGCGCTTCTCAGGGCTGAGGACCCACTGCGGCTGCTGAGACCTCCCCTCCCGGGGCTGCGGTGGCCCCACGGATGCTTCTCGGGAGCTTCCGAGGCAGGCTGACTGCACCAGCCGACTTCTGGTGTCAGTTCATCTGAAAACGATGTATCGATTTTAGAGCCGAGTGAAGCTTTTGCTCTTGTCAAGTCGCAGCAGAAGCCAGCCCCTGTAGCCACACTGCTCTTTAGGGAGCCTGTGCCAGGCACGGTTATTCTTTCCTCCCGCCGATTGTGATAAGCTCGTCTACGCCCTGAGAGGTCAACAGGAAAATCCTTGCCACACTGGACGCAATTTTATCTTGTCTTATCCTCCTTTTGCCATCGCCCCCCCCCACCCTGATGTTACCACTTTCCCTCTTCATCTTGCCATTACTGTTTCCTAACCCCGTCTTCCTCTGACTTAGTGATGAGATCAATTACGGATTGCGGGTCATGGTTCCCATCCTAGATTTATCACTCATCACCATATAACTTGAAAAAAGAAGAAAAGAAACCCTGATAAACCCACTTACAGATTTGTCATGTCCTGCCAGATACTCACAATGAAAATGTCACAAGTGCTTGGTGAAATGCCTAAAGATCTGTTGAAGTTGGGCTTTCCCCAACTTCTGAGAGAAAAGTTACATCTTGTTATTGAAGGATAATTGCTTTACAATGTTGTGCTAGCTTCTGCTGTACAGTGAAGTGAATCACCTGTTTGTATACGTACATCCCCTCCTTCTTGGACTTCCTTCCCACCCCACCCCTTCCCACCCCTCAAGGTCATCACTGAGCCAGAGCTGAGTTTCCTGTGCGACAATAAGGCAGCTTCCCACTAGGCGTCTATTTTACCCATGGCCATGTGTATATGTCCATCCTCATCTCCCACTTCACCCCTCCCTCCCCTTCCCCATTTGTGTCCACGTGTCCATTCTCTATGTCTGCGTCTCTACTCCTGCCTTGGAAAAAAGTTCATCTATACCATTTTTTCTAGATTATACATATACATGTTAATGTACTATATTTTTTTCTCTGTCTGACTTATTTCACTCTGTATGATGGACTCTAGGTCCATCTGAATGCCTATGATCGACCCAGTTCCATTCCTTTTTTATCTCTGAGTAACATTCCATTGTTTGTGGACCTAATTAAACTTAAAAGCTTTGCACAGCCAGGGAAACAATAAACATGATGAGAAGACGACCCTCAGGATGAGAGAACATTTTTGCAAAGGAAGTGATGGACAAAGGATTAACCTCGAAAACAGAGGAACAGCTTGTGGAGCTCAATATCAAAAACAACAAAATCAAAACATGGCTGGAAGACCCAAGAAGACCAAGATAAGAGATTTTAAGGAGGAAATTCTTAGTTTTCCTGAGTATTTCTCTGTCCACAATAAATCTTTCCTGAAGTCAGAGCATAGCGTTCCTTCCGTTACAGCTCACTCTGACCAAGTTGAAATTTCAGATCCATTTTGCGTGTAGTTTGACCTTCCTTGCTCAGGACAGGTAGGCATCTATGACATGAATGGATCTTGTGTGAAGCTCTGGTTGGGCATCGGCAGATAAGGGCAGGAACTGGCTGTTTCCAGGACTTGAGGGAAAGCCCATGGTTGTCCACTCTCCGCTCCCACCCCAGTCTTTCTCATCACACGCCGCCGAAATACTGGACCCAGTGGTGCAAGGCGTGTGGGGTCTGTGGTCCGGGGGCAGAGGGTGACGTATCAGCTGACTCCTCTGCTTCCTAGGAAAGACCCCGAGTTCCTTGTTAAACAACGTGCCTTTGTCCTGCTGGGCAGAGGCTGCGGGGTGGCTGGAAATCTCTCCTCCTACCACCCTTGAAGTGGTATTGTGTGAAGGTTCCCAAGGGTGAAGGATCCCAAGGGTGGCAAAGGAAGACTTTTACCTTCCTGTACAAGAAAGAAAGCTTGAAGATTTGGCAGAGCCTAGAAATATCTTAAGTTACTTTTCAACAATACCTCTTTTTTCCCCTATGTCTGAAGCAGCAGGAAAGTAGCTGGAAAAAAAAATCATATTAACTGACCACAGAAAATGTTTAAGCCTTAGTAAATGAATATATTCTACTCGTTGATTTATTCTTCCTCATTTTTCTGAAATGACATGCGTGTTAGGTAAGCTATATACAGAATAAACTTCAAAATAGTTAGACTTCTATTTTTTTT
Organism: Cervus elaphus; assembly: GCF_910594005.1. Taxonomy (NCBI): domain Eukaryota; kingdom Metazoa; phylum Chordata; class Mammalia; order Artiodactyla; family Cervidae; genus Cervus; species Cervus elaphus. The sequence goes on along the minus strand of NC_057828.1, from coordinate 78,764,773 downwards.
TCACATAGTTACTACACCAAAATGATTTAATATGCATTTGCTTAGTCCACACTGAGATCTGATGGATTCAGAGATAGGGCTGGAAACAAAGTCAAGGTTGAAAGACATCGTCCAGATGCACGCCATTGCTTACGCAACCAAAGCCAAAATTATCTTGAAAATTACAAATTCGGAGGGTTATTTTTAGTGCCGGCTGAGAGGAAAACCCAGGGTTGGTACCGAAACAGCAGCGCTCAGTCTTCCCGAGCCTGGAATGTCATCACCAGCCCAGCTGAAAATAGGCAGCAGCCTCAGGGTTGCCTCAGACGGAGCCGGCCCTGCCCTCGGTTGTGGACAAAAGACCAACTCTTGGTATTGTTGGAAGGGGCAGCTGCCACATCACAAACGGCTACTGTTTGAACTTTGCAGAAACTGCGTGCGAGACTCAAAGAAATAAAACCACCATCCAGCAGAAACTTCACACAATATCGCTTCAATTCCGAAGGCCTCCCAGCCTTTGACCAGGGTAAATAGGCCTCATGCTTTGCAAGCACCTATGTTTCTCAATTCAACCTATGAAACTCACTATTCTTTCCAAAAGTTTACATTGTTTTGTATCTTTAAAATATTGCAATATTAAATTTTAAAAATATTAATTTTTAAAAATTTTGTATTGGAGTCTAGCTGGTTAACAATGCTGTGATAGTTTCAGGCGGACAGCAAGGGGACTCAGGGACACATACACAAGTATCCATCCTCCCTCCAGCTCCCCTCCCATCCGGGCTGCGACTTAACATCGAGCAGAGTTCGCTGTGCTATACAGGAGGTCCTTGTTGGCTATCTGTTTTAAACATAGCAGTGTGTACATGTCCATCCCAAACTCCCTAACTAACTAATCCCTCTCTAACTAATGGGGTGAGATGGTGGCTCTTTAGAGGAAAACCACAACAGAACAATGGACACGCGAGCTTTTATTCTTGCTTGAAAGAGAGCTTCGGAACCTGGGGAACTAAACACGTGAACAGAGCATGTCTGTCTGCTTCTTTCTTGCAGAGGTAAAGGCCTGCATGGCCGATGAAAACATCTGATCTGTAGTGGAATAAAAGAGGTGGTCCCATGTTCTCCCCAAGCGGCTCTCATGGGTGACTTATGAGCTGCGGGCTGTGGCTGAGGCAGGAAGGGGCAGTCTTGAGGGAGTCACTTGGCAGTGATGAGGGTAATGAAGGACTGGTAGGTCAGGTATGAGCCGTGGAATCGAAAACGCCTCTGACCATGATCCCACACGTACCCTGGGCCGCTCCACCCCACCCTTCCCTGGGGGGCAGGGTCAGAAACACCCAGCTCTACCAAGTGCCTTTTGAAAGGGACGGAGCCGAGGCTGTGGCTGCTGACCAGCGCTGGCCACCAGCAAGCCTATTTTAAACACACTGGCCTCCTGGAATTCCTAGCTGTTGGAGGTAAAACAAATAAGGCCACAGACACATAAGGAAATATAAAAAAATCTAAAGCAGGACCCTGGAGTGCAGGCAAGTTGATTTGAGTCTGCTCAAATCATATACACAAGTTGGAAATGCAAACATATTATGTATTACAAAAATAGCATTCTAATTAAGAAAAAGTAAAAGGAAAATGAAAGGCTAAATCAAGAAGATAGCATTTGACCTACAGGGATGTTTTCAGTTTTCTGCCTTTTGGTAGCTTATCACATTTAACTTCTTAATTTTTCATCAAACCTTGTAAGTTAGATGTCATTAAGCTATTTTTTCCCCCATCAAATGGAAAAAATAACAATTCAGAAAGGTTAAATAACTTGCAATTAACACAAATATAAATTAATATGAGAAATAAAAACTGGGTGATTTGTGTGTGAAAAATGAAAGGGAAAAAGTGGGTACAACTGTATAAGAAATGATACCAGAACTATTATAAAGATTTTCAAAAATATCCCCAAGCAGAGTGTGAGGCTGGTGGTCATGAAATTTACAAAGAGAATTTGACTTTGAAAGTGGAAAATAGAACATGGAATGTTGAGAATACCTGAAAATTCCAAGTGTGGCGTCTTAGTGCCCAGAAGCAAGGAACCTTCAGAAAAACCTAACTGCTGGCACAGCCCTCAGGAAAGACCCTTCCTCACCCCAGGGATGTAGATGTTTCATAGGTGTCCTTCAGAATGTGGGATGAACTCTGTAAGCGGTGGTTATCTCACAGTAAAACTCCCCCGTGTTTTTGCAGGATTTATCCAACATGGTATACATTTCGCAAAAAGTGCTGTTATTACCTGCTAATTCTTGTTTGTAAGTGGGAATTGGAACATTTGGTCTTGATTTTTGTTGAGTAAAATGTGGTGAAACGCCGAACCTAATTACTCGTAAACATTTTAAAAATAGTTTGGGAATGGATTTGAAATTGTTAGGTTTGCCTGGCCCACTCCTTCCTGGTTATTCCTCCTACTAATTTGGTGCCTCTAATTGGCAGGAGCTTCTAGTATGGAAATGTGGCCTCTGGAAAGAGTGAGGAGTTATGCGCACAGTTTGCCTCTGAGACGGCATTGTGAATCTCAGGGCATTGAAGGGAACGGTTTCAGTCGTGTGGCTGTTCCTTGCTGTCGTAAAGTTATTTCTCACAGAATACAAAACATGCATAGATTTTTGTTTTTCTTCAAAGAAGAACAAGGCAGTTCCTGAGTCAATTTTACATTTTCAAGTGTTTTGGTAAGGTAGGTTGGGAACAAGTGTAAAGTAAGCATTTGGTAGCCAAATTACCTTCTGATCTGTACACTGATTTTTATTTTATTGCTTTTCTATTTTTAATTAATTTTATTGGAGTCTAGTTGCTCTGAAATGTTGTATTAGTTTCTACTGTAGGGCCAAGTGAATCAGCTGTATGTGTATCTATATCCTCTCCATTTTGGACTTTGTACAGTCATTTCAGTGTTATCAAAATTTTCCTTATTTCCTGGTAATTTATTTTATTTGTACATGTCTTATTTTCCACTGAGTTTGGTACTGGTTAAAGTTCTTTGTGGGGGCTGCCCAGGTGGCTTTTAGTGGAAAAGAATCTGCCTACAAAGCAGGAGACATAAGAGACATGGGTTCCATCCCTGGATCGGGAAGCTCCCCTGGAGGAGGGCATGGCAACCCACTCCAGTGTTCCTGCCTGCAGAATCCCATGGACGGAGGAGCCTGGAGGATGACGGTCCACAGAGTCACAAAGCGTTGGACATGACTGAAGCGGCTTGGCATGCATGCACGTAAAGTTCTTTGTGGGCCACAGAGTGCTTCACACAGAAGTAGCCTCTCAGATATGTCCACTCAAGAACTGTAGATGCTAATCATTGATTGAGGATAATTTATTCCCTTTATTTAAAAAGGAAATGTCATGATCTATTTCAGTGGGATGATGGACAGAATCAGACACCAGAACTGGAGCTTCTTTCAAAAACTCAGATTATAAACTTGAAGACTGTGAAAGAAAGTGCAATAAACTATGAATCTCTAGATGTTTACAATGATTGAGAAAAAAAAAAAAATCCAGGAGATGTCCTAGGAAGGTATCTAACTGAGAAGAGGGTCAGAGACAGTGAATGAAGAGAGAAAAGGAAAAGTGATACCATGTAGTGGTTGGGAATAACCCCGACCCGTCCTTTTGGTGGCATGGGTCCATCGCCTTCCCACATACTTGTTCGTTTGTTTTTACTGGGGTATAATTGCTTCACAGTGTTGCCTTAGCTTCTGCTCTTCACGGAAGTGAATCAGCTGTATGGACGCCTACCTCCCCTCCCTCGAGGCCTCGCCCCCTGCCTCCCACCATCACAGAAGGCCAGTCTGAGCTCCCCGACACCGCACCGCCATTTCCCACGGCTACCCGCCGCAGTCCACTCTCTCCATCTGCGTCTCTATGCCGGCCCTGGAAATAGAGGCATCTGTACTGTTTCTCCAGATTCCACATATATGTGCTAATGTGTGATTTTTTTTTTTCTCTTTCTAAGTTACTTCACTCTGTATGACAGACTCGAGGTCCGTTCACATCACTACAGATGACCCAATTTCAAACACTGGAATGAGGGTGTGGAGAAAAGGGAGCCCTCCTACACCCTTGGTGGGAACGTAAATTGATACAATCCTTATGAAGAATAGCATGGAGGTTCCTTAAAAAACGGCATCTTTGTTTTAACAGCAACCTGAGGGCAAGAAAGATGAGGACATGTGCAAAGACTCCGTCTGATGTACAGAAGGCAAACTCTCACTGACTTCAGACACCACTTAGAGATGCGTACTTAGAGATGGGGGAATGAAGGGTCAGGAGGGAGTGTGTGTGTGTGCGCTCAGCCATGTCCCACTCTCTAGAGCTAGTCTTTAAGCAAAATGAAAGAACCACAGACTCTACAAGGAAGCAGGTTTTAGCTCTCAGGAGAAGATGCCACCAGAAGTGGTAGTATTGGTAAGTTTAGAGTCATTAACATTTACTGTCCACACTGTATTTCCAGAGGAACAGGTCAAAGCTAAAATTTCTCAAGGAGAGAAAATTGAATACTATGGGCAAACAGGAGAATACCGTGGTTTGGGCCACCATGTAAAGAATGTGGCTTACTCAATGACAGAAGTCATCTTTAGTTAAATGTCCACTTCTTGCGTTGGAGATCCCAGTTTTATTTAAATTTATATGGTTTAGTGACTGAGGTTAATGCTAGAAAGTTGCATATGTGGAATCTTATCTTGCAGTCAAGTGCTGGGATCAGTTACTGCCAGTTTTTAAAATGTTAATAAAAAGGATATTGTGCAAAATATTAAAATATAGTGATCTAACGATAAACTGGATGTTCAAATCAAGGAGGGAATTGATTTGAAAGCTCAGAAACATGCAGTGATCATTTATTTTCAGATTTCTGTACTGTGATACAAAAAATGTATAAGGAAAGCCCACTGATTAGCTCATAGCTCTGTGGGTCAGAGTCCAGCATGATGGCAGGGCCGTCTGCTCAGGGTTTCACAAAGCTGCAGTCAAGGTTCCCAGGGGCTGGGTCCTCATCTAGAGGACCTGGGGAGCAATTGGCTCAGAAGCCCATTCTTGTTCTTGGCTAAAGACAGTTCCTTTCTGATGCCATGATTTCTTAGCTGGCTGTTAACAGGGGCTGCTCCAAGATCCAGGAGTGTTAGCTGCTCAGTCATGTCCAGTTCTTTTGCTACCTCATGGACTGTAGCCCACTGTAGCCCACCCATCTGCCGATGGGATTCTCCAGGCAAGAATACTAGAGTGGGTTGCCATTCCCTTCTCCAAGGGATCTTTCCCACCCAGGGATCGAACCTGGGTCTCTCGCATTACAGGCAGATTCTTTACTGTCTTGAGTCACCAGGGAAGCCCAAGAAGCTCCCTGCATTCCTGGGCATGCATTCTTTTCCATCTTCAAGCAGTGTTTCTTCAAATCTCTGACTCAGTCTTCTGTAACCAGCTAGAGGGAACTCTGCTCTTCATGGAGTCCTGTGACTAGGTCAGTACCCCCACTCCCACCAGTGCCCTCATAAGCTCCTCATTTAAAACTCAACTGATTAAGACTACAAATATGCAGACGACACCACCCTTATGGCAGAAAGCAAAGAGGAACTGAAGAGCCTCTCGATGAAAGTGAAAGAGGAGAGTGAAAAAGTTGGCTTGAAACTCAGCATTCAAAACACTAAAATCATGGTTTCTGGTCCCATCACTTCATGGCAAATCGATGGGGAAACAGTGGAAACAGTGGCTGACTTTATTTTCTTTGGCTCCGAAATCACTGCAGTTGGTGATTGCAGCCATGAAATTAAAAGATGCTTGCCCCTTGGAAGAAAAACTATGACCAACCTAGACAGCATATTAAACAGCAGAGACATTACTTTGCTGACAAAGGTCTGTCTAGTCAAGGCTATGGTTTTTCCAGTGGTCACATATGGATGTGAGAGTTGGACTGTGAAGAAAGCTGGGCGCCGAAGAATTGATGCTTTTGAACTGTGGTGTTGGAGAAGACTCTTGAGAGTCCCTTGGACTGCAAAAAGATCAAACCAGTCCATCCTAATGGTAATCAGTCCTGAATTCATTGGAAGTACTGATGCTGAAGCTGAAGCTCCAATACTTTGACCACCTGATGCAAAGACCTGACTCATTGGAAAAGACCCTGATACTGGGAAAAATTGAAGGCAGGAGGAGAAGGGGATGACAGAGGATGAGATGGTTGGATGGCATCACTGACTCCATGGACATGAATTTGAGCAGGCTCCAGGAGATGGTGATAGACAGGGAGGCCTGGCGTGCTGCAGTCCATGGGGTCACAGAGTCGGACATGACCGAGCAACTGAAATGAACTGAACTGATTAAGATCTAAGACATTAATCACATCATGGCAGTCCCTTCACAGAAGTACCTAGACAAGTGTTTGATCGAATACCTGGGAGAAGGTATGAACATGCCGAAGACCAGGAATTCTGGTGCTAAAGAGGTGACTTATTAGAATTTTGCCCACCACACACACAGAAGGAACTGACCTCATGAAAAAAACTGACCTGAAAAAAAAATCCAGGATATTTTCTGGATAGGAAATGATAAAATATAAGGGATATTTTCATAGGTAAGAGAGGAAAGTTGAAAAATTATAAAGGAAAATAAGTCAAGAAATTAAAATTATTCACCGAATATGAAAAAGGGGGTGAAAGCACTATTTTGTGACCCATAGGATAGAATGGTCATCTACATAAGTTAGTAAAGGAGTTCATTCTTGTCTCAAGATCTTTTGGAACTTCCCAAGGACGTTGCCTAGAAAGGAGTAGGAGGTCTACACTAGAGAAAATGGGAGCAGCCGAGGGTCCCTTGGAAGCAGAAGTGATGGCTAAGTATGTAGCGTAGGGTGATTAAGGGGTCAAGGAAAGGCAGAAAGCTCTGAGGATAGGAAATAGGAAAGCATTCACAGTAGGAAAGTACTGTAAGTCATACTAAGGATAACAAGCTCAGATATTTGAAAGGCATATGAGATAGAAAGCTGAAAGGTTGGTTTTGGATTTAGATCTAAAATCAAAACACCGGAAATACAATTTTCCTCACCTGACGACCATGTCAAAAGTGTGATCATGTGATGATACATGGCTAAGGTAGAGATAAAAGTGTTAAAAATTTGTGTGGTTGGGAAATCCTGAAGCCAGGATCTCAGTTTGATTTTTTAAAAAGTGCTGTTAATTTCTGTTAAACTTATTTATGCACACACAAAGCCAGACAAGTCAAGAAGTCCTTTCAGGCTCATAACGAACTCCTTCTGCCTTTTATCTCCAGTTTTTCTGACTAAAGGGCTTCCCTGGTGGCTTAGACAGTAAAGAATCTTCCTGCAATGCAGGAAACTGGGATTTGATTCCAGGGTTGGGAAGATCCCCTGGAGAAGGAAATGGCAACCCACTCCAGTATCCTTGCCTGGAGAATTCCATGGACAGAGAGGCCTGTCAGGCAACAGTCCATGGGGTTGCAAAGAGTCGGACACAACTGAGCAACTAATACTTTTATTTTCACTTTTCCCTGATATAGAGGCAACCATTTTCAACAAGTTTAGCTGGTTGTTTTGGTATATACTTTTATACTTTAGCTAGATTATATGGCTACCTCTTGGCTTTTTGTTACATTTTAGGTATTGTCTATTTCCTTACAAATCCACCACTGATTTTTAGCTGTCTTTCACTCTTATGTTCTTTGCTCTTACCACAAATGTACACCAGGCGCGCGCGCGCGCGCGCACACACACACACACACACACACACACATCCTACCTTTTTAATATAGTTTGCATAGCTTTGGTTAGATCAGTGATTACATAGTTATGAATAAGTAATTGCTTTCCTGACCCATATTGTATACTGAAAGCCTTTTCCTGTCTTAATCAATTTTTCATCCTCTGGAGTTAACAGTTGTCCTACTTTCGGATATGTGTTTTTTTCATATACTAACACTAATTCAGATCCAGTCTCTCTGCCCACTGTCTGAACCTCCTCCTAGTACTTCTCAGTTGAGCAGTGAAGTTCGCCTTCTGGGACGTCTGTTCTGAGGATTCCTGACCGGCCTCATTCTGCACGGACTTTCCTTTATGCCTCGTACACAGCTATGTCCCTGGAATTTCCATTTGATCATGGCCCTCAAGGCCCCCTTTCCATTTCCCCTGCATCCAGCACCCCCACCTTTGGGAAGACCCTCATCTTAATGAAGCAGAATTTACAGTAGCTTCTTGAGGAGGGGGACAAGATAGATTACCTTGGCCACACTGAGTGTCGCGTCCCTCACCTTTGATTTATGGCTTGGCTGGGTGTCGCGCTTCGGGCCTGTATTAATTTCCCCTGAGAATCTTGCAGCTATCACTCCATTGTCTCCCATCTCTAGATTTGCTCTTCAGCAGCCTGAAGCCTTTCTGATTCCTTCTCCTCTGCGTGTGACCCCTGTATATTGTTCCCTCCCGGGGAGAGCTGGCAGAATCTTATATTTGCTCCCAGTGTTCTGAAATTTCATGTGGCTATACCTTGACTGGAATCGGTTTTGCGCTGTTTTGCTGAGCATACGGGGGCCCTCCTTCCTCTGAGGACTCGTGTCAGAGCATCAGTCTCACACATTTCAGTTGTGAGAAATATACATAAATTATTTAATTGATGGTTTTCTGCCTTCAGTCTTTATCTTTCTTTCTAGCACTTCTATTATTGGGATGTTGTACCTCTTTGACTTTTCTTCTGTTTTCCCCCTCTTAATTTTCCATCTCTCTCTCTCTCTCTTTTTTTCCCCCAGAAATTTCATATGTCGACTTTGCAGGAAATTTCTTCAACTTTATCTTTAAAATTTCTGTAGCATATTTGGTGACTTTTAACAACACTTATAATAAATAAAAGATTTTGACCTTTTTTCCATACGTAGTCTCTGCTTCCAAAAACTTATTTCATTTTGTTTTTTATTTTGAGCTCTGTCTTTTAAGTTGCAGGCTTTAGGTAAATAGCTACTGATCCTTGAATGTATATAAAAATATCAATTTACTAATGTTATATACCTAAATCTAATAAAATATTGTTAGATCAACTATGCATGCATGTGTGGTAAGTCACTTCAGTCGTGTCTGACTCTTTGCAGCCCTGTGGACGGTAGCCCAGCAGGCTCCTCTGTCCATGGGGTTCTCCAGGCAAGAATACTGGAGTGGGTTGCCATGCCTTCCTCCAGGGGATCTTTGACCCAGGAATCCAATCCACGTCTCCTGTGTCTTCTGCTTGGGCAGACAGGTTCTTTACCACTGAGCCTTGTGGGTGCTGTTTTTTAGGGACCTGGGAGAGTAGAAAGAGGAGAGATTTCTTACAGAGAGATGTAGAAAATAGAAAGAAACAACTCCACTAAAGTGGGAGAACTGTATAGACATGAAGGCATTTTCATTTTGCTTTAGAAATTGAGTGCACTGTTGCAATAACAGTTTTTTAAGGTGTCACTTTTGATAGGAAATGTGCAATCATGTATTTACTAGAATCTCATTCAAATTTTTAATGGGGTAGAGAATTAAACTTTACATAATTTGGATAATCTTTTTTGCCATTCCACACTTTCAATATATCCTGTTGAGTGGGTAACATTGAAAATGTATATCTGTGATAACATCAAATGATGTGTATCTTTCCACACTGGGATATAAATGGTTTCGTTCAGTTCAGTTCAGTTCAGTCACCCTGACTCTTTGCAACCCTATGAACTCCAGCACGCCAGGCCTCCCTGTCCATCACCAACTCCCGTAGTCCACCCAAACCCATGTCCATCGAGTTGGTGATGCCATCCAACCATAGGAGCCATGCTTTTTGCACACTAATGAAAAAATCCAACCACTTCAATATTGTTCAACTGAAGGAAGAGCCATATTCCATAGCTAGAAAAAAGTGACAAATGCTATGTTTATCTGTACTATACTCTCTTCAAAAGGATTTTGAAATATAATTTTGCATTAACTTTTATCTATAAAAGGATGACTAGAATAAAGATATCTTAGGAAAATGATCAGAGAAGAAAGCTTGGAAGAATCAGGATTATTCAACCATAAATAAAAATTTTGGTTGGGTATACCCAGGTGGCGCTAGTAGTTTAAAAAAAAAAAAAAAGCCTACCAATGCAGGAGACATAAGAGACACAGGTTCAATCCCTGGGTCAGGAAGATCCCCTGGAGAAGGAAATGGCAGCCCATTCCAGTGTCTTGTCTGGAGAATCCCATGGAAAGAGGAGCCTGGTGGGCTACAGTCTATGGGGTCACAAAGACCCCATAGAGCTTAGCACTGAAGGAGCTTAGCACACATAATAACGACTGCCAGTTTTTTCTCAAAGTTCTTATGTGAACGCTGAGGTCAACGCGTTCAGTCTACGTACAAATAGAATACATACTCGTCTGTACAGAATGAAAATTCTGAATTGGATGGAGTCCTTTCTGACTCTCCAAGAAACTATTGGTTAAGCTCATATCATGATAGTCACATTTGGAACAAGTGACCAGGTCTGTACTTTTAGCGACGCAGCATGCATGATGGCCTTTGTGCGGTCCCTTTAAGCTACCTGCTGTTTTTGCTTGCTTTTGTTTGTTTTTGAAACTTTATTGATGTACACTTGCTTTACAACGCTACGCCAGTTTCCACCGTACAGCAAAGTGAAAGGGTTATGTGTATATGCATGTCCCCTTTTCTGGATTTCCTTCCCATTTAGATCAGCAGAGAGCGCCGGGGGAGAGTCCGCTGTGCTGTGCCGTGGGTCGTTATCTCCGCCATCCACAGGCTCCGCGGCGTGTCCATGTCTCTCGCCGTCTCCCAGTTCAACCCCGACTCCCTCTTGGCGGCCCTACGTTCATTCTCTGCGTCTGTGCGCTATTTCTGTGTTGCAAATAAGCACTATGTTCTGGGATCGGAAGAGTAAGCTACCTTCTGAGGATGTCTTTTCAAAGCGATGTACCAGTAAATCAAAGAAGCAGAAATAGAAAAGATACATTTCAGTTTCTCCATCGTTCATATTGCTAGTTATAAATATATTTAATCCTCCAGATACTTTTACATGTCTATGATTAAGCCATATAAACTTAAATTGTTCACATTTGTTACATGGGAAAGCCTAGCAAATTTTAAATCAATATTACATAGAAAGGGTTCAAATTTTAAACTATTTATAGACAAAGTTAATTGTCACCAGGTATGGCTGATGTGCAGATAAGACAATATAATGATTTCATCTCACATTCTGTTACACCATATCACAAACTAGAAAGACTAAAGTCACAGAGTAGCCACTACTGGTAATGTTCTCTGAAGGAAATTCACTTCAGATAAACCAAACCCAGATTAGAAACTAGCATGCTTGATAAACAGCCTAGCATTGACTTTTATCTGCTTTTTCCAAATTGCTTTTTTTTTTTAAAGGTTGGTTTCTGCTTTTAATAAACATCTAAATGCAATTTTAAAATGGCAGAGAAGTTTTAAGTTTTTTTTTTTTAGCCTTTTGTGAAATGATGAGACTGGTGAGATATAGCCTACATGCCCAACAAAAGACTAAGTGCCATTGAATAATGTGGTTTTTTGCTTGTGTTTACTTGACTTATTTATTTTCTCGGGGTGTAGCTGCTCTGCAGAGTTGTGCGAGTTTCTGCTGTCCTACCACGTGATCAGGTGCATGTGTACATCTGTCCCCTCCCTCCTGGGCCTCCCTCCCACCCCCCAGCCCACCCCCAGGTCATCGCGGGGCGCGCGGCGGGGCCCCCTGTGGGGTGCTGCAGATTTGCACTGGCCATCTAGTGTACACACGGCCATGCGTATGTGTCAGCTGCTCTCTCAGCTCTCCCCTCCTCCACCCCATGGCCGCGTCCATTCTCCACCTCTGTGTCTCTATCCCTGCCCTGCAAAGAGGTTCATCTCTACCATTTTTATAGATCCCGTGGATATGCATTAATATACAATATTTGTATTTCTCTTTCTGACTTACTTCATTCTGTACGATAAGTGGCTTTATGTGTTATTTTTCTAAGTGTTTACTTTTTAGTGTCTAAGCAATAAACCAATACTTAAAATAACAACGGTATGTATTTTTAAGATCTACCTAACAAAAATACTCGAGTTGCGGACACCGGATAAACGGAGCTATCTAACTGATGCGGTGTCGTGTGGGAGAGTGGGGTGGACGGCAGTGTGTCCTGGGTAGGACGGGGAATGCAGCAGTTAAGGGGCCTGGTCTGACAGAGAAGAGGGGTCACATAAACTGACTCTAACCTTTCCTGTGTGTACAAAAAAAGAAAAAAAAAAGGCCACATCAGCAGGAGACCAGCGTTAGTTTCCTGTTTTTCTCTCCAACTCTTGGTTGTTCAAAACACATCTGTAACATAGCTTGCTATTACTTTATTCACACTTTGCTCATTGAACCCAATACATTAAAATTTTCCAGTCCTGAATAAAACTGAAAAACTGTAACATTTCCTTTCCTAAAGTGATTCAAGGCTTGATACATCTATTTCCTTGCTGATTCTGCCCTTTCTCCGTGTAGCTATCAGACTGATGTTGCGTCTGTAATGGACACCACTCTGCATTGCAGAGACCATTTGCTTAATAAAATTCACATAGCTACTCCCCGAATACTAAAACTGTATAAGCATGCACTGAGCTACCCAACAAGCAGATAAATTCAATTTATGATGCACGATTATTAAAGATTAAACCCCAACTTTGTTAGCAGGCTATGAAATCCTACATCTAAAAGCATTTCTGAAATACTCTAGCAAGATTTGAAATATTTATATACTAAAGCATCAATTTCATCCATAAAACAAAATGATTTACATGTTCCATGGGAATAAAGAGGTAGCTATGAGAATCTATAATAAAGACTGTACCTAGAAATTTATTCTTCTTGGACTAAATTAAACTGTGAGCATCCGTGTGAGAATTTTCGTCTTGATTCACAGTCAGACCAACAGTGTGTTTGATTTAATTGAAGGCTACTTCTTCATAGCCAGGAGTGAGTTTACCGAAGTGCTATTCCGAGCTTTGTCTAGACCCCATCATCATTGTCCTGCGAGACCACAACTCAATATAAATGTGTTTTGCACTTGTAGTACAAATGTGCAAAGGTTGTCCATCTGATCACAATTGGATTGGGATTGTTATGTAGTGACTCTGCTGCAGATGTAGCCAAAGGCATGTTTCAGAGCACAGTTAGAACACTGCTCCTGTAAAACTTTAGAAGAAGAAAAAGAATGTTGACGATTTTAATTGAAATGAAAATTTCAAGCTCATATATATGTATATGTGTGTGTGTGTGTGTATTTGAGTATGTGTGTGTGAAATAATAATTTTATTTTGTAAGTAGTTTATGGGCTTCCCTGGTGGCTCACTGGTAAAGAATCCTCCTACCAATGCAGGAGACCTGGGTTCAATCCCTGGGCCGGGAAGATCCCATGGAGGAAGAAATGGCAACCCACTCTGCTATTCTTGCCCGGGGGCCCCATGGACAGAGGAGCCTGGCGGGCTACAGTCCAGGGGGTCACAGAGAGTCAGACACGGCTTAGCAGCTAAACAACAAAAAAGTAGTTTATGTGTGCATCTACAATGAAATGACTCTCATTTTACTTTAAGTGTTTTGTTTCATTAATAAAACTTTCAGTTGATGAAACACACTTTTTATTTGAAAGTTAATTTTGAAAAATTCTCTATTAACCATCTTCATGATCTTGAAGAAATTATTTCACTAGTCAGAACTTAGCTTTCTTATCCATCACATCTGAAGAGATGGAGCAGGTGACTTTATAAGCTTTTCCAAATACTACAGAGATCTGGATTCACAAAGTACCTGCTACATTTTGTTAAAATAGTAGAAGTTGCTAGCTAAATTACAAACTAAATGATGATTACATTTCATTTTTACTTATAGAAATAAACACTTTTTCAAACATAGAAATCCAGAAAGGAACCCCCGAGGGCTGAACTTGAAAATCTAGGCATAAACTGCAAACCGCATTATATGAAATGGAGGGTAATATGCTTCTATCCCAGAACAATTGATTATTTACAGAAAAAAAATCAATACATTGTCTAGAATACATTTATAAATAATTTAGCATTCTAAATAGGATGGATTATATTCTCCAGAGTGTTCATAAATATAGCTACTCCTCATTGTCAACAAACTTAAACTGCAGAAAATTAAACTTGAAACATTTCTAAGGAAGGAACAAGCTCATTTTAATTGTGTGAGATCTTGAAATGAAGAACTTCCCAAAGGTAGTACAATGTGTACCAGGGTATATGGTACTCCTTAGAGACAGAGAGAGAAAAGTGGAGAAAGAGAGAGAGAGAGAGATACAGAGAGAGAGAGAGGACTTTTAGGATCATGGGAATGTCTATTGATGGATGACGTGTCTGTGGTCCCGGGGATGGGGATAGAGGCAGTGAAATGCCGATGTTAAAAGAGATAATGCACATTTGAAGGAATGCTTTTAAGAGTAGCAAATTTATCAAAGAATAAAATAAACTTATTGTTCGATTTCCACATCATAGGGTCTACACATAACATAATTTTTATGTTATAAATATTTAATTTTCCTCCAAGGTTTTCAGCTAGTCACTGAGGAAATGTTTTCCTTGATCGTCTCCATAAAAATATTCATACCTTTAACAAGTTCACTGGATTAACACAAAAGCAGTCTAAGTCAGACTTCTCTTAGAAATAAACTGGGTGTTTCCACACGGAGAGCTCCTGGGAGGGTGTGGCGAACAGTAAAGCGACGCTGAGATTTTAACTGAAAGGCCTGTGGGGCGAGCGCGGAGCCGATCTTCTCGTGGGAATGCAGCGCGCGGTGTCATCAGAAGCAACACCCAGGTCAGTTCTCAGCACCGCGGCCACACCTGCCTACCCTCAGCCAGACGCAGACTACGATGAAGCCAAGATCAGCGACACGGACAATTTGGAAGTAGGCACGTGTTTAAGGATGACCTAACTCAAACCTTTCTGTTGATGACCCGCTTTGCATTAGGTCTAAGTGACTTGTGAAATGTATGTTCCAACAACTCTCAGTTAGACAAACACCTTCTGTTCACATAGATTTATTTATTTAACTGCTTACATGGCCCCTTAATAACTGAGCTTTCGAATAACATTCTCCAAAATATGACAAAGGCACCTGAAGGATCTCTTATCTCTAATCAATTTTCAGCTCAGTCGCCACTTTTCAAGCTGACCTGACTTTGCATTTTAAAGTAACTCTAAGCACACAGGTGTCATAAAAGCCATCCTCCCCCAGGCTGCATGATCGTGATCAACAGAAAGTGCTTTGCCAGGGAAGACTTTTTTTTTTTTTTTTTAAGACTTTTTATGATCAGTTTTATTACTGATTTTGTGTTATTCTGCCTAAAGAGAAAATCTGATTGGGCAAAATTCTACTGGAAGTGTAGAATTCATATATAATATAGAGAATTCTATATTACTATTCTATATTTATATAGAATTTTATATCATGCATACTCTGCATTATGCATCTATACTAAATATATGAATTAACATTTACATTTATTTTGCACTTATATTTATATTAAATGTAAACATAAATGAAAATTAAATTTTATATTGTTAAAGCAAGAACTTAAAATACTTGCAAAAAATACTAGTTAGGTGCTTCAAAACAAAAGAAATGTCTTTGTATAATTTATCAACTTGAGGTTTTAAGTAGACACATGATTTTCTGTGTAATGTTTTGATATTTAAACTTACTTAGATGGCTAATCAAATAGTCAGTAAGTATCTATTTGTTTTTTGAAGGAAAAAAGATAAAAATAAAGGGAGACATTTTGTTCTTTCTTTTAAGTAACAAAGTTAAATATAGTTCAACAGAAAGTTTGAAACCATCTAAATTAGACTCAGGATTTATGTCCTTTCCAACAAACCATAGTATGTCGATCATTTATAGATAATTTATTATTTGTTTGAAGACATGCTGAGTGCCTTCTATGTGGCAGGGAATTTCTTTTCTTATTTGAATTCCAAGTTTTCCATTTTAATATTTATGCCTATTTTACCAGAATTCAAAATTATATTATCTTAAAAATCTTAACATATATAATATTCTCCTTTACAATGTGTGCTAAACAATCAGAAGATTCAGCTGCTAAAATTTAATTTTTTGCACCATATTCTAATATCTGACATCTTAGGAAAAAATCTCCCCATGTTCTGAAATTCTCACTAGATGCAATTTTTATTTTCATTGAAAGATTTTTTTTTTTTTTAATCTCTGCTTCCACCTCCAATCAACTCTTCAAATGACTCCGATCTTCCTTCCCCACATTTTCATGGAAACTGCTGTCAAGGTCACCAGGAGCCACTGTATTGCCAGATCCTAAGACACTGACCCCTTCATCTTTGACTTCTCAGCAGCTTTCAACAAAAGAAACCCAGCCTGCTCCTGAAGAGGCTCCTTTCCTTGGACCTCCCATGAACTGATACCTCCTGTTTTTCCCTCACCTCTCTGGCTATTCCTTCCCATCACTTTTGCTGGTCTGCCCCTTTGACCCCAGAGCTACACGTTAGAGTCCCTTAGAGCATGGTGTCAGCCGTCCTCTGTCTTCTGGCTATGACATTTCCTGGATGAGCTCTTCTTGTAATATGGCTGAAATGACACTTATCAGTACATCTCATTCCTGCTGGACTTAATGCTTTCTATTAGACGACGTGGCCTTCTTTAATACTTCCTTCTCTACTATCCCTGCATAAAACTTATAGATCATGTAAATTACCCCCAGACTTAATTATAAAAAAAAAATTCAATAGGATGACTAACTCAAAGATAAAGGGAAAAAATAAAATGAAACTAATTTAAAATAAAATCATTCACATGGAAATGTTTAAGCATGTCTTTATTAGAAGACATGACGTAGGTAATCCTTATGCCTGCTTATAATGAATGGGTTCAGATTTAGGAGAAGTGATAAAATCAGAAGCCATTCCATATAAGAGGTAAAGGGAAATGAAAGTACAAACAGGTAGAAATGGGCATGAGAACAAAAACTAGTTTCAAATAAGTTACAATAAATACAATTCATTTGTACATGGTAAGAAAAAGAGGGAAATAACCTCAATGGAAGTAAGAAAACTGGCCAAGATAGAGCAATAAGTTTGATATCCTATGAAGAAGTGGTGCCTTTTTTCTTAGTATCAAGATAATTCCTCAGTTATTGTATGGTATGATGTAGCAGTAAAGTATCTCAAAATCTCAAATATATTTCCCCTCTTGAAATTCCACCGTAAAAATAGAGGCATACAATGTGTCAGTCCTTGGGTTGTGGTAGTGGTAAATAACCCACCTGCCAATGCAGGAAACACAAGAGACTTGGGTTCAAGGTTCCCGAAGATCTCCGGAAGGAGGGCACGGCAACCCACCCCAGTATTCTCGCCTGGAGAAGCCCACGGACAGAGGAGCCTGGTGGGCTACAGTCCAGGGGGCTGCAAAGAGTCAAACACGACTGAGGCAACTTAGCATGCAGGCATGCACCGTGCTCTGGAAGACAGAATCCTGCTTTCAGGAGGCAGGGACAGGGGGTGGATTTGAGAAGAAGTGGTAACACGCGAGGCAGCAGAGGAAGTACCCATCGGATCTCGGGGACAGGATCCCAGCAAAGCTGAGAAACCGCAGGCAGCCCAGAAACAAATGCCGCATTTCTGCGCGGGATTTCCACTCTAGTGGACTTCTTACCTTATCTTGGCAGGATCTGAAGTGTCTTGTAAGAACGTTTATTAATGAATATCCTCTGTAAACAGCATATTCCTAAATAATACTCAGTCTGAGTCCGTTGCATGGAGTTTCATCTGTCACATACTTGCAGTCGGTCTCATCGATAGCCTTGCTGCAGCCCCAGAACCCATAACCACTAAATGCATGGTTGGAGATGTGAGAACATGTGGAGGAGAGAGTAAATTTACCTCATGAGCTTCACACATCATATTTCTTTAGGGTTTCCTCTCCTAACAACCTTCTCATCACTTATTAGGCTTCTGTAATCTCTTATGGAAACACTCCAGGATTATCGTGTACATACTTATGGCCAATCTGTCTAGGGTATTTCATTGACGGGAACATTGAAAAGCTGTACAGACATGGGGGAATGATTTGTTTCGCCCAACTGTCGCCCACGTTTCAGGTCACCTAGTATCCCCTGCCACTTGCCAATCAAATATCAGTAGTGCCTGCCAATCATTGTGACATCCAAGAAACGCTCCCATAAAATCCCCAAGCACTTTAGGATGGCGATCTGATGCTTGGGGACTTCCCTAGTGGTCCAGTGGTTAAGACTGTGCCTTCCACTGTAAGGGGTACGGGTTCAATCCCGGGTCAGGGAGCTGAGATCCCACCCGCCTCGTGGCCAAAACACCAAAAATCATTAAAAAAAAAATACCAATGAATGCTATAACAAATGCAATAAAGGCTTTAAAAAAATAGTCCATATCCAAAAAATCTTTTAAAAAATATGATGCTTGCTGTAAACCACAGATATATATGTTGGCAACCTTGTACCTGACCCAGACTCATACCCAGCTGCCTACACACAGCTAAGCGTCAGCTCTGATGCTTCTCTCTCCCACACCCTCTGTTTGCAATCTGCAGCGCTTTCTCGTCACTCTACTTTCAGCAAACATTTGTAATGTATTCAGATTTTTTCTATTTCCCCTGTCACTACTTTAGATCAAACCCCGGTCTCCTGCACTGCAGGCAGATTCTTTTCCATCTGAGCACCAGGGAAGTGCCGGTTTAGTCCGAGCCTTGGTTATTTCCCCTTTCAACCAGGGCGGTTGCCTTCTAATTGTTTTCTGGTGTTCTCTCGTCTTCATTTCACACAGTAGCCAATATAGACTTTTGTTAAAGACTGTATTTAGGCTAACTTTAAGTTCACAGCAACATTGACAGGAAGAAACAGAGATTTCTCGTAGACCCCCCATCTGCATTCAAACATTGCCTCCTCTGTTATGGACATTCCCCGCCAGAGTGCTACATTTGTTACTATTGACAGACCTACACAGAAACATCGTAAGCCCCCAAAGCCCATACGCTAGGATCCACTCTTGATGTTGTACAGTCTATGGATTTGGACAAATGTGTAATGATGCATTCGCTTCATTACAGTGTCAAAGAGTATTTTCACTGTCCTAAAAATCCTCTATACTCAACCTATGTACTCCTTTCCACGCCAATCCCATTACTCCTAGCATCTACTGATCATTTCATAAAAATTGATGTATAGATGATTTACAATGTTGTGTTAATAATATATATAGCATTGTAAATATATATATATATATTCTTCCTCATACCATTATGATTTATCACAGGATATTGAATGTAGTTCCCTGTGCTGCACGGTGGGATCTTGTTGCTTACCTATTCTGTATATGTTGTCTCCACTGTTTTGCCTTTTCCAGAAAGTCATGTCCTTGGAATGACAGCACATAGCCTTTTCACATTGGCTTCTTTTACTTAATAACATGCTTCCTCATGTCCTGTGTGGGCTTCCTACGTGGCTCAGTGGTAGAGAATCCACCTGCCACTGCTGGAGATGAGGGTTCGATCCCTGGATGGGGAAGATCCCCTAGAGAAGGAAATGACAATCCATTTTATTATCCTTGCCTGGGAAATCCCACGGACAGAGGAGCCTGGCGTGCTACAGTCCACGGGTTCACAAGAGCCGGACTCGGCTTAGCAACTAAACAGCAACAACAACCTGTCTTGCCACGGCTTGGTAGCTAATTTCTCTTTCTCAGTGAACAGTAAGGCATTGTCTGTAAATACCGCAGCTCATTTATCCATTCACCCACTGAAAGACATCTTGGTTGCTTTCAGGTTTTGACAGTTATGAATAAAGTATCTACAAATATCAGTGTGCAGGCTTTTGTGTGGACGTAAGTTTTCAACTCCTTTGTGTAAATATCAAGAAGCATGATTGCTGGATCGTGTGGTAGAAATACGTTTAATTTTGTAAGCAATTGACAGTGTCTTGCCAAGAGACTGTACTATTTTTGCATTCTGACCAGCAGAGAATGAGAACTCTTCTGACTTCACATCCATGCCAGCGTTTGGCATTGTCAATGTTCTGGATTTTGGCCATTCTAAAATGGTGGTATGTCATTGTTGTTTTAATCTGCAAGTCACTAATGGCATAGGGGATGGAGCATCTTCTCATATGCTCGTTTTCCATCTCTATATACCTTCTTTCATGATGTGTCTGCTCAAGTTTTTTGCCCATTTTTTAATTGGGTTGTTGTTTCTTTATAGCTGAGTTCTGAGTATTGTTTGTGTATTTTGGATAACAGTGCTGTATCAGGAAAAAAAAGTCAATATTTCTTTTGGCTATGTCTCTTGCAAACATTTTCTCACTGTCTGTGATTTCTCTTATTCTCTTGACAGTGTCTTTTGCAGAGCAAATTTTTTTAATTTTAATGAAGTCCAGGATTATCGAATTATTTCTTTCATGGATTGTACCTTAAGTATTGTATTTAAAAAGGTAAGACCATACCCAAGGTAATCTATTAATAGATTTTCTCCTGTTATCCTCTGGGAACTTTACAGCTTTGCATTTTACTTTTATATCTATAGTTATTTTTGCCTTCAGTTCAGTTCAGTCACTCAGTCGTGTCCGACTCTTCGCGACCCATGGACTGCAGCACGCCAGGCCTCCCTGTCCATCACCAACTCCTGGAGTTCACCCAGATTCATGTCCACTGAGTCAGTGATGCCATCCAACCATCTCATCCTCTGTTGTTCTCTTCTCCTCCTGCCCCCAATCCTTGCCAGCATCAGGGTCTTTTCAAATGAGTCAGGTCTTCACATCAGGTGGCCAAAGCAGTGGAGTTTCAGCTTCAGCATCAGTTCTTCCAATGAACACCCAGGACTGATCTCCTTTAGGATGGACTGGTTGGATCTCCTTGCAGTCCAAGGGACTCCCAAGAGTCTTCTCCAACACCACAGTTTGAAAGCATCAATTCTTTGGCACTCAGCTTTCTTTAGAGTCCAACACTCACATCCATACATGACCACTGGAAAAACCACAGCCTTGACTAGATGGACCTTTGTTGACAGAACAATGTCTCTGCTTTTTAATATGCTGTCTAGGTTGGTCATAACTTTCCTCCCAAGGAGTAAGTGTCTTTTAATTTCACGGCTGCAGTCACCATCTGCAATGATTTTGGAGCCCCCCAAAATAAAGTCAGCCACTGTTTCCACTGTTTCCCCATCTATTTGCCATGAAGTGATGGGACCAGATGCCATCATCTTAGTTTTTTTAATGTTGAGCTTTAAGCCAACTTTTATACTCTCCTCTTTCACTTTCATCAAGAGGCTCTTTAGTTCTTCTTCACTTTCTGCCATAAGGGTGGTGTCATCTGCATATCTGAGGTTATTGATGTTTCTGCCGGCAATCTTGACTCCAGCTTGTGCTTCTTCTAGCCCAGCATTCCTCATGATGTACTCTGCATATAAGTTAAATAAGCAGGGTGACAATATACAGCCTTGACATACTGCTTTTCCTATTTGGAACCAGTCTGTTGTTCCATGTCCAGTTCTAACTGTTGCTTCCTAACCTGCATATAGATTTCTCAAGAGGCAGGTCAAGTGGTCTGGTATTCCCATCTCTTTAAGAATTTTCCACAATTTATTGTGATCCACACAGTCAAAGGCTTTGGCATAGTCAATAAAGCAGAAATAGATGTTTTTCTGGAACTCTCTTGCTTTTTTGATGATCCAGCGGATGTTGGCAACTTGATCTCTGGTTCCTCTGCCTTTTCTAAAACTAGCTTGAACATCTGTAAGTCCACGGTTCATGTACTGCTGAAGCTTAGCTTGGAGAATTTTGAGCATCACTTTACTAGCATGTGAGATGAGTGCAATTGTGTGGCAGTTAGAGCATTCTTTGGGATTGCCTTTCTTTGGGATCAGAATGAAAACTGACCTTTTCCAGTCCCATGGATGCTATTGAGTTTTCCAAATTTGCTGACATATTGAATGCAGCTCTTTGACAGCATCATTTTTTAGGATTTGAAATAACTCAACCAGAATTCCATCACCTCCACTAGCTTTGCCTTAATTCTTACTAAGCATCTATCTTTAGATTATTTTTTTTTTTTTCATGTGGATATCCAGTTGTTCTAGCATCACTTGTTGAAAGACTATTTTCTCTCCACTGTATTGCTTGGCTCCTTTGGTGAGCATCAACTGAGTATATACATGTGGATCTGTTTCTGGGCTCTCTGTTCCATTGATTTCCTGGTCTATTTTTTCACCATCACCTCATTATCTTGATAACTATGTCTTTGTACTAAATATTGAAGTTGGGCAATGTCAGTTGTCTAGTTTATGGCTCTCCTTCAACGCTGTATTAGCTATTCTGGATTTTTTTGCTTTTACTTATACATTTTAAACCCTGGTATTTTTAAACTACACTTTCTGATAGAGTGACTGTGGATCTGTGTGTGTCAAAGTACACATCCACATTATACGCTTGTACGTGTACACTTGCACATGATAGGTGTACACACCAAGTCAAACCATGATGTAAGTTTTATCAAACAGGATACATTTTTAAGCATCAAGGTGAGGGACTTCAGAGAGAAGCTCCCAGTATTGATGAGCTTGTCATCAACACTGTCATAAGTATCAGCAGCAACAGAAACAGCCTTATTCAGAGAGGTGGACGTTGGTTGAGTGACGTGTCCGATACCATGACTGGTCAGTGTAGGAAGAGTCCAAGCCAGGCCATCTATTTCAAGCTTGGTGTTCTTTCCACCACTGCATGCTGTGGACACTGAAGCCATAAATGAACTCTGAAACTGTGTTTCCCAACTGTTTTGCACCTGATGAAACTTTAGGATACCATGTGGTGTATAACAGAAGATGGAATTTTGCAGTTAACTTGAAGCCAGTGTTCTTGCCTGGAGAATCCCATGGACAGAGGAGCCTGGCTGGCTACAGTCTGTGGGGTTGCACAGAGTTGGACACAACTGAGTGACTGTCACTTATCGCTTATCACACTAAAACCACCTCCTAGTGGTGATATTCTTTAGCCCTACCCTTTCTCCAAGCTACAAAACTTCTTATTGTCTAGACAAGTGAAAGAAGAAAGTAGGGACTAAGTATTATTTTCTACTTAGAAGATTAATTATATAAAATATTATAGAAATTTGGGGATTTTCAATAGAGTCAGCCTGATATACTAGAGGAAAGAATTATAGATTTTGGATCCAGAATTTATTTTTAAGAAATTCATTTGGTTGGTCTGAGACTCAAATAAAATACTGTATATGAAAATTCTCTGAACACTCTAAAAAACAACTACGATTATACTACATATAATATGTCATGTTATAAATTATAACTATTAATACTTGGAACATAATAGGCTATCAGTAAATATTTGATGAATAAATAAGTATGGTAAGTTTTACATTTAATAACTAACCTGTATTAAACCATACATTTATTTTTTATTAGATTATGTGATAGGAAGATATTTTCATTTCATTGACTATATTTATAAGTGTTACCTTAAGTATTCATAATATTCTTAAAGTCTATATATTGCATTAAATTTTATAGTAGGTTAACTTTAGATCAATAGCATAATACAAATGCAGTAGCTTTGATTTAAAGATGTTTGGGTTTTTACTAGAGTATCTGGTATTATTAGCCTTTCTTGACTTCAGTTATATAAAAACACACACAAATAATTAAAGTCTTCTTAGTATAGTCCTATTACTCCACATTAAATTTTTTGTTACATTTAAACATTGAAATTTGGTATAACTGAAAGACAAATAAAGCAAATACATTCCAAACCAATTAAAAGCATGATTATTTTAATTATTTTTGGTATTAAACATCTCATTATTTTTAAAGGTTAAATCTAATAAATGTGAAATCTGAAAATCTATAGGGGAAGTAATAAAAGTTAAAAATAAGTTGTAAAGTGAAATTTCTGCAAATGAATAATTGTAGAATAAAACCAACCAGCATACAAGGTAACCTTTATAAAGTAAGATGTCATGTATTAGTCAAATGTTGAGCTGACTTGTTTGCAGATGACGTTCTACCTAATTCCTGGCTGTTCAGATATTAGGGAACCTTCAGTGCAACCTGCAGCTTCTCAAACTTGTACTGTCTCTGTCCTGCCCAGAACAAGAGTGGGCCCACTGAACCATAAGCAGCAAAAGCTCTCTGTTGATGTTGCTGCCCTTGAGACGGCAAGGGCCTGCAGAAGGCAGCCGTGAGAACTTACCGCCGTCGCTCTATCCCTGTGAGGATTCTTCCAGGGGACACATTTTCATTCCACAGAGAAAAGGTAAAAGAATTCAAAGAGAAATATTAGACTTTGGTGGGGAGCTTGCACCAGAATAGGATGGGGAAAGGCACTGCTTATGAGTGGGAATTGAAGCTGTCATTCCAACTGCTTATTCCTAATGTGGAAAAGACCCGCTATACCTTGGTTCCTTAATTAAGACAAGAAGTATGCAACTCCTGAGAGGAAGTGCGTGCATGTGCGTGTTGGATAGATAGATAGATAGATTAAAGATAAATACAGATATAGTCTCACACACGTGTGTGTGCATGCTCAGTTGCTCAGCCGTGTCTGATTCTTTGCAGCGCTTTGGACTGAAGCCTGCCAGGCTCCTCTGTCCATGGAATTTCCCAGGCAGGAATACTAGAATGGGTTGCCATTTCCTTCTCCAGGAGACCTTTCACTCCCAGGGATTGAACCCGTGTCTCCTGCATTGGCAGATGGATTCCTTACCACTGAGCCACCTGGGAAGCCCCCAGATATAATACATGTACCACATAATGTGTTTGTTTGCATGAATAAAGATAACAATGGTGAATATTACCTTGGGCATATGACTGCAAAGGCAGTCCTCATTCTCACATGACCTCATCCTTCCCCAAATGTACAAACACTCAGCTGTGTTTGTAGTTGCTGCCATGGAGCATTTTTTGTGTCTTTAAAGAGTGCCTTTAAATTTTTAAGCTACAGGAAGTTTTTGATTGCCAAGAGTATCTCCATCAAGAGTGGAAATTAAAAGTAACCTTCAAGAACCTTTTAGACATGAGTAGGCTTTCTGGGAGCAGCTCTGTGGGAAAATTAACTGAAAAAGATGGACTACTCACAAGACATTGAGCTGAATAATTTAAGTGTGGTGAGTTCAATCTCCTTTTACACCGTTTTCCTCATTGCACATTGATTAAAGTGTCATTAAAGGTAACGAATGGCTAAATGTGTGCGTGTTACCCGAGTTATTTCAGCCTCTTCTTTCCCAAGAGACGGAATGACTACCAGAGTGGGTGCTGTCACGAGAGACCCCTCCCTCGCGTCGCCTGTTCTCTCTGCTCCTGTTGTGATAATTCGGGGCACACGCGTCAGCCTCCCCGTGAGTGGCTGCGGTGACAGCTGGTGACTCAGCGGTCGGCCCCGTGACGAACCAGAGCATCGTCTGTCATTCATATGTTTCTCCAGTGAGTCCTGCTCTTATCTCAGAAACAACGTCAACTCTTCTAATTTATTATCAAGAGTTGAACAGAGTACTCAGGGAATGCTCCATAGGCTGTCATATTCTGAAAATGAGGTTTCCTATCTTTGTGTAATTCATCTTTAAACGTTTTGCCAATGAACAAAGTATCTTTTTATTGAAATTTATACATATGATACATTACATATCATGTACATTATATATATCATGTAAATGATACATCGTATGTATATGTGCATTATGTATTAATATATATTCCTTTTCAGAATTTGAGTTGAGTTCCTTGTGCTATTTAGTGGACACTGCTGTTTATCTATCTTATAGATAGTAGTTTGTGTATGTTAATCCCAAACTCTTGTTTATCCCTCTCCACCTTTCCCCTGTGGTAAGTTTATTTTCTATATCTGTGGGTCTATTTCTGGTTTGTAAATAAACTCATTCATAGCAATTTTAAGTCCACATATAAGCAATTTCATATTCTATTTGTCTTTCTCTGTCTGACTTACTTCACCTAGTATTATAAGTCTACCCACATTGCTTTAAATGGTATTATTTCTTTTTTTTTTTTTTGTGGCTGGATTATATTTTATATGTATATATGTGTGTGTGTGTGTGTTTGCGTGTATATCTATGTACATCTTTTTGTCCATTCATATGTTGACAGATATTTAGGTTGCTGGTGTAAATAGTGCCTAGGAAATGGCAACCCGCTCCAGTATTCTTGCCTGAGAAACCCCATGGACAGAGGAGCCTGGTGGGCTACAGTCCATGGGGTTGCGAAGTCAGGCACGACTTAGCAACTCAGCAACAACAACAAATACTGCTCGAGTAATTAGTGCTGCTACAAAATATCTGTTTTCAAATTCTTCTCTCTCTCTCTCTCTCTCCAAAAAACCGTTCATCGCACCATCCAAACCAGAAATGCTGGATGATGGTGGGCCCCTCTGCAGTTGCGGTGCTTCTGTCTAAATTAGCAGGTTCCGTGAAGGCTTTACATTAGTGCTTTCACATCAACTGTGCAGGGGATCCATCAATTTCACTCTCTAACAATGTACATTCAAGGGCACACATTCCCATAGTAAGTGGCTCTACGTGTAGGATTTCTTCCAGCGCAGCACACTCATCCTGTGTTACCCCAAATTTAAAGTGCTTGGAAATGCCTTGGCTGACAAAAACTGGGTTCAGCACAGTATCTCTCTAAAGAAACTCATTACCTATTCCTTCTTGCCCCTGTAGTTTAAAAACCTGGAATATTTCAGGCATCAAAAATCTGAGCATCAAAAACAGTATGAGCAGCACAACGACACTCTACACAAAACCGCATAATTAGATTCAGTCATGTTGCCTGTTGGACCTCAAGTCAGTTAGAATCAAATCTGTTTATGTCTTGATAGAGATCTATTCATTTGTATATTCTCGGATGTAATAGACTCAAAATCAGTTACTACAATCTCAAACCACATGGTGTATTTCCTCTCAAAACACATTCATATTTCTTATCTCTACCAATAGATGAAGCTTCATTTCTATCTCAATGAGAACGAAATGGTTATTTATAATCATTGGAAATGTTATGAACAAATAGCAATCTAACTTTTGAAATAAAATTATCTTTTTGAAAATGATATTTTTTATTAAAAGTAACTTTTCTCAAATATTAAAAGTTTTTGTAACTGATACAGTAAAATCATATGGACACTTGGCACTATTTGAAATGTAACTGGATTCATGCAATAGCGTGAAAATCCTGATGAAATATAAAAGGGAGATGGATTTAAGACTGTAGGAACATAACATTTGAAAGTAAAAGTTTTTAATAAATTTTAGTAATGTCAAGACAAAGAAACAAATGTAAATCTTTTTACTTATAGTAGCTATTATTTATTTATCTTTTTCACTAGAGCTTGCATGTATAATCTTTTGTGACTGGCCAAAATATTTCAAAGTTGATGTTATAATTTCCCTTTCAAAATTGAAGACAAGTGCTCAGTGACATTCATAAAATTCCTTAAATTCTGAGAGGTAGTAAGTGGCTAAGCTTCTGTAAGAAGATTTACAGTTTTCTGGTGAAGAATGGATGAGCATTTTTGACTAACTATGCTCTGTAACACAAAATCAGTTCACTCCAATGAGGATTTAATATACGGTTTAGTTTTGTAATTGAAGCATAGTTGATTTACAATGTTGTTAGTTTCAAGTGTACATCAATATTATTCAGTTATATATATATATTTATGTAAATGCATTCTTTTTCACTTTCTTTTATACTATAAGTTATCACAAGATATGGAATATGGTTCCCTGTACTATTCAGTAGGTCCTTGTTGTTTGTCTATTTTGTATATAGTAGTGTGTATCTGTTAATCCCCAAACTCAACTTAAATACCTTAAAAATAACCACAGAGAAAATCAAGCACAGATCAATATTTTCTTTGAATGTGAGCAAGTATTGTTGACTTTTTTGTACTTAAGATAGTCTGTGGATTGATTTTTAAAATTTGGTCATACGTATTACATAAAAATTGGAAATTAAAACCTAGGCATACAATTCTCATAATTTTATTTTGTTGTTTTTAATTTTTATTGAAATATAGTTGACATACAATATTACTTTCAGGCATACAACATCGCAAATTCAACATTTATGTACATTACGAATTGATCACCACTATCAGCCTAATAACCGTCTGTCACCATACAAAGTATTGCGATATTGTTGACTTCATTCTCTATGCTATATATTACATCAGCCTCACCTTTTCATGTTATGACTGGATGTTGGACCTCTTAATCCCTTTCGATGTTCCACGCAATCCTCCGCTTGCCTCTCCTTTGGCAACCGTCTGTTTGCTTTCCGTATCTATGAAAAGTCTCATATTTTTAGATCAGAGGATAAGTTTAGAGATTACTTAGTACAACCTCATATTTTAGAAATGTGGTCTATTATGAGTTAAAGTAACTATTTTAGAAAATTTCCTCCTCTTTTCTTCCTCATTCTCCTCATTACCATCATTGTCATTCAGATCATGAGAAAGGAGCTGATGGCCAAATAAACATAACCTGAAATTAATTTATATAATTCAAACATCTCAAGTATGAAACTAAACCTTTAAAAATGTTTCCCATTCACAGAGACAGTATTTGTAAAGCAACCCTAGAATTTAGAAATAATTTGATACATTTCTTTGATAAACACTCTAGGTATTTTTTTTAATGATATTCACTTTATCCTAACAGACATTACATAGTAATTCAAATTTCTGCACTTTTAGAGATGTCTAAAATGTTAACCTAGCTGGGATTAATAATCACTATGCAGTAAATTGACTGAACCATAATGTAATATAAGTATTTTATAAAAATGGGAGTGAAGAAATGATGAAGAATCAAATATGAATTATGTTGGTTAATACAATAATACTGTTTACTTTGTAGTCAATGATTTGTGTTTAATATGGCCAAAAGTAAGAGAAATAGCCATGGCAATGATTATTCCTCATTTCTTTGTGAAGCAGTGTTTCAGACTTGTGGCTTGTTTTCTCTGCTCTTTATCACAGAGATCGGTACATAGATGGGCAGAGATACTTTATTCTATACTGCCCAAGCGGTCAGTCTGCCTATCTTCTGTCTCAGTATTCTCATATTTTGCCAACAGACTTGCACCTCTTTAAACATGCGTTTTCCTCTTTGTCCTAGTTAGTCCTTCCCCAACTTATTCCGCTTCTATTTTCTAGTGTCTCAGTACTTTCTTAAGTTTTAAAACTTCAATTTTAAAAATCTCGAAATTCTTTGTTTTGCGCTGCTGCTGCTTAAGTCGCTTCCGTCGTGTCCGACTCTGTGCGACCCCATATATGGCAGCCCGCCAGATTCCCTCGTCCCTGGGATTCTCCAGGCAGGAACGCTGGAGTGGGTTGCCATTTCTTGCTCCAATGCATGAAAGTGAAAAGTGACATTGCTCAGGCGTGTCTGACTTTTAGTGACCCCATGGACTGCAGCCCACCAGGCTCCTCTGTCCGTGGGATTTTCCAGGCAAGAGTACTGGAGTGGGTTGCCATGCCCTCCTCCATGAGGTCTTCCTGACCCAGGGATCGGATCCAGGTCTCTTGTGTCTCCTGCATTGGCAGGCGGGTTCTTTACCACTAGTGCCACCTGGGAAGCCTTCTGTGGCTTATTCCATTTTAGTGATTTCACAGATTCCCTCTAGAAGAAATTGTCTTAAGGATCCAGTTGGACCAAAAGAGTGTGATCATCTCCAAATACTGTTAAAGATTTGTGACTTCTTTTCTAATTTGGATTCCTTTTCTTTTTCTTCTCTCATTTCCATGGCTAGAACTTCCAAAACTATGTTGAATAATAGTGGTGAGAGTGGGCCCTTTTGTCTTATTCCTAATCTTAGAAGGAATGCTGTCCGTGTTTCACCACTGAGAATAATGTTTGCTGTGGGTTTATCATATATGCTGCTTATTTTGTTGAGGTAGGGCTTGCCTGGTAGTTCAACTGGTGAAGAATCTGCCTGAAATGCAGGAGACTCTGATTTGATTCCTGGGTTGGGAAGATCCCCTGGAGAGGGGATAGGCTACCCACTCCAGCATTCATGGGATTCCTTGGTGACTCGGCTGGTAAAGAATCTGCCTGCAATACGGGAGACCTGGGTTCGATCCCTGGGTTGGGAAGATCCCCTGGAGGAGGGCGTGGCAACCCACTCCAGTATTCTGGCCTGGAGAAGCCTGGCGGGCTATAGTCCATGAGGTCGCAAAAAGTCGGACATGGCTGAGCGGCTAAGCACGGCAGCAGCATGTTGAGGTAGGTTCCTTCTATGCCTGTTTTCTGAAGAATTTTTTTTATCATAAATGGGTGCTGAATTTTGTCAAAGACTTTCTCTGAATCTATTGAGATGATCAGTTGATTTTTATCTCGTGATTTGTTAATATGGGATATCACATTAATTTGTGTGATCAATATACACATATGGCTTGTGTATATTGAAGTATCCTTGCCTCCCTTGGATAAACCCAACAATCATGGTGTATGATTCTTTTAATATGCTGTTGCATTCTGTTGCTAAAATTCCTGTTGAGGATTTTTGCATCTGTGTTCATCGGTGATATTGGCCTGTAATTTTCTTTTTTTGTGATGTCTTTATTGGGTTTTGCTATTAGGATGACTATCCTTCAATTAAAAACAAAATAAAGTTTTAAAAAGATTTGTGCCTTCAAGATATGAAAGTGTGTGAATCAGTGGCCATGGCTACTTCCAAACATTGCATCTGACCAAATCCTCTGATGTCATCATCTTTCGTCTTTAAAATGGGAATATTTGGTCTTATGAAAGACATTCAAACTATTTTGAATGTTTATTTTTAATCTAGCCTGGGACCCAATGCCTTTTTGACTGAACCAGCTGATAGCAATTGTACTAAATTAAGTAAGCAGTGTCAGAAATCAGAAGACAACTGGATTCTTGACCCAATCTTAATGCACTTAAAGGGCACAGTTTCACTTTCCCCAGCTGTAAAGTGGGAGGATTGGACTAGATTACTCCATATGGCCCCTCTCATTTAGAGGGTTTAATCCTAGGAATCTATTATATTTCAAAATCTGAAAGAGCTGCGTTAAAGGAATTGATGACAGTGGGACTATGGACCTTGTAGAGGATTTTGAAAGTGCTAGTCACTCAATCATGCACAACTCTTTGCGACCCCGTGGACTATGGCCCACCAAGCTCCTCTGTCCATGGGATTCTCCAGACAGGAACACTGGAAGGCCTCCTGCACTGCAGGGAGATTCTTAGCCATCTGAGCCACCAAGGAAGCCCACAGAGGGTTTTAGACATACATTAAATGTTGACAAGTATAGCCATTTTCCAGGATAAAAGGTTTTTTCTCAGAGGGTGATCTATCATCATTCTTTGGCCTGCCTTAGATAGAAAGCCTCAAAAAGCCTAGCTAAGCATTACGTGTGAATTGTGAATGCTTGTAAAACACATGAAAGGTGTTATTAGAAACTAATCATTTAGCAAAACAGAAAATTGGTAAAAAATAGTATTGAAAGTCCATTTTAGGCTGATGCAGATTCAGTTAGAGTATGATAGTGAAATACATACAACATTGGGAAAAGTACTAAAGAACTCTTCTATTTAAAATGAGAGATTGACTTTTCATGTGTTCCACACGTCATTGGAAGAGTGATGAAAATGAGAAGGTGCTGTCAGAATGAAGCAGGCTGTGTGGAAGTGGAGCGTGGCGTGCAGGATGAAGCAGGTGTAAAGAGCAAAGGTCACTTCCTGAGCTGCTTAGATCAGGGGCCAGGAGGAGCGAGGTCTGCTGTGCAACGCTGTTGCTTAAATTTTAGATGCAAGGATAAAAATCAGCAGCAGAGAGCTTTCTCGCTGTACTAGGACACCCAGCAAAAGGGGGCCCATGAGGCAGGCAGGAACACAGAAAGAATATGCACACCAGTTATTTGTCTGTGCAGATGGCCTCACGTTACAGATGAATGTATCAGAGTTTTACTTTTGGGAATCCCCCCCACCTCAATAATGGTACCTGAATTGCTTAAACAAATTACCAGCACATTTAAACTATAAATTCACTAGGAGAATAGTTGAAAACCCACTGCATCAAGCTGCAAAAGGGTTTCATTTCTAGATCATTTTCTGCTTCTTTTGTCCCTCCCCCGCCCCCCCCCCCACATATTTCATAGCAAAGCACATAGTTTTGCATGGGGGTGAGAATCTGACTTGCAGCTACAATATTATTGTTGAAGCATGTTTAGTTTCAAAGTGTTAAAGTGACATCAATCGAGTAGTATGATCAAAATTTTGTGGAAGGACAATCATTAAAATAGAGAGTAATGGAGAAAATCAGAAGCCATGGAAAACTTTTCCAAGAGAGCATTCCCAAAGTTTTCGCTAAGGATAAAATATACACATAAATTATATATATGCATATATATATATGTATATATGATATGGTGGTAGAAAAAGTAACTAAAAATAGAAGAGAGAGCTAAACAAAAAGAACGTGATGATCTTGATTATGGCTCAGAATATTAGGGTGGAAATAGCCCTGTATGTTTCCCCAGCATGGATTCCAGAGTTCAGCATACCTGGGTTCAAACCCTGGTTCTGTGATCTTGGTTAAGAGCCTCGTCTACTCCGAGCGTCATTTGCTCATCTGTGTTGAGTGGAGAGTGGTTCCAAGCTCATAACGTTTTCAAACCAATTAAGTGAGACCCAGTTAAGCAAAGCAGTTCCTCATAAGTGAGCCCCCCAAAATGGCAATGTTTGTTAGGATCGTTTTTAATACTTCTTATGCATCTTTGTATTTGCTATATTTTATCTATAAAAAGACAATACATCTATTTGAATTGTCAAGGCATTCGACAACAGTTATATTCAATCACGAAATGCTTGAGTTTCTTTTTGTTTTGTAAACTCTTTTTTTAACCTCTATCGGAGCCCCTCTCATTTTTCGGTATGATGAGGTGTAGGCCTTTATTGTAAATGTCTTTTCTGGGAAGCCATGTAGGTATGTGATTTGCAAAATGCATAGCCAACAGCTCTTGTAACCTTAAAATATTTTCCTCTGCCTCTCCCCCAGCACCTCCTCCACTCTTGGTCACCAGTTGAGTGCACACAAGCTCTTGGGCTTGAAAATGTTATCTATGTAAATTCTTCTTTTGCAGCTGGACAAGATGCTTTCAAGAGTTTTTCTGTTTCCTGTGTGGCGAAGCTGCTTTCCCCTAACGACTATTTCCCATCAGTACCACAAAGACCTACCTTCCTAACCACCGCTTCAACGGTCTCTCACCACTTCCACCTTTCTATAGAACATTTCATTTGGAAGGAGGTTCACAAATATTTGTTCACTGGGCTGTTCAGACTGATAACATCTCTTGGGACTTGAACTTTGATGCACAACTCTCATCTGGGAAAAAAAAAATGCAACTGTCAAACATCAGCAGATAATACCCCAAAGGAAAACAGACTCTTTTCTGTCTCAAAGTCACAACAAGATGGTGATTTGTTTTGCTCTTTTGGAAAATGTCACTCTTTATATTTTTCTGAAAATCCAAATGAAAACATTTTGTTACCTACCTATTTGCTAGCTTTTGTAGAATTTTAGGATAGATTCTAAATCATATACTTTGTGAACTAATGTATTATTTTGTAGTAGCAACTATAGAGCTAAGAATAGAATATAAAATTAGATGGAAAAACATGGAGGCATAGATTTACATTTGTTTATCAAATGAGAGAAGGAGAATGTCTTTATTCTAGTAAAATAGGACATGTCAAGGCATCTTTTATATGCCTTAAGATTTTCATTTAAAAATAAAATTAGCCCATGTTAACTGAAAAAAACAAGTTAGTACAATAGAACTATGTCTATGCTCTTTATAAAGAATATTATATTACAATCTTAGGATTCCAAATTACATTCCCTGCTTATTTTCAAAATGCTAGGTTTACTTGAATTATTTTCACGAACCTCGGAGCTTTGTTTTTTATTAATCTTTGCTTGTTTCATGGTCTTTGCTTTTATGGTTTTCACTCTAAGGTATTTTCAAATAGACGATTTATACCTGCGTGAACCAGAATAGAAAAATCTTCAGTTTCAAATATTTGATAATTCAGAATTCCATAGTTTCAAAATTAGCTCCTTCCTCTATATGCACACATTTATAAGCTATGATATATGTAGAAAAAAATGATAAGCAAATATATCTATCACCACAAAAGGCAGAACTGTGGGTTAACGTTTACTATGGCCCTAAGCAGCATAAATTGTGTGCTAAGGAATCCTAGTTTTCAGAATAGTCATGGAAGCTCCACACACAACCACACACGGCAAAGTTTCTACTGTCTAAAGAGTTTGGGAATTTCTTGCTGAGGTGAAGTAAAGCAGGCTTCTTGTAGACTTCAACTTGATAATACCCTGAACATTCCAGAACAGAGTTGTTCCACCCCTTGAAATTCCTTCAGAAACTCTCAGATCCCACATGCTGTGAAATCTGTTGTTACAAAAAGCAACTGCTCCAAATTGTTAATTAAATAACCACATTTAAACAACCACAAATTGTGTTTTGTTTTTTTTTTCCAGTTTGACTCCTCTCTTTCCTAACGTTATCACCCTAGTTTGGATTTTTATCTTTCTCTACCCACCTGTAATTTTTTTTTCTTGTTCCATCCTATGAATTTCATCATATGAATCTTTCCATTGTGGCTCTACTATCATCACAGATATATATATATATATATATATATATATATATATATATATATATATATATATATATATATATTTGAGCTTCCTTTACCAATGATAAAGAAAAATGTTTTTAATGTAATCTGATATCCAAGAATGTAATCCCAATCAATTCCAACATTTTTTCAGATGACTTCATTTCATGGCCCATTTGTTTAAGGAATTAACCTGATCACTAAACATGCCAGAGATGTCTTTGCTCTGGTCTTGTCCTCACATGAGTTCATCTGCCTGAAATATGCTCAACCAATATGTTTCTTCTGAAATCTAGTATATTCCCTGGTTGGATTTTAATAGAACTCTTCTGCATGAAACTCTCAGATCCTTCCATCAGTATTAAACAGTCCTCTCACTTACACTGCCATAAAAGTTCTTGTAAATATTTTGAGGCATGTGTAACATTTGTTTGTGTTTACCTCAAATGCTTGATTTCTTTTTTTTCTTTTAGCATTTCAATTAAGATTTCATTTGAAGGAATTTTCCATTACAGGTTTCCATTAGTATAAGGAATTATATACATATATACATATGAAGTGAAGTTGCTCAGTCGTGTCCAACTGTTTGCAACCCCATGGATTGTAGCCTACTAGGCTCCTCCATCCATGGGATTTTCCAGGCAATA
The DNA here is from genome assembly GCF_910594005.1 of Cervus elaphus. Lineage (NCBI taxonomy): Eukaryota > Metazoa > Chordata > Mammalia > Artiodactyla > Cervidae > Cervus > Cervus elaphus. Next base: position 78,729,374 of record NC_057828.1, on the reverse strand, counting down.
GTACTGGAGTGGGTCGCCATTTCCTTCTCCAGGGGATCTTCCCGACCCAGGGATCAAACTTGGGTCTCCTGCATTGTAGACAGATGCTTTACTGTCTGAGTCACCAAGGAAGTCATTCATATATACACACGCACACACACATATAAACATGATAAATACAATGGCACAGATATAGACCAACAGGCAGTAGTGGTGAGTGGTTTAGTCATTAAGTCGTGTCCAACCATAGCCCACCTGGCCCCTCTGTCCATGGGATTTCCCAGGCAAGGACATTGGAGTCGGTTGCCATTTCCTTCTCCAGGGGATCTTCCTGACCCAGGAATCAAACCTGGGTCTCCTGCATTGCAGGCAGATTCTTTACCAGCTGAGAAACATATAAATATAGATAAATAGATTCAACCACTTGATTGAGCTGTAAAATATTTAGGATGGGGAAGGGATGTAGCGTGGAAGAGGATTTCTGCTTGGAAGCTTGGAGATTAGATTTAAGTGGTGGGCAATTACATGTAAAATGGGTTCAGGGGCTTTCATGGTGAGAAAGTTCATTACCTAAGTGAGCACAGTCCTAAAAAATTCAGAATCACTGCTTTAGGGGAAGAATTATGAGTTGATTGCATATTACCTTCAGCAGAACAGCTTTTATTATTTTAACCTTTACACTTCATTAAGTATGCCAGATTTAAGAGTGTGGATTTTCAAATATTTTATGTATCTTCAGATTTGTTTCTGATTTGTTGAATGAAAAATAGGGGGAAAAAATCCTATGCCCTAAGCGAGGGCATATTTCTTTTCCCCTTTTGTTCATGGTACAATGATTCTTCAAGAACCTAAATCCTTCTGGCCCCACGTTGGTGCTTTAATCTTAAAGATAACTCCTGGGAGAACATCTGAGTGCATTACATCCAACATCTCCATTTAAGACCGTTAGACTCTATTATTACGGTTTAGAATTCTCTATAGGACACAGGTAGCTTTAGGCATACAATGGGGCCCTTCTATAACTGGGGACCATCTTACCTTTAGGATCGTTTGGTTATTAGAGGTGGAGGAAAGGGATGTATGTGTGCCCGCCTGTCTGACCTTTGTGGCCCCATGGACTGTAGCCCACCAGACTCCTCTGTCCATGGGATTTCCCAGGCAAGAATACTGGAGTGGGTTGCCATTTCCTCCTCCAGGTGATCTTGCTGACCCAGGGATGGAACCCACGTCTCCTGCGCTGCAGGTGGGTTCTTTGCCACTGAGCCCTGGAGGAAGCTCAGAGGAAAGGAATACCCAAATACATATCAATCTTTTCAACACATGACAGTTTATGTCTCAGGTCAAATCTTCCCAAACAATCCACGTTCTCTAAGGAGTAGACATGCGGACACACCTAGGAATGCCCACAGTTCTTGAGGAACTGTTAGGAAATGCATTATATTAGGTTTCCAACAGTTAAAATCCTCTCTGGGTATGATAATGAAAATCAAAGACTTTTCAACACGCCTCTCAGACTTTACCTTAGGTTGAAAATAGGCATTATTTTAAAGGAATTAATGTGTCTATGGCCAAGATTCCTCTTGTATCCGGTCACAGCAATTTTGATAAAGGTCAATTCATCATATGATTTTGGCTCATTGTCAAAGATCAGCTTCAGAGTTACAGGTTACAGCCAATAACATTGTATTACTCCTGATCGTTTTCTATTCTCCTCATAAAATTGACAGGTGGTCGCTTGATGTGTATTTTATGTATATATATATATATATGTATGTATATACAATGTATGTATTATATATAATGTATATTATATATATTTGGTATTATATATTATATGTATTTGATGTACCTCTAGCTAATGTGATTACAGATTATTTAGACATCTGGAATCAATTTAACAACCTTCTGAACTTTATATGAATAGTCATTATCTGACTTAATGATTTTAGTGGTTTCGAATGCCACGATTGTCAGTGGTCCTGGCATGGGAAATTTGAATTGAGAAGATTGCTTCCCTATGGACTGTTTCTCTAGGGAGAGCAGTTTGAATCAAAGAGGAAAATACCTGGTCAAACTCATTATCAAAACTGCATAATAGTAAATGTCAGCCTCTGGGAAATCTAAGGAGAACTTACTTTATTTTCTAATGAAGGGACCAGTGTTATTGTTTAAAAACAGTTCTCACATACTTATGCTTTGTCTCAAGGAAAATATTTTAAGATGGATTTTAAATGATTTCTTTCTTTTAAATCTTACTCTGCTTGTCACCATTGCTGCCCTGAGTCATTTGGAAATCATAAGCAATTAGAAGGTAAAACCCAGAGAAATAGATGGTTAAGACAATCTCTGATTTAATAAAAATAACACTTTGAGGTCTCAAGAAGATTTGTAGCACTCTTTCCAAACAGCACAAGAAGAAATACAGCCCCCTGGTCGATCACAGCCTGAGATTATAGAAGCATAGCAAGCAATCTTGACTGTTCCATTCTGGGACAATTAAATATCATTTAATCTTTATATTTTAGAAAGATAAACAGGAAGAATAAGAACAGTGAATAAAATAAGTGAGTTAAAATCTCAGATGGAATTTTTATTTCAAATAATGAATAAACATTAACTTACAACTTAGATAGTCCAAGAAATTTGGGATGGGGGTGAAGATAATAATGAGTCTTAACAAACAGTGTTTCTTTCAGCCATCATGGGTAACTATAAATGCAAAATTTGTAAATACTATTAGGCTTCTGCAAGAAAAATCATGGGAGCATAAATCTGTTGATTGCTAAACAATTTATTCCACTTTGGTCCTATGAAAAATCTCTCCACATTATGGAATATGTTTTTTTTTTTTTTAATGGGGGATCCTGTTACACCACCCTCCTATAATCAGCTAATCAGTTGCTTAAAAATAAAAGACTGGTCTGGGAACTAAGATCCTGCATGCTGCAGAGTGTGACCAAGAAGTAACACCGATCACAGAACTCCAGCTGCCAAAATTCTTTAGACATCACCACTGAATGACCTTCTTGTCTCATGCCAAATTAGTTTCTTAATTGAATCTTCAGATGATCTCTCGGAATGAACTCCTAGAATCTTCTTGTCCATCTTCCAAAATGAGAATCCAAGGTATAGCCTTCTTCTGCACCCCTCAAATTCTATATCCAGCTTGCAAAACAAATTGCTGCCTGAGATTCTCAATCGAACACCTCATAAGAGAAATGGACAATTTTATGCAGAAATTAACAATTGAAATCTAACTGAGAAAAGGAATAAGCAATGAACATGTCTTTTGAAAGGCTTCATTAATCTCTCAGTCATGTGCAATTCCGCAGTCAAGAACTGCTTTTGGCTCAAGCCACTCTTTTAATTTTATAGGTCATTAATATTTCCTCAAAGCAGATACCACAACATACTGCCAAAAACACAGTGGATAAGAACCATTCAGAATGGACACATTTTAGTCTTAACAAAGTATAAAATAATATATTATTCTGGGACTTACTTTTTTCTTTTACTTCTAAATTATTTGATATAGCTATGAGGTTAGATAATGTGGCATAAAAGAAGCTGAATTTGCCTGGGCTCTGACAACAGAATTCCTTTTCAGTTTCTAGAAAGCTGACTAAAAAGCTGATGGATATGTTTGTTGCAAAATTAATATTTTTAAACTGGGGGAAACTTCTTTGCTGCTTCAGCTGGCTGGCATGCATTTCAAATCTAACATGCCAATAACATCAATGGCTTTGTTCAAGATCAGCAATAACAATAACAATCAGTATTACTGGACAGCACCTGCGTGGCGGTCAATGTCACCTATGTTGCTTTATGTGCTTGTGATTGCATCGCTTTCAGTATCTGCTAATTTAAATCGGAGGAAACTGGGGCTCAAAGCAGTTAGATAACTGACGACAGGTGAGACTTGTTCCGTTGGATCCAGCCCAGCTTGCCCTGTGTATCTGGGCGCAGGAGAGCCGTGCCAGGGTGATGGGGTGGTCAGGGGGCCCCTGCCCCCTGCCCGCTGTGGGAGGTTCACCAGCTCTTGGTGCCCAGGGTCCAGACACCTGGCAGGCAGACCATCCGTCCTCATCCTTCAGCACAGCACTCGCATTCGAGGCGTTTGTCAGACGGTTTCTATCATAAAGAGACCCACTAGAGATACCTACCATGTCGAAGACGCAGTCTAAAAGTGGACCTATTCCGCCTTGGGAAACCATCAGAGCCTTAGTCTGGTTTTAAGATAGAGCTGTCATTCATTTGAAGCACAGGGCTGAGCCTAAGCAGGCTTTCCGTGGAGATACGGGTTGAGCATTCTCTTCAATCAGTCAGTGTTGATTGAGCACGTGCTGGCGGCAGCCTGCTCAGGAGCTGAACCCCGAGACAAAGCCAGATTCCCCGCCCTTAGAGAGCTGCGTTCTGGTGAGAGACCCCGGTCTTCTCTCCACATAGGCACCTCCTGGTGGCTCAGATGGTAAAGAATCCGCCTGCAATGTGGGAGACCTGGGTTTGATCCTGGGTTGGGAAGATTCCCTGGAGGAGGGCATGGCAACCCACTCCAGTGTTCTTGCCTGGAGAATTAACAGAGGAGCCTGGCGGGCTACAGCCCATGGGACTGCAGAGTCAGACAGGACTGAGTGGCTAAGCACAGCCCACAATAGTAAACCAATACGCCCATAAAGAGGGAAGAGCAGAATTCCCCATGCTATAGAGTAGGTTCTTGCTGATGACCTATTTTAAATAAAAGTGTGTCTGTCAATGCCAATCTATTCCCCCATCCCTGCCTCCTTCGCACTTTGATAACCATAAATTCTTTCTCTAAATCTGCAAATTTGCTTCTTTCTGTTTCTTATTTGAGTCTGAGTCTGTGTCTTATTTTCTACAAATAAGTTTGTTTGTATCATGTTATAGATTCCTCATACAAGTGATGCCATATGACATTTAGTTTCTCTGCCCGGTTTCCTTCACATAGTGTGGTCATATCCAGTTCTGCTCAATATTCTGTAATCACCTAATGGGAAGAGGATCTTAAAAGGAACAGATACAAGTACATATATCACTGAATCACTTTGCTGTATTCCTGAAACTAACACAACTAACCTCAACTACACTCCAATATAAAACGAAATCAAGTAAAACAAGATAAAGCAAAATAGATTAAAATGAAATAGGGAAAGGTATAGCAAACCATGTTATAAAGTATAAACCAAGCTTTGGTACCGTTCCATCCTCACCCTTCTTCCTTTCCCTTCCAACCTAGTGATGCCTGTCTCTCCACTATGCCGCCATGAGGACTTGACACTCATCTCCCAAGAGAGGACCAGAAAATAATGTCAGCAGGAAACCTTAAGCTTTATGAAAAAAAAAAAATAGGGATCATGGTTTAGGAGAGAGAAGAACTGGAAAAATACTAGGTCTTTTTTTTTTTTTTTTTTTGCTCCAAATGAGAAAGAGAGTCAAGTAAAATTGAAAATAATTTCTGAGGGCTAGAAGAAAAAGAGTGGGAGAAGGAAGCAAGAATGTCAGACTCAACTGAGGAGCTCTTGAAAGAGCAAAGGCACCGGGCCTGGGGAAGGAATGGCAGGACACCAGGAGAGAGGGAGGGACTCAGAGAGGAGACCTGCCCTTTCCCCATGTGGGACCAGACCCTGGGGAAGCTCCAGACAACCCTGCATGCCAGTAGCAGGCGGTCTGAAGTGTGGACCTGCCGGATGTTGACAGTTCGGACCTGACCCCACCCTTGGACCTCACTGTGGTCAATTCAGTGGCTCCAGGCGGGAGCAGAGAGCCCTGGGGAGCAGCGGGCAGCACACCCACGGGGGAGCAAGTTCCTTCGACAGCCCTCAAGGCCTTGGGACGCCATCTCCCCAGATTAGATGCATCCAAGGAGAAGGAGGCGTCCCAGGTGGTGCTAGTGATAAAGAACACGCCTTTCAATGCAGGAGACTAAGGAGACTTGGGTTGGATCCCTGGATCGAGAAGATCCCCTGGAGGAGGGCACGGCAACCCAGGTCAGTGTTCTTGCCTGGAGAATCCCGTGGGCAGGGGAGCCTGGCGGGCTGCAGCCCAGAGCGTCAGAGTCAGACAGACCTAAAGCAACTGGGCATAGCACACAGAGAAAGAGGCTCGCAGGAAAACCTGAAGTGATGGGGTTTAAACTTGTATTCACTAAGTGTCCTCAAAATTAACAACTGCTAACATTTTCTGCAAGGAGATTCCACCAGTCCATCCTAAAGGAGATCAGTCCTGGGTGTTCATTGGAAGGACTGATGCTGAAGCTGAAACTCCAATACTTCGGCCACCTGATGCGAAGAACTGACTCATTTGAAAAGACCCTGATGCTGGGAGGGATTGGGGGCAGGAGGAGAAGGGGACGACAGAGGATGAGATGGCTGTATGGCATCACTGACTCAATGGACATGAGTTTGGGTAAACTCTGGAAGTTGGTGATGGACAGGGAGGCCTGGCGTGCTGTGATTCATGCGGTCCCAAAGAGTCAGACGCGGCTGAGCGACTGAACTGAACTGAACATTTTCTGATATAAATTAAGTAGGCTCTCCAAACAGAGATTTGGTTAAATTATAAAAATAAAGACATATACATTTTTTATACCTAAATAATTCATTGGGTATATTGTCCATGTTACAAATATAATACACTGGGTGACATCCAAGTGCATAAAATGGTAAAATAAAAGTAGTATTTTTTATTATTAGAGTTTAGAGAACTGAGTCAGAGGTCATTTATCAATGTTCATGCTTTGATTTGTTTTCAAACTTTACTCTTTTAACTATCTTCTCTTATTTCACTGATAAAAATCAGTGTGAATCCTATTTTTTTTTAATTTCAAAATCAATAGTATCAGAGAAATTTGCTTTATGGATAGTTCATAGCAATATTTTAAATTTCCCACTTAGGGAAAGTTTATCACGGCTTTTTTTACATGAATGTGTATAGTCTTTGAATGTTTTAGCTAGTAAAATATGTTCAACCCAATTTTATACTTCAAAATATTTCTCATTGTGAAAAAACAGGATATTTCAAGAGAGGAAAGAGAAAATGTGCATTTTATTTTCAATGTCTTTGAACTATACCTGCTAACACCATGGGGAAATAAGACATTACTTATTAACAAAATAAATTACGCTTTGAAATAAAATCCTTTCACAGATTTAAAACAAGGGGGCAGCTCATAAATCTACAGACATTCAGGCGAGGTTAACTGAGAAACACGGCAATACAAGTTCCACAGCAGATCGCTTGTACAGCCCAACGGCCGAGAGAATAAAAGTGCTTCTGGGGTTCGGATCTTTCGGCTCAGTGGGTACCACACAAAAAATGTGACTTTGTGGTTTCCTTAAAAAGAAGTATTGAATCACCTTAGGTTAATAAAAGCAAAGAGGATTAACAGTGTTTTTAATCAGAAAGAGAATCCAGCTCTGCCAGAGTCTCTTTATTACAGAAAATTTAGATCACTTCAGACAGAACTGATCATGATTAAAAAGAAGTCCCTCATTCACTTCACGGCTGTTTCATCATGTCTTGTACCAAACAGATAAACAAGCACACACATAACTAAAGTGCATGTTTTCCCCAGGCCAAGTATTTCAGGGCCAGTTTTAACAAACACTTGGTTTCGGTCATGATTTTCAGATCCTCTCCCTGCAGATGGTCCTGTGATGGAGGTCCTGTTTTGTAAGGCTGTTGGAGGGGCCAGCCCAGCGCCGGGTAGGCTGGCATCTCACAACAGGACAGAATGCGCAAGAGGCGCTCTCGACCCCGATGCTTCGTGTCTGCTGATGCAATCTGAGTGGGGTTAGCTCGTTATGAAGTCACATCACATTTTAGAGACTTCCTGAGGCAAAAAGAAACACCCGTGTCGTTTCCACCTCTGCCTTGTCCATTGTGCACAGACGCCAGGGATTTGTGTCTGCTTGGGTCAAAATAAAGGACTCTACATTCATAAGCTCAGGTTGTTAAATCTAGCCAGAATTCTGCGAATTAAACATCAATTTCCAAGAGTACTTTGGAGGGTACCTGCAGAGTACAGAAGATGAAAGCATGGTGCGGACAGCACTGGGGAAAGAACCCAGAGTTCCAGCCTGGCTCCATCAGGAGCAGGCTTCCTGGGTAAATCACCTCGTCTCTCTGAGCATCAGTGTCCTCATCCGTAGAACCAGGGGTTGGAACCGCATGGCTTTTAGCCTCAGTACGATTCTAATGTGGAATGCTTCCCTGAATTCCATCTTATTAATTTTGTACCACAATTTAAATCTATTTTTAAAGCTGGATATTTTTCATCTGCCTCTGCTTTGCTAAGAGTACCTTTATTTTTATCCATGTGAGTGATAAAAATATTAAACAGCAGAACCCAAGCATGTCATAAGAAACCTAACTAGGGTGACAGTGATTCAGAGTGTGATAAACTTTGGGAGTAGTTACTCACTGCACCATGGGACGTTTCTTATCATCCACTCAGCGTTCACTTTTATCTGCAAGAGTATCATGAGAAACCTATTAAATGCCTTTTAGAAACCAATATGTCGTTCAGAGTGCATCATTAGAACTCTGAAAGTTTACCTGAAGAAAATCGAGAGTTACCTTTTATTTGTCTCAGGGCTGAAAAATAGTGGACAGGTGAGTCAGAGGTGCTATACAGAAGAAAATGAGATGCTGACTACTAGTTGTAAAATAAGCTGCAAGGATATATTGCACAACATGGGGAATATAGCAGATACTGTATTTTATAATAACTATGCATGGAGATAAGCTTTAAAACTTGTGAATCACTGTGTTATATACCTGTAATTTGTATAATATTATGCATCAACTGTACCTCAATAACAGAGAAAAAAGACATTGGAGAGACATATTCCACCACAAACACCCCCATCCCACTCCACCTAAAATACACACACCCACATGCGTGTTTATTATCATTTTTTTAACAAAAAAAATTTTTAAGTTTCATAATGTTGTGTTGCTTCAGGTGTCAAGTTAATATTAATATATATATATTTTTTCCTGCTCTTTTCCACCGTGGCTTATCATAGGGTAATTGCATATAGTTCCTGTGCTTCACAGTAGGTCCTCCTTGCTGACCCATCCTACAGATAATAGTTCACCTCTGCTAATCCCGAACGCCCAGTCCGTCACTCCCCCAGCCTGCCTCCCCCTTCGCAACCACAAGTTCGTTCTCTCAGTTTGTGAGTCGGTTTCTGTTCCACAGACAGGTCCGTCTGTGCCGTGTTTTGGATTCCGCACATATGTGACACATGACGCGTCTCTTTGGAAGGCTCACTTCACTCAGCATGACCATCTCTAGGCCCACCCATGTTGCTGCGAATGGCATGTTTCATTCATTTTTATGGCTGAGCAATATTCCTTTATATTTTTGGGTTTCAGCTTTATCTGTCTGATGTTGATGGACACTTAGGTTGCTTCTGTTGTTGACTCTTAGTGTTGATGTGGGCACAGGCGTGACCTAAGGCAATGAGCCAGTCGTGGGGAGAGGAGGTGATGGAGAGCAGGTGATACTGTCTCGTACACAGTGGACTCTGGGCCTGTTTAGAACCCAGAGCGTGGGTTCCCACCCACCGATAATGGTGTAGCAGCCGCTGCTCCCCGGGGTTCAGCCTGGAAGCCACAGAAGCAGCGCAAAACCCTGCCATGACATCACCCAGGAGGGAGCCAGTGACTCGGTGTGGAGGGATTGCACTGGAGCTCCTCCACGCTGGAAGGGACAGTGCTTTATCTGGGCTGGCACTGACACATTTTCTCATTCTGGGCGGCCTTTCGTGCCTGTAGAGCCTCTGCCAGCCCTGCTAAGGGCATGTAGACTGATTCATCACCATGATTTACGACCCCAAAGTGGTCTGGGTGTCTGATGAGGGAGATTTCAACATCAGAAGCGCTGTGAAAGTAGAAGTATTTTAAATTTACTTCCAGTTTTGCAATACTGATATCCTGTTAGTACATGTTTTGAACGCTGTGAGTATATGTATTTCTTCAGATGTGAGAGGTGCTATCATCTTTCCGTGTGATGGTTCCCTATTCTTGCAACCTGACAGTGAGTTAGAGCAGCTCCTTGTTTGTCTGGCAGCCAGAGATAGCGGCGACTTTCTCCAAGTCTCTCTGTCTTGCTAGCACCCCTGCTCCACAAAGGTTTTGCTTCGGAGCCACGCCCTAGAGTTGGTTTCTAAATCACATATCAAACCATTGCTGCAAATATTGAGCCAAACATCAGTGATGCGAGTTATAGAGCATTATGTTTGAGCTCTCATGTATGTTATCAGAGATGTTTTCCAACTCTACCATACCTGAAACCATAGTGTGTTTGGATGCTCTGATTTCAGCAGAATAAAATTATAAATTTGGTCACAACAGCTCTGTATTTATTAACAATGTAGCAGGTTACAAACCAGTTCAATCAAATGATTATGACATGAGTCACTGATTCTAAACCCATCATCGTGGGTGAAGGACAGAAATTTGAAAAATATATTCTATATTATGATTTTATATTTTAAAAAATTAAAATCCAAACTTCAATAAAACTCAAGAAAAAATGTTGTAGGATAAATTCTCTGAGTACTACCTGATAATTTTTTATGACAGTGGGGATAAAGGCTTTATTTGTATTTGAGGGAGGTATCGATTATGCATGTTCAGAAACACTGGTACAAGCTAACTCTACTTTGCCCGTGAATGACTGCACTGTGCAATCATATTCTATTCTTTTTAATTGCAGTGTAGTTCGTTAATGGTGCTTTGTTAGTTTAAGGTGTACCGTGATTCAGCTACACATTTTCCTTTGTAGGTTTTTCCATATAGGTGATTACAAAGTGTGCTCTCCAGGGGGGTCCTTGTTGTTTATCTGTTTTATATATAATAGTGTGTATCTGCTAACACTAAATTCCTAATTCATCCCTCCCACCCCTCTTTCCTCTTTGGTAACCATAAACTTGTTTTCTATAATTCTATTTCTGTTTTGTGAATAAGTTTATTTGTATCATTTTTTTAGATTCCACATGTAAGCAAAATGATACGTGTTCTCTCTTTTAGATTCTACATATAAGCAATACCTGGCATCCCAGGTGGCACTAGTGTTAAAGAATCCTCCTCCCAAAGCAGGAGACGTAACAGCCATGGGTTCAATCCCTGGGTCGGGAAGATCCCCTGGAGAAGGAATTAGCAACCCACTCCAGTATTCTTGTCTGGAGAATTCCATGGACCGAGGAGCCTGGTGGGCTACAGCCCATGGGGTTGCAAAGAGTCGGACACGACTGGGTGACCAGCACTTTCACTTTCTCTAGAAGCAATACGATATTTGTCTTTTTCTGTCTGACTTCACTTGGGGTGATCATCTCCAGGTCCATCCATGTTGCTGCGAATGGCATTATTTCATTCTTTTTATGACTGAGTAATATTCCATTGTCTATTTGTACCACGTCTTCTTCATATTCTTGTTCTAGACTATATTATAATGACTTTCTCTTCAATTAGTATACATGTTTGGTATCTCTAGTTCAAAGATTTCACTATGAATCTTTTTAGAATATCCTTGGAGCAGTTCATTTACTAGGTCCTTCAACATTCATAAAAATGCCACTTGTGCTGTGAAAGAAACATGGACTCCTACACCTGTCTTCCTTGCACATACATATTAGTTGAGTGGCAAAAAGGGCAAAAAATCGAGGCATAGTTCTCTGGTATCACAGCGGGTAGCCTAGTGTTTCCTGAGTGAGTGAATGTTGTATTTGACCAGCTCATTATCTGAGTGTAATAGAAAATAAATACCATGAGCAGGAATTCTGTAGTAAGACGCCCACCCTTCCTGTTGACTCCCATTCCAAGCAATTTAACTCTGTCGACCAAAGAGATCTTGGAACTCACAGACAACTGGCATAATTGGGGTCTGGCATCTGTTAGGATCACAGCAGAAAGAACTGGGTCAGAGTCAGCTACTGGGGAAAGTGATTATTGCCTGGGGGAAAAGACCACAAAGAAATAGGTACTAGGATAACCCTGCCTTTTAGAGATTCGTGTGCCTACAGGTAGAAGGTTGACATCGTTATATCTTCTGGGCTTAGCCTACAAATCTCTTATTTTTTTCCTCTCATGATTGCCTTTTGCATTTTGGGAACTCATAAGAAGAAGACTGACATCATTCTGAGTGAGTATGCAAGTGTGTCCCAGAGCCCTGGAAGATCAAAGAGGAAATCAATGTGTCCTGGAGGCTGGAATAGTTCAGTGAAGCTACTGAGTGAGGAACCTTCCTCCAGGTGCTTTGGCAAAGAGCAGATATCCATGCCTCTAGACTGGGCACCAAAACCCTCGCTTTTCTTATCAGTGGGAGTCTCATCATTTAGGCAACTCTAACCTCTAGTCCTGAGATGCATGACACAGCGAGGAAAAAATAACAACCTTTTTAAAGTTTCCTGACAGCCGGGGAGGCAATATCAGACAGAATAATGAGGACACATTTGCAGTGAATCAGAACTGCTGGTGGGGAGAGATGAAAATCTGAAATAAGAGAGTTAAGTTCAGAGCACTCAATATTCAAAAGTTTTCTTACCCTGCAACAGTAGCAAAAAGAAATAAAACACAAGCTGTTATTTCACAGGAAGCAATATATTATCTAATTTGAGAAAGAAGATGGTTTGTATAGTAATCACAATAAGTGGTCTATGAGGTCAAGTACAAATATTATCTCGAATCACAATGCAAATATATATATAGAGAGATGGCAATCATGAGAGAAAAGGTAAAGAATTTAAGGCAAGATCTGAAAGATGAGATATAAATGACAGAATTTTCAGAAGGAGAGGAGAGGCAGCAATTAAATAGACTTGATTAGGAAATTTTCCTGACATAGAGAAAGGATTAAGCCTGCAGAGTGAAGTGACTTTCCTAGTTCTAAACCAAATTGATGAATATGGAAATGCATCAAACACATCCTCGCAAAATCTAAAGTCAAAGGATTAAAAATACACAAGCCTCCAAGCAGAAATAAAAGTTACAAGTGGGAGAAGTGTTTGGCCCTGTTTTATTATCTAATGAATAATGATTGAAGCATCCAGAAAAGAGGAGAAAAAAAAAAGAGCTACAACTCAAGAATCCTATAATCAGCTGGAATGCCATTTATTTGAATATACACAAGAGCCTGATGCTGGGAAAGATCAAGGGCAAGAGGAGAATGGGGAGACAGAGGTTGGGATGGTCGGATGGCATCACCGAACGTGTTGCGTAAGTCGCTTCAGTCATGTCCGACTCTCTGCGACGCTATGGACTATAGCCAGCCACGCTTCTCTGTCCATGGGATTCTCCAGGCAAGAATACTGGAGTGGGTTGCCATTTCCTTCTCCAGAATGAACATGAATTTGAGCAAACTCTGGGAGATGGTGAAGGACAGGGAAGCCTGACGTGCTGCAATCCATGGAGTTGCAAAGTATCAGACCTGTCTTAGTGACTAAACAAAAACAACAAGAATTTAGAAAACATATCACCCAAGTACCTGCATGAAAAAATACTTGGAAAAAAAGGCTCTTTCCAATCAAAAAAATAATTCTATAGAAAGGAAGATTAAGAGGAAAGAGGGGGGCAATCTGTGCACTTAGCCATCCATCAGTCCATGTTTCTGTTCATCAGTCTATAGCTTTATACCTTAATGCATAAACATCTAGAAGTGAGTGATTTAATGCTAAATAAAAAAGTCTTGAAATTGAAACAACATATTTCAAAGATTGTAAAGACCTGGTATAATTCTTCTGAAGTTTTAATATTTTTGCTAGTATTGTGAGTGATGCAGATGAAGGCAAAGAGAATTGACTACTGTGCTGGGTAAGAAAGCGCATCCGGACCAGGAAAACGGTTGCCTTTTTCACATAATAGTAGAGGCACAGGTATCTAAGTAGATGAGCAGGAAAAAAGTACATTTATTATTAGCCGAATGGAAAATATGATTTAAATACCAACTGACAAAATAAAAATTGAAATAAGTAGCAATTTGATGAAATAAAAAAGAGAAAGGGGAAAAAAAAGAAAATTTAAAGTGAGTAATAAACATGAAATATATTGATCTTCATTCTAAATGTGAATGGAATATGAATTTTGCCAATAAAGGCAGATTATTATAGTGTCTCAGTGGTAAAGAATCCACCAAACAGGAGACTCCGGTTCAGTCCCCAGGTCAGGAAGATCCCCTGGAGGAGAAAATGGCAACCCACACCAGTATTCTTGCCTGCAGAATCTCATGGACAGAGGAGCCTGGCGGGTTACAGTTCATGGGGTCGCAAAGAGTTGGACATGACTTAGCAACTACACAGCAACAACAAAATATATAATACCCATGTGCATCACTTTATATGAGACACATCTAAAACAATTGACAGGGGAAGTTTGGAAGTAAAAAATTGGAGCCCAAAATAGGAAAAAATGCAATAAAACAGCAGAAGACTCAATATATTAGGAAAGGTGTCATTTCAGCTAAAAGAAAGATATGATTCAAGGACGAGCGTTGTATAATGATAAAAGCTACTACGTCTGAAAAGTTGTAACATTAATCAAATGGTGGGTAAAGAATCTATCTGCAACGCAGGAGACATAGGAGATACAGGTTTGATCCCTGGGTTGGGAAGATCCCCTGGAGAAGGAAATGGCAACCCACTCCAGTGTTCTTGCCTAGAGAATTCCATGGACAGAGGAGCCTGGCGGGCTACTGTCCATGGGATCAGAGTCAGAGAGTACTGAACGACTCATACTAAATACTGGGCATCAAAATTCTTCTGGCCCAGCATGAACCAGGAAGTCGCAGCTGAAATGATGACGAAGTATTACAGAGCAGCTCTAGGGCATGGGCCAAAAAGAGCCCTGTCTCCGTGCTGTAGAAGCTCCGATTGACTTGACGAGATGTTTAAGGCAGCAAATTGGGTTATTTTAATTAATCTGCTCCATGGCTGCATACAACCAAGGAACGAAAACCTGTTAGAAACATCTTTTTTATGCATGTCTGGTTGAAACATGCCCAAAGAAAATGTGTCCTAAAAGTCTAAGAAGAAGGACTGTTCACTCATGCCAAGGGTCATCCTCAGGCAAAATAGTAGAACTGGCAAGGTCTTCTTCTGTCCTTCTTCCTTCTCTGGTTGAGCGCTCCTACCCACCACCCCCATTCTCCCACGCTGATGCCAGAAAATGACCAGCTTAGAGGGCACCTCCGAATACTGTTCTGAAAATAACTGGGTCTTTATTCCAATGATCAGAAACCTGGGAGGGAATGGAAACTCATCTGATTATCTAAGTCATAGTTTATAGTACTCAGGTGTCTTAATTCTTACAAATAGTTGGATAATACAATTAGAGAGGTGACATCAATTCACTCTGCTTTACGGGTAACCGGACTAAAATAAGGGCTTCCCAGGTGGCGCCAGAGGTAAAGAACCTGCCTGCCAATGCAGGAGACATAAGAGGCATGGGTTCAGTCTGTGGGTCGGGAAGATACCCCGGAGAAGGGCATGGCAGCCCACTCCAGTATTCTTGTCTGGAGAATCCCACGGACAGAGGAGCCTGGCAGCTTACAGTCTAAGGGGTCGCACAGAGTCAGGCACGACTAAAGTGACTTATCACGAGCACAGACTAAAATCAAATCCTCTGAACCCACTCATTTAATTGCTTGATGTAATCCATGACATACTAACTGACTTTTGTTCATAAGGAAGAAAACTGTGAAGATTAAAAAAGGGAGAGTGAATTAAAATGATTCATTTAGAACACACAATTGGCTTAGATGTAAAAAGAGAGAGAAAGGGAGAAAGGGAAGACAGAAGGGAGAAGGAAGGAAGAAAAGAAGGAAGAGAGGGAAGGAAAGAAAAAAGAAGGAAGAAATAAAGAATCAACAACCTCTGTGGGGGGTAATTTATGAGATAGTGTGTTTATGTAAAGTGAATATATTTCCTTTTATGCTAATTATTTAAAATCATATTTAAAGTATATCCAATTGCCAGGTGCTTGAAATCAGTTGATGGGAAGAAAGTTGTACATGTTATATGACTCAGTTCAGTTCAGTTCAGTTCAGTCACTCAGTCGTGTCTGACTTTTTGCGACCCCATGAACTTCAGCATGCCAGGCTTCCCTGTCCATCACCAACTCCCGGAGTCCACCCAAACCCATGTCCATTGAGTCGGTGATGCCATCCAACCATCTCATCCTCTGTCGTCCCCTTCTCCTCCTGCCCTCAATCTTTCCCAGCATCAGGGTCTTTTCAAATGAGCCAGCTCTTTGCATCAGGTAGCCAAAGTATTGGAGTTTCAGCTTCAACACCCAAGACTGATCTCCCCTAGGATGGATCTTTTTAATTATGGGTTGTACTTTAAAATTTTGAAGTGATATTTTAAAAACACTATGGAAAAAGTACTAATGGACAATTGTATGTTTCTGAGATACTCACTTATTATCTGCTATAACTTGTAAGTGAAATAGAAAAAAATACAGTGGATTTCTGGTATAGGAAGATGAATTTTTAGAGCTATCAGAATGTACATGTAATTGAAAGTCAGAATTAATCAAGACTACTGTCATCACCACCTCCAATATAAGTCTCCAGAGCTACTTTTCCAGAGAAAGTAAAGAACAGATCAATGTCAGTAGAATGGGTAAAATATTTGCCACTTTCATTATCAGGAGCAGTCAGGCAGTCAAGGGCAGTGGTCCTCTTCCTAGATGTCAGATGTATGGGCCCCATTCCCTCTTTCCCTGTCAAATTGCTAAGCAGCCTTGAAAGAGAAAATTCATCGAACGGAGCCTCAGTTTCTTCAGCTGTTAAATGACAGGGTTGGACTGGAGAAAAGCTGTAATTCTTTTTAGTCCTAAAATAATTATGGTTACAGTATCATAGCTAAGTAGAGACATTGTACAGTCTTTAATTATCGGTGGTGTTACCATACTCCAGCCCTATGGAACTTCTTTAAGCGTTGCCATATCCACAATAGAACAATAGCCTGTCATTTAAAAGAAAAATATCTCCAATTTTTCCCATCCTTGCTATTCAAATTTCTTTTTTTTTCAAAATGAACCAGAACCCAGTTTCCGTCATTTTATGAGGAACAAGCAACAAATTCCCTTCTCAAACATACACACAGGCAATATATACAATAATCTCGATATTTACTTTTGAATTAAAGATTGAACATAGGCTGATGGAATACAAGTTGAATCTGAAGAGTTTGTAGTTTAGAATTCAGTTCTACTCCACTCACTGAACTTGATTCTTTTGAAATATCTCTTTGTAACCCAAATGCCATGAAGTGAATTAGCATGAATCTTTAAATTTTGTGAGGAGAAAGAATGATTAGAGATGATTAACCAAAACTCAAGCAAATTCAGTTGCTCTTCATTTTTATCTTCTTTTCAGTAAAATCTTTCATGCTTCATTTGGCGAGAGGGGAAAGAAGGATGCCAAAGCCCTTACGGCTCCCTCTTCAGTCAGACATCTATTTTCCTAAAATAACAAGTGTAGCTAAGAACTTCCCCTGCGTGGGGTAAAGGAGTCAGGTACTTGGTATCAATTTTTCTTTTTATAGCTCTTTCACTACACTTTTCCTAAAGGATGCCATATATGATGTCTCTAAAGTGGCGTGACTTTACATAAATTTATATTTATGCACAAATCAGCCACACGTATACTGACATCCGCTCTTTTGTGGACTTCCTCCCCACTCAGGTCACCCCAGCACGTTAAGTAGAATCCCCTGTGCTATATAGTATGTTCTCATTAGCTATTTATTTTATACATAGTAATGTATACGTCTCAGCCTCAGTCTCCCAATTCCTCCCAGGCCCCTAGACTTTAAAATCCACATTCTAAGTAAATGTGTAAAGAGAATCTGTTCCCAGTGACATTACAAGCAGAAGACTCTTACAGAAGCATAATAAATTCTAAATGTGAGATAATTAAATTTTCTGCGGGAAATGAGAACACAATATATGTAATAGAAACATAAATTCCCACTTGGTTATATTTTAAA
Source organism: Cervus elaphus (assembly GCF_910594005.1). Taxonomy (NCBI): domain Eukaryota; kingdom Metazoa; phylum Chordata; class Mammalia; order Artiodactyla; family Cervidae; genus Cervus; species Cervus elaphus. Next base: position 78,711,381 of record NC_057828.1, on the reverse strand, counting down.
ACATTTAAAAAGCAATATGATTCTTTTATCAAATGACATTTATTGTCTGCCCACCAGCCACTTAATTTAAAAAATTATGTTAATCTTTAACAGGCCATGAAGTAATAAAAGTAGTAGAGCATTTGAATCAACATGCTTTCATAAAACCGTGAACAATATAAGATGTAGCTGACAATTATGCAATTAAGTGGGAATGAGGTGCTTTTGAAAGTTTATTTCATACATTCCTGTACCATTTGATTATTTTATATTTGTAATAAAATACAGACAAAATTTAAGGAAAAAATAAAATAAGTTGATAAAATCAATTTAAAATCATCATACAGCCTTTAATGTTTTTTATACAAATCAAAATGTAATCTTTTGTCTGCATTATTTTTATTAATCTTAAAATATTTATAAATGCCATAAATAGCAGCTTCAGATGTGGTATCATTGTTTATTCTCTTGAGAACGAGTCCCTGTTTCTCTTTCTGCCTCTGGCCCCCTCTGTCTCTCTGACTCTGTCACTCCTTCTGTCTTGATGCATACACGTGTCTGCATGTATGCACATCTGATGTACAATAATGAAATGGTAGCCAAGCTTTGACTTCTTTCTATGTGTCAGCAGGTTAAATATTGAATATGTATTATTATCTCATTTATTACTCAAATAACCCTTAGGAACTATTACAAATATTATGATCTCATTTCTGCTGATGGGCAATCAACTTGGAGAATTTGAGTCATTGCCTAAGGTGACCCAGCAAAGGTGAGAGAAGGCGAGAATAATGCTTCACTCATTCCTTCCAAACACTTGCTTGATTCCAGACCTTGTGTCTGTGATTAACTGGGTGTGACTGACAATAAATACACACCCAGGTACACAAGGGTGGCAGCTTAAAAGAAGATTAAGTAGGGTGAGCCCATGAGCAATGGCTGGGTGATGGCACCTACGTCAGGGTTGAAAGTGAAACGTGAAAGTGTTAGCCCCTCAGTCGTGTCCAGCTCTTTGCATCCCCACGGACGGTAGCCCACCAGGCTCCTCCGTCCATGGAATTCTCCAGGCAAGAAGTCTGAAGTGGGTAGCCTCCTCTGGGGCATCTTCCCAACCCAGAGACTGAATCTGGGTCTCCTGAATTGCAGGCAGCCCTACATTAGGGTTGGTGACCCACAAAGACTTTTCTGAGAAGATGACATTGAAGCTAAGATTCACATGTCAAGAAGGAAGTAAGCATAAGAAGATAATGCGGGGGTGAATCTTCACATATTCAGGGATATCCGGGGACCAGAAGGGAGGCCATTGTAACCACTGCATGCCTAAAGGGGGAAGAGACACAGGAAACCAGATGAGCGAGACCAGGGAGGGACCAGGCACATGAGATACATTTAGGTGTATTCAGTGTTGTGGGGAGAAACTGGAGCATTTTAAGTGGAAGGATTGTGCAATCTGAATTTTATTTTAAATGGATATCTCTAGCTGTTATTTAGGAAAAATGAATTGTAGGAGAAGAAAGCATATGAAATCTGTATTCATAAGAATTACGTGTGGATACAGATATGTGTAGAGTCACAGACAACTATAAGCATATTGGCTTTAAGATATTTACTTTTTAAAGGATGCATTTATTATAATGATAATCCTGAAATTATCACCTTGTGGAAAAAGCACAAAATTAGGGTGCATCATTTTAAACTCCCCCATTCAGTCTAAAGCTGTTAAATTGTTGAAAACTGCAAGATATTTTTTAAGTATTTTAGCAAACACCATTATGAAAAGCATATTTACAGTAATGTAGAATTTAATGTGCTCTTTTAAATATCACGTTATGACTTTTTTGACAATAGAATTTCCTATTCTATAGGACGCATGCTTTAAAGTAATTTTCCAAAATGACAACACAAATTCTTGCAAGTGAACACGCTTTTGATGTAGACTGATTTGATAACAGTTTCTGAATGCTAATGGCATGTTTCATGCAAGACAGAGGCACATTAAGGAATAAAGCATCAATTTGTTGTGAGGCTTTTATTCCTTTTATTTATTTTCAGAGATTTTTGAAGATAGAGTCCCACTTTGAAATCTCTGATTATAAAAGATCATTTTCATCCTATCGTTAGTGCTTTAGATTCATATGTAAAATAAATTTCCTATGATACTAGTTCTTCCTGGTTTATATGGTGAAGATCTGAAAACATTCTTGTGTTAAACTGGAGTCCTGCAAACGAATAATTTTAAATCGCAGAATGTTTAGAACACTGTTCTGAATCTCAATTACATTTAAACAGTTTTTAGAACAGTTTAATACCTCTAGATACACTGGCAATTGCTACTATTAGAGAATTAGCCAATTAGTGTAGAATATGGATGTCATAATCATGCATTCTTAATATGGGCAGAGCAGACACAGGAAATTATATCCCCAGCAGAATACACACCTGAATCCTTCTCGTGCTATAACAGCACTACCATATGTAATAGTAAACATGATTACATTTTCTTTAATGTTTAGCAATGCTAACAAAAGCATAGCTACCTTTCATGAAAAATTTGATGTTCCACAAAGCATACAGACAAGCTAGACTCTCTTCATGTCAAATGGAATGTTTATTTCATATCACTTTCTACTTGTACACAATTTTTTGAAGAATTGAAAAGGATTAAATGATTAATCAACGTTTTTGTGTTTGTTAATTGAAATCACCCTATAGATACAGACAAGAATTTTGAGTAGGGCAGATAAAAACTTCATTATCAATAGAAAACTGAAAAATCATAGACCATGAGGAAATGAAGCTAAACTGCTTCACCTCTATTTTAATATTTAGGACCTTGCAAAAACTTTTAGGAAAACTGTTATTATTAGTGTAAATGTTAGTTTCTAAATATCCACATGTTGTTTCCAATACCATACATTTCTACCATTCTTCGGAAAACTTCATATATTTCACAGCACAAAGCAGTTTGAGTAGATTTAGAAAATATAAATAATGGAAATTTAACTCTATTTCTCTGCAATATTTTCTGGCCCAATCAGATACCCACTGAGCTATGTATTTCTTTGTGAAACAGAAAGTTAAGAATTTTAATATTCCCAGTACCTAAACTTTTAGTTAGCTAGTTAGTTAAATCGCTCAGTCGTGTCCGACTCTTTGTGACCCCATGGACTGTAGCCTACTAGGCTCCTCCGTCCATGGGATTCTCTAGGCAAGAATACTGGAGTGGGTTGCCATTTCCTTCTCCAGAGGATCTTCCCGACCCAGGGATCAAACCCAGGTCTCCCACATTGCAGGCAGACGCTTTAACCTCTGAGCCACCAGGGAAGCCCTAAACTTTTAGGCTCAGTTATTTTCTAAAGTTTTATTAATTTATTAAAATATTGATTAATCTACTAACACATGCAAGGCAGTGTGCTAGGTCCCTTGATACTGAAGATGAATTAAGCACAAATTCTGCCTTTTGAGAGGTTATGGCCTAAGAGAGAAGAAACACATCCAAAATAAAAATATGGAGGATCCATCACGTGGCAGCAGGTCCAATCACATGGTGCTGGGGTTAAGAAATGGGAGAGACTGCTTTCTCAGACATGAGAGTATTTCTCAAGGTAAGTGGGGCTGAGCTAGAGGATATGATAGAATTAAAATTCCTGATCATATAGAGAAAGACTTTTCAGGCCTGAGGATGTGTATTAGCTTTCTGTTGTTGGATAAGGAATCACCACTTATTTGCAGCTTAGGGCATCGCAACTTATCTCATGGTTCACTTCTCTGGGCCTGGAATCTGGGAACGGCTTAGTGGAGTCCCTGTTTAGTGTCACAAGATTTCTGTCTCGGATTCTGCCAGGGCTGCAGTGTCATCTGAGATTCGACCGGGGAAGATTCTGCCTGAGTTGGTGGAATTCAGTTCCTTGTTTTGAAGGACTGAATACTTCCATTTCTTATCAGCCTTCAGCCTAGAGGGGACACCTCTGTTCCTTCCCATTTGGACCACCCAACCTCTGCCATGCCTGCAACATGGCAACCTAAGTCTTTAAACTCAGAGAAAGATGGGGGTCTAGCTGTTGACACAGTCTTCACATGTCGTCACAGACATGTTGTCAGAGACCTCTTGTGCCCACTGCTGTATCCTATTTGTTAGAAGAGAATCTTGAGTCCTGACTATGTTCTTGGGGACAACCCTAGGCAAGGCTGAGAATACCAGGAGATGGGATTATGAGAAGCCACTTTAGAATCTGTCTTCCACAAGTTGGGAGATGGAAATTCTGGTTTGGCTGTAAACTGTGACACATAACAACCAGTACAGTCAGGCTGGGAAAGAAGTTTGGATTCAGATCATGGGGTGGGGAGTTGAATGGCCTGCTCTGAAGTTGAAAGTTATTTTATGTGCAAGAGGAGAGCATGGTATTACTTTTGAACAGGGCAGAAAAATGAATGGAACTAGGCTTCAGAAAATGTAATCTGGAAATGACTTCTAAAATGAATAAGGAGAGAAAAGAGTAGGCTTCGAGGAAATGTGAATAATTTATTAACTTGTTGAAAGAATGATTTAAATAATGAGTATTAGTGGAGAATATGTGGAAAATTCTGAAGGAGATGGGAATACCAGACCACCTGACCTGCCTCTTGAGAAATCTGTATGCAGGTCAGGAAGCAACAGTTAGAACTGGACATGGAACAACAGACTGGTTCCAAATAGGAAAAGGAGTATGTCAAGGCTGTACATTGTCACCCTGCTTATTTAACTTATATGCAGAGTACATCATGAGAAACGCTGGACTGGAGGAAGCACAAGCTGGAATCAAGATTTCCAGGAGAAATATCGATAACCTCAGATATGCAGATGACACCACCCTTATGGCAGAAAGTGAAGAAGAACCAAAGAGCCTCTTGATGAAAGTGAAAGAGGAGAGTGAAAAAGTTGGCTTAAAGCACAACATTCAGAAAACTAAGATCATGGCATCTGGTCCCATCACTTCATGGCAAATAGATGGGGAAACAATGGAAATAGTGACAGACTTTGTTTTTGGGGAGCTCCAAAATCACTGCAGCTGGTGACTGCGACCATGAAATTAAAAGACTCTTACTCCTTGGAAGGAAAGTTATGACCAACCTCTACAGCGTACTAAAAAGCAGAAACATTACTTTGTCAACAAAGCTTCATCTAGTCAAAGCTATGATTTTTCCAGTAGTCATGTATGGATGTGAATTGGACTATAAAGAAACCTGAGCACCAAAGAATTGATGCTTTTGAACTGTGGTGTTGGAGAAGACTCTTGAGAGTCCCTTGGACTGCAAGCAGATCCAACCAGTCCATCCTAAAGGAGATCAGTCCTGAATATTCATTGGAAGGACTGATGTTGAAGCTGGAACTCCAATACTTTGGCCACCTGATGTGAAGAACTGACTTCATGGAAAAGACCCTGATGCTGGGAAACACTGAAGGCAGGAGGAGAAGGGGACGACAGAGGATGAGATGGCTGGATGGCATCACCGACTCAATGGACACGAATCTGGGTGAACTCCGGGAGTTGGTGATGGACAGGGAGGCCTGGTGTGCTGCAGTCCATGGGGCCGCAAAGAGTCGGACACGACTGAGCGACTGAACTGAACTGAATACGACCAAAGACTCAGAGTTTAAAACTTTGGTCTGTTAAAAAAAAAAAAAGGAGACATGGGCTCTGAGATGCTTGGGGGTGGGGTGAGCCCCCATGATACCTGACTAGGAAGGGAAGCTAGACTGTGCACATGTTAATTAGGATCTTCCAGAGGGTATACACTTTAAAGGATTGGTAGGAGCTTAACTCTGCTCAGTACTCCCAATTGAGATATGGGAACATAAATGGGAAAAAATTGGAAAGAATAGATGCATTTATAACTGGATCACTTTGCTATAAAGATGAAATTAAACAGCATTGTTAATCAACTGTACTCTAAGACAAAATAAAAATTAAAAATAAATAATTAGAAAAATAAGAAATACTGGTAGTAGTTGGTCTAGAAAAATATTGGGTAATATATTTTTTCGTAGAGATTTTGAACTTTCATTTGATAACTACTGACAAAGGACACTATCAAAATAGCATAAAAATAAGGAAATAAGTCCATAAGGAAATGCTATTTTGTATGTGCATCCTATAAAAGAAATGTAATTCTGGATAAAGAACAGTAAGATGTGGAAATAAACAGACTTTAACCACAAAGGGACATCAGAGAGAGAAAAATAATTAATATTTTAATCCCAGGTGAATAAGAGATTAGCAATAGCTAGAAGAGTAAGGGGTATTGGAAAGGGGCTAGGTTTTAAGGCTAAATGGGGAAAAAGAATTAGTTTGCACATATTGAATTTGGAGGATGTTTAGAACTGTGAGTGAAGATGTGAAATGCACGGCAGAGCCCGTGGGCCAGAAGCCTCTGCAGAGTCACCAGGTCGAGGTGGCCACTGAGTGTGCAAGACAGGGTGCGGCTGCCAGGGAGTGGTGTGATGCAGAGACTGGTGTTCACACGCATCTTTACAAAGGGTCTACGTTTCAGAGATGTCACGGGATAGCAGAAGGGGACGAACTTGAGAGAGAAGGAACATAGTGGTCATAAAGTTAATTAAAAGAGAAAAGCAACAGTAACACCCAAACCTGGAGAGGTACCTTGAAGGAGATACAGTTTAAATAAGAATCGCAATCACAAACCCCTTGAAAACACAGGAAAATAATCTTGGAAGCAAGTCACGTGTAAAGTAATCAGGAATGGGGCCTGAGCATGATGAAACAGGGGTGCCCTGTATCAAGTCACGGACTTGAAAAAATACATTTATGTAAAACAGTGTCCATGTAGAAAATACCCTAGAAACCTTAATTTCATCTATAGGATGGCACTTTGCGATCTCTGGTCTAAAATAAGAAATGGTTCAGAGAGGAGAATTATGAAGGATTTGAAGAATGTCATTGGTTTAAAAACACTTACTGGAGTGGAGTTGTTTCACTGCCGTGTTAGTCTTGGCTGTTCGGCAAAGTGAGTCAGCCGTGCGTGTCCATATGTCCCTGCTTTTCGGATTCCCTTCCCGCCTGGGCCCCTGCAGAGCGCCTCGCAGCGCCCCTGTGCCGTCCAGCAGGCTCTCATCACCTGCCTGCCTCACACAGCATCAGCAGTGCGCATTCCTCAACCTCCATCGCCCGAGCCTCCCCACCCCGCTTTCACCCCTTGAGGTCCACATATTTTTTTTTTTTCTAGAATATCACTGATTTTGAAATTAAGAGGTCATTGGTTATCTTAGATATAGTTCATTGACTGGTGAAAAGTATAAGATTTAAGGAGAAAAAGGATGATCAGGAAGCAAAAACTTCGTCCTATTTTGTCAGCAACTTAAGACCGGGGGGAAAACTGCTTCACGGAGTTGCAAGGGCAGCCAGGGGAAGGTCATAGCTGGTCACGGGCCGCAGGGGAGTGGCAAGACGGACAGTGTCCCAACTAGGGGCAACCCAGAGCTGCGTGAGGCCGGCCCTCATCAGAACTGTGAGCTGGAAACTCCAGCGCCGAACGGGCGGCGGCTCCCAAGGAGGAGGGTTACAGCAGCCAACCCTAGGGGCTGGCATCTCGCTGTTTCACCGGAGACGGCAAAAGATGCCCTCCGTCTGCCTCGCTGGTCTCCGCAGGGCTTTACGTACCACTCAGGGCGTTTAGAATCAGCGTTTATGGGAGTTCAGTGGCTTTACAGTGTTGCAGTAGTCCCTACTGTAACAAAGTGGATCCAGCAAAGTGGATCGGTTGCACATACACACGTGTCCCCTCCGTTTTGAGCTTCCCAGTAGGTCACCACGGAGTTCTGAGCGCAGTTCCCCAGGATACAGTAGGCTCTCATGGGGCATCTCTTTTATACATAGTATCAAGGGGGTATATATGTCAATCTCAGTCTTGCAATTCATCCCACCCCTCTCTCCTCCTTGGCGTCCATTGGCTTGTTCTCTACATCTGTGTCTGTATTTCTGCTTTGCAAATAGGATTTTATACATACCATTTTTTCTGGATTCCACATATATGTGTTAACATATGATATTAGCTTTTCTCTTTCTGACTCACTTCACTCTGTATGTCAGTCTCTAGATCCTTCCATGCCTCTACAAGTGACCCAGTTTCATTCCCTTTTATGGCTGAGTCATATTCCACTGCATAAATGTATCACATCTTCTTTACCCATTCCTCTATTGACGGACACTTCGATTGCTTCCATGTCCTGGCTATTGTGAACGGTGCTGCAGTGAACTACTAACCTTTGAAAGGTGGAGGGAAGTGCACTCAATGGGTTACAGTTTGATCAACTCTTTGAGTGCCCGGGTGTCTGGGTCTGTATTTTTAGGAGACATGCGTCATGCATGATTGTGTTCTGGATGACAGCATTCTTGGTGAAGGAGCTGTGTTCCAAAAACAAGAGGGATTGTGAGAGAATCGGGGCCGGGGACAGGACGGAGGGGCTGGAACCAGGGTCACAGAGGGAGGGATCAGCTTTGGAGACCACACACTTCTTTTTCTGATTCTGGAGGGAAAGGGGAAAGCGGGCATGGGGATGGAGACACGTCTGGACTGGAGCAGAGACGCATCGACCAGGCTGTGACTGAAAACCTCTGGGCTCTGCAGCATCAGGATAATCACATAAAACCTTGGAAACGGGTGGATCACAGACTGTGCATGCCCCTGTTGGTTTCACAGTTTTGCCCTGATGAAAGATGTGTGGTTGTACTGAGAAAAACAGTGACCCACGTGCCCCAGTTCACCTGGATGATTTCGTGCTCTTTGCTTAGATTGAGTCATTCAACGAAGATTGATGGAGGTCCTGCACAACTCCACATGGCACATGTACTTTTATCTTGATTTTTATGACCAGAAAAGTAATGTTTGCTCCTTGTGAAAACCGAAACAGAAGAAAGCGAACACCATATTGTTTAATCAGCAAGTCCTTCTAGAGTTTGTAACGTGAGGCAGGCCTCCACCCCAGCTAGGTCCCCAGGTGAGCATGCTAAGTCACTTCAGTCGTGTCTGAGTCTTTGCAACCCCATGGACTGCAGCCCACCAGGCTCCTCTGTCCATGGGGTTCTCCAGGCAAGAATACTGGAGTGGGTTGCCATGCCCTCCCCTAGGGGATCTTCCCCACCCAGGGATCAAACCTGCATCTCTTATGTCTCCTCCATCGGCGGGTGGATTCCTTACCCATAGCGCCACCATAGAGGCAAGCAAACAGACGTGACTCTTGCCTGTGAAATTTATAATCTAGTGGGAGAGATTAAATTCTTCCCACTTTTTCCCCATCAACCCCCTAACCCAGGTAAGCACTCCATAGTTCTGTGTGTGTTTTGCCAACTGTTTTTCAGATTTAACACAACTGGGATAGTTTTATCACACTCTGACAGCTACATTTTTCTTCTTCACTAAGGAGAGATTAGGTTTGTTTCATCCTCTATTCAGAGACTAATTTTGAGTTTTTAGACAAGATGACCCAAAAAGGGTGGCAGAGAAGGATCTTAGTGTTACAATGAATTTCAAAGGTGATCCCTCTCCTTATAATCCCTCCTTAAAATTTTCTCATTCAAAGCTGTATAATCAAAAAGGTGGGTTTACATCAGGTAAACACATTCATTAATTTATTCCATCACATTTTGAGAGCCTACTTTGAGCAAGATGATATTCTAACTACAGTTCACTCACCAAAGCAAATTTCCATGAAAACCTAATTTTACAGGAACAAACAAAACCTGCAGAGAAAAGCTAATAATAAAGAGTATTGTGAAATCAGTATGTTCCAGGTTAAAAAAAGAAAATTAGAATTCAGGAAGGGAACAGGAGGTGAAGCAGAAAGGACACACCAGCTGACTCGAAGGGTGGACATATTCTCCATTTCTTCTGGCTGCGGGCAGATACTGACTCCTTGGCTTTATTCTCATATATTGGGGTGGTGACTGTCTTAGTGGAACATCAGTTTTTACACTCTACCATTGATCTCTGTAGGGAGAAAGGGATTTGTATGTTGGAGTGCACAAGTAAATGGTTGCAAGGTGATAGAGTTTTACAAATGTGTTTATTTTCAGTTGCTGTAAACCTTCTCTTCTTTATTCTCATTCAACTCCCGTGAGTTTTTTTAAGCCCCAGCTATAGGAATCTGCTCAGAGAATGTGTCTTTGGTGATTTTGCTTACTCTTCTATAGAGGGATGTAAGAAATAACCACAGAGGAGGTCGCTATAATTTTTGATGAGGCAGTAATAATAACCTAAAGATGCAGAATAGAACTCAGCTACCCAAAGATTGATAGAGAATGAGCTAGAAATACACCATTTGTTTTTAATAGTGTTTTTTTTTTAATGTAGACCATTTTTAAAGTCCTTATTGAACTTGTCACAGTATTGCTTCTGTGTTTTATGTTTTGGTTTTTTGGCCGAAAGGCAGGGGGGTCTTAGCTCCCCAACCTGGGATGGAACCTGCACCCCCTGCATTGGAAGGGGAAGTCTTAACCACTGGACCATCAGGCAAGTCCCAGGAGTGCTCCGTTTTGTCAGCATGTCTATCTCCAGTCCTCAAAAGTGGATTGCCTCTGCCATCTTCTCTGTTCTTTACTTCCTCGGATGGCTGTGTGTACTGGAGAATAAAACAGAACGTGTGCGCTTCCTGGGCTGCCCGGGTGGCACTAGTGGTAAAGACTTGCCTGCCGGTGGGGGAGACACAAGAGACGCAGGTTTGATGGGTCCCTGGGTCTGGAAGATCCCCTGGAGGAGGACATGGCAACCCCCTCCAGTATTCTTGCCTGGAGGAGCCCATGGGCAGAGGGGCCTGGCGGGCTGCAGACCCAGGGCTCGCCAAGAGTCGGACACGGTTGAGTGACTGAGCAGAGCAGTGTGCACAACTCACTCAGTTTGGGCTGGAGACCAGTGTTCCAGGACAATCAAGGTTGGTGCTTAAATACTCAATCCATGAGAGCTCAGCAAACGTGCACTGAGTACCCAGTGTTGGGGCTCTAATTCAGGAAGTTCTCCTGGTCGGCGCTCTACGAGGTGGATTAAATGCAAAAAGACAGAAGGGGCTGCCTCTTGGCTGGGCAGGGCTGTTTGATGTCAAACAATTTTTTTACCTGGTGCTCAAAAACCTCTTTGACCTCTACCATCCTTTTGAAGGAAAATCAAGAGTGAAAAACGAAGACAAAAAGAGCCAAAGAAGCACGTGACTTCGGCAACTTCACCCTGTGGGCAGGTTCGCACCGCCGTGAACCAGTAAACAGAGCTGAGTGTTTGGTTGTGTTTGTTGCCGATGGAGAGTTCCATAGGCGGTGGGCAGTTTTACCCCAAAGTGTTTTCCGGAGGAATCTGGGGGACCTTTGAGGGTGCTGCCCCCGTTTCTCCAGGGGAACACGCTGAGTTGTTCCTATATAAATTGACGACAGGCATGAAGAACATACCATTTCAGTGTCCCCACCCTCAACAAGATGATGGTTGTTCTCAGGCCAAGGGGAGACTTAATACGCCTTCAGAAGTGTCCCACAAAATAGTGTCTCGCCCTGTCAGTGTTTGAAGAGCACTGTCTCGGGGACCGCGAGGTGTGGTGTCTGGGATCGGATGTTCCCTCACCTGGCTGTTCACGAATTCACATTGACGTGTGTGAGGCTTCTGGGAGAGGACAGCAAGGTGTGCAGGAAAACAGGAGAGGAAGGGGGCGTGTGTGTGCGCTGGTGTCTGTGTGTGTCCCCAGAGACAGACTTTCAAATGAGTAAATAGAATATGCACTGGGAAGACAGCAGTATGACCTCGCGCTCTGTTGCAGCTGGAACGTGCGGTGTGAGCAGCGGAGCCCGCAGTGAAGGGGGAGGCGACCACGGAGGACACAGACCTCGCTGCGTAAACACGGCTAACACGGCAGATGTGCGCAGACATGGGGGGCTTGGATCCCTGAGACTGTGGGTTTTTCATTGGCATGCCGTTGCTTTACCACGCTGTGTGTCGGCTTCTGCGGTATAGCCAAGTGAATCAGCTCCATAAATAAATATGTGTACATGTGTCCCCTCTTCCTTGGATTCCCTTCCCATTTAGGTCATCGCAGAGCACTCAGTAGAGTTCCCGTGGTGTGCAGTAGGTTCTCATTAGTTATCTGTTTATCATGGTGTCAACAGAGTATATATTTCAATCCCAGTATCCCAATTCATTCTACTCCCCTCCCCCCCTTGGTGTCCATAGTTCGTTTTCTGCATCTGCTTTGCAAATACAGCCAAGGCACAGAAGCAACCTAGCTATCCATAAACAGAAGATTGGATAAAGAAGATACGGTACATCTACACAATGGAATATTACTCAGCCATAAAAAGGAATGAAATTGTGCCATTTGCAGAAATGTGGACCAACCTGGGGCCATAATACAGAGTGGAGTTAAATCAGAAAGAGAAAAACAAATATTGTATTTATACTTGTATATATGGAATATAGAAAAATGGTACAGATGAACCTATCTGCAAAGTAGAGATTGTGGTGTTGAAACTTAGTCCAGCCTACATGGCACAGTGGGGGTTGAAAGTCTACAGAAAGATGGCTCTGGTTCTGACCCTGGTTCCACCCCTGACCATCTATGTGACATTTAAAAAGTTCCTGCAACTCAGTCTCCTGATCTTTAAACTGGAGACAACAATGCAGATAAGAGATGATTGTATTAAATAAATTAACGTGTGTAAACGATTAACATGTGTAAACGCCTTGCCTCCTATGTAAATGTTGTATTTTATGACTATTACACTTTTTTAAGTTCTGGAGAAGGGAATGGAAACCCACTCCAGTATTCTTGCCCAGAGAATTCCATAGACAGAGAAGCCTGGTGGGGTCCATGCGGTCACAAGGAGTCAGACACGACTGAGCTACTAACACACAAACACATACTTTGAGTTGGTAGCAAAAATGTGAAAAGAGAAAAATAAATCCATCTGACTCTGAGACACCCTGATTATTTCTCATACCATGGAGAAGAGTTTATTGTTTAAAAAACAAAACAAAAAAAGGTTCACCAAGACCCTATTTAGCAAAACCAAAAAGATAAAATAATAAATAGAGAAAAAACAAATGTTTGGCACTTAATGGACTAATTTTGCTCTAAATCCACAGCCAAGTTAAAGCAAATCCATTTTAAAATGACTGAAATAGGCCCTCTTTCTTTCTTGCTTTCATTCGTTTTTAGAATGCCATGCCCTAAACCCAAGAGCCCAATTCTGCTTGAGAACTGTTCTAAAATATGACCCATTTTTTAAAGTTTCATATTTTATTATTTATCCCCTTGGAGCTCCCAACTTTCAAATAAAAGTGAATGTATTTCTTTTAAATAAGAGGAGGTCTGTGCTCTGCACACATCTCGACTCTGATAGTACCAAGGGAATTTTTTTTTTTTTTTCAAAGCAGCAGCTTATGTTCAGCCAGTGCCAAACGGAACTTAAAGCTCAAAGGGTTTGACTAAATTTAGAAACCACAATGTTCAAGTGGTTCTAAATTTGACAAAGCCGACTAGAAGCTAACCAAAATTGTGTATAAAATGATCTTTTCTATCCTGACAGCAGATAGGACAAGATATTATTATCCTAAATTTAGTAAAAATCAGGTCTATAGCTAACTAAAACAAATTAAGGTTGAAATATAAAACAAATGTGTTGATATTCCAGAATAAAGAGAGATCCTCTGCAATATTCTCAGCGATTTTTCTAGTAGGTTAAGAAGTAGAACATATTGAAAATAGTTATCAAATCGGGAGGTGGGGGGAAGAAGAAAACTATTTCTATGAAGTCTCTATGGCAGTGATTCCTATCTGTGTTTCAATACTGTCACGAGCAGCTGACGTTTGGCACACTTCATAATATACAAGTTGAATGGGAACTTCCCTGGCTGTCCAGTGTTTAAGACTTTGCCTTCCTATGCAGGGGGTGTGGGTTCAATCCCTGGCTGGGTACCAAAGATATGACTTGTCTCGGGGCCAAAAAACCAAAACGTAAAACAGAAACAATATTGTAAAAAATTCAATAAAGACTTCAAAAAATGGTACACATCAAAAAATCTTCAAAAAAATAAGTTGAATTGTATACCTACCCCACTTATCATTTCTACATATTTCATATACAATATTGGGGCTTCCTCAGTGATAAAGAACCCACCTGCCAATACAGGAGATATAAGAGACACAGGTTTGATCTCTGGATTGAGAAGATCCCCTGGAGTAGAAAATGGCAAACCATTCCAGGATTCTTGCCTAGAAAATCCCATGGACAGAGGAGCCTGGCGGGTTACAGTCTGTGGGTTCGCAAAGAGTCAGACACAACTGAGTGAGCACACACGCTTTGCACAATGATGTGTTGTCAAAATTCATTTAGTCATTTTACTTTTAACTATTTTTAATATTTTGCCTGAAATTCTCCATTCCTGAAGGTATGTTTTATTCCCCAAACCCACTTTTGCTGAATTCATAATGCTACCGTCTAGTACCCTGATGAAAATCTACCAGTTTTTTTTTTCCAAGGCAGAAATCTCTGGCTAAATCAGGGAAGTCAGCTTAACCACTAACATGCTGGTGGCAGACTTATGAAGGTAACACAATTACCTTTGAGAAATAACAAACCACGTAAATGCAAATAATATAATTTTCAGTTTTATTGCAAAGGAAAATGTAGGATGTGGCAGCCATGAAGCTTTTCCAACAGTGAAGTGATAGGCCTTTAAAAAATACAGCAGTTCTGGACTTTACAAACGTGGAAGCTAAGTTAATTGAGAATTAAGTCAAAGGTGACAGTAATGTCTTTTCTGAGAGGAAGAAGTTGGCTGTGCTTCTACTGTTTTATGGTCTGAACCAACCTTTAAAAGAGCTACTTTGTCTTCACGAACTCTTCCCTAACTCTTTAACACTAGCATCAAGTACAACTCCTAATTTTCCTGGGGTCCCCTATTGAGGTAAGAGGTTCCTCCTCAGTTTAAATTTCCTGTGCCTTGGAACTCAGAAACAAACATCATCAATAGAAACTGAGTTTTTAAATAATGACTCTTTTCAAAATTAGATTATTTCTGATGAGTGCAATTTCTGATTTTTATAACATGCCAACTAAAATTCAAATGGAGACGTCAAAAGGTTTACAACTCCCCTGCAACCTCCTTAAGTGTATATGAGACATTGAAACCAATGAAATTTAAGACCAGAAAGACTTAGTTTTATTTCATGGAATGGGAAAACTGAAACCCTAAAGTTTCTAGTATGCATCCACTTTGCTTCTGAAAATAATTTATTACAACGTTCCATGAACATTAATTCACCAATAAATCAAGTTTGGATCATAAATTTGTACTGGAAACAGGACCCAGTCTCTGTTTTCTGGTGATTATTCATCTCTAGGTTTATCATGCTGTATTTGAATCTGCCTAAATTAAATCATCCTGAATAATTGGAGGTAATTGAAGACCATTCTTTACTGCCTTATGAGTAGGTAGAAACATTTTATTTTAGGATTAAGGAAAGTATGTGGATATTTTTCTTGTTATAGTGTAATTCATTTTCATTATAAGGACTTAGAATATGCAGACAAACACAATAACGACAATATGTCCAGAGACAACTACCGTTAATATGTTTTGGGGAAGTATAATTTTATTCATGTTTATAATCTGATTTGTGTTTATCCAGTGTATCTGTCAGGATCCAGTCAGGAGAGGAGAACCACACATCGATTTGAACAGGAAATGTTTTAGTGTCGTTTATAACTGTAGCAGAGGTTTGGAGCAGTGAGAGATTTGCTAGTAGACAGTAAAGGAATTGCAGACAGTATGAGAAGACAGGATGCAGGGAACAGCCAGCTCCCCTGGGGTGAGCCGGGGCTGGACCCTGACCACATTGTGACCACAGGCGCCCTGCCGCGACCCGACAGAGAGCTAGCGGAGCCGCTGGCTTCCAGCCACAGCAGCACCAGGTGCAGAAGAGGAGGTTTGTTGAGTGGCTGAGTGAGTGAATGGACCTCACCTCCCTCCTCTGACATTTCCTATCAGCCTCTAACAGATGACTGTTTTTCCCCTTAGCAATGCTTCCCAATACTTCCTTATGCCTATCTACACTCTTTTTCTGGGGATTTCTCATTTCTGATGGCAATAGAATCTTAGTAAAATCAAGGAAATAATTGAGTGGAGTTTCCAATAGTTCAAAAATATGAATCTCTAAGTTTCCTCACAGCTAGGATGGTACCTAGCATGTTGACGGCACTCAATGAATAATTGTTTAATAAATAAATGAAAATGCAGCTGATAAGCCAAAGTAACAAATAGACATTCAAAGATACATTATTGCTGTGACCTCCCTGGTAGCTAAGACTCCTGGCTTCCAATGCAGGGGGTACAGGTTCACTCCCTGGTTGGGGAACTTATGCATATCATGTGGACAAAAAAAAGAAACAAAAAGGATTAGCTTTAACAAAAAATGCATTATTGTGAAATATTAGGTCACTGGATTTGAAAACATGGTACTAAAACTTCTAAGGAGATAAGCTGGATCACCTACAGTGAGAACTCAGTTCAGTTCAGTCACTCAGTCATGTCTGACTCTTTGCGACCCCATGGATTGCAACACACTAGGCTTCCCTGTCCATCACCAACTCCCAGAGCCTACTCAAACTCATGTCCATCACATCAGTGATGCCATCCAACCATCTCATCCTCTGTTGTCTCCTTCTCTTCCCACCTCCAATCTTTCCCAACATCAGGGTCTTTTCCAATGAGTTGGTTCTTTGCATCAGGTGGCCAAAGTATTGGAGTTTCAGCTTTAGCATCAGTCCTTCCAGTGAATATTCAGGACTTATTTCTTTTGGGATGGACTGATTGGATCTCCTTGCAGTCCAAGGGACTCCCAAGAGTCTTCTCCAACACCACAGTTGAAAAGCATCTATTCTTCGGTGCTCAGCTTTCTCTATAGTCCAACTCTCACATCCATACGTGACTACTGGAAAAACCATAGCTTAGACTAGACAGACCTTTGTTGGCAAAGCAATGTCTCTGCTTTTTAATATTCTGTCTAGGTTGCTCATAACTTTTCTTCCAAGGAGTAAGCATCTTTTAATTTCATGGCTGCAGTCACCATCTACAGTGATTTTGGAGCCCCCAGATATAAAGTCTGTCACTATTTCCACTGTTTCCCCATCTATTTGCCATGAAGTGATGAGACCCAATGCCATGATCTTAGTTTTATGAATGTTGAGTTTTAAGCCAACTTTTATACTCTCCTCTTTCACTTTCATCAAGAGGATCTTTAATTCTTCTTCACTTTCTGCCATAAGGGTGGTGTCATCTGCATGTCTGATATTATAGATATTCCTCCCAGCAATCTTGATTCCTGCTTGTGCTTCCTCCAGCCCAGCATTTCTCATGATGTACTCTGCATATAAGTTAAATAAGCAGGGTGACAATGTATAGCCTTGACCTGTTCCTTTCCTGGTTTGGAACCAGTCTGTTGTTCCATGTCCAGTTCTAACTGTTGCTTCTTGACCTGTATACATATTTCTCAGGAGGCAGGTCAGGTGGTTTGGTATTCCCATCTCTTTAAGAATTGTCCACAGTTTGTTGTGATCCACATAGTCAAAGGCTTTGGTGTAGTCAATAAAGCAAAAGTAGATGTTTTTCTGGAACTCTCATGCTTTTTTGATGATCCAGCGGATGTTGGCAATTTGATCTCTGGTTCCTCTGGCTTTTCTAAATCCAGCTTGAACACCTGGAAGTTCATGGTTCATCTACTGTTGAAGCCTGGCTTGGAGAATTTTGACCATTACTTTGCTAGCATGTGAGATGAGTGCAATTGTGTGGTAGTTTGAACATTCCTTGGCATTGCCTTTCTTTGGGATTGGAATGAAAACTGACCTTTTCCAGTCTTGTGGCTACTGCTGAGAATGAGAACTAGAACATAACATTTCAACTTCTGAAGGAGAATTCATTTTACTATAGAATCTGATGCTTCATTAAGAAAAAAAATAGAGCAGAAAGTTAAATAAAACTAACTTCAGATGTGCTGTGCTGTGCTTAGTCGCTCAGTTGTGTCCGACTCTTTGCGACCCCATGGACTGTATCCCACCAGGCTCCTCTGTCCATGGAATTCTGCAGGCAAGAATACTGGAGTGGGTTGCCACACCCTTCTCCAGGGGAGCTTCCCAACCCAGAAATCGAACCAGGGTCTCTTGCATTGCAGGCAGATTCTTTACCAGCTAAACTACCAGGGAAGCCCAACTTCAGGTGTACTAGATCTCAAATTATATACTTAGGAAAGATATCTTCATGGAAGATATAGTTCACCCAAGTAATGGAATAAATACATAAAGACATATAAGCCAGGAAAAATGGTTCCACAATAGGGAGAAGATAAGAATTCCTTGGATAAGGATGAAGGGAAATCTCAAGGTTGCAGACATGCTGAAGGCTTAGAAGCTCCCAGTCCATATATCATGAACACCAAGGACCCAGAATGAATATAACCCCCCCAAAAAAGGAGCTGATAAATTAATAATAAATTACCTGATGGGACCCACCATAACCAAAGACAAAAATAGTGTTTGCTGGTGTTTTAGTTTGGGGGATATAGCAATGTAAGATAAATAAAAGAGAGTTATTACCTCCAGGAAAAGCAGAGATATTTAAGGAAGAGTGCAGACCTTAGTAAAGTACCTTGGTCAGAAGACTACAATTATTTCAAAAACAAAACAAAACAAAACAAAAACAGTGTGTCAGGGGACACTGAGTTTAAATAAAAATTGTGACATAATTTCTATTGAGAGTCAGAAAGGAGTAGTGCACATTTGGTATCATGATGCAAAAGTGCTAATTTTAATGTTACATATAGTAAGTCATCGACAGCAGTACTACCTAACGTTTAGTGATAAGGAGGCTGAAACAAGAGGTAGCGGAATTTTCTAAATAATATGTATTAGTGGCTCACCTTTGCACCATGATACCAAGTGCCCGCCTCTCGTCTTTGCCTCCTCTCATAAAATTATATCACAAATCACAATTTCATATTTTTACTTAAACCACAGGAGTGTGTTTCTGCTTAGCCACTCAGTCCAGTCCAACTTCTTGTGACCCCATGGACTGTAGCCCGCCAGGCTCCTCTATCCGCAGGATTCTCCAGGCAAGAATACTGGAGTGGGTTGCCATTCCCTTCTCCAGGAAATCGTCCCACTCAGGGATTGAACCCGGGTCTCCCGCATTGCAGGTGAATTGTCTGAACCACCAGGCAAGCTCAAGAATACTTTAGTGAGTAGCCTATCCCTTCTCCAGGGGATCTTTCCAATTCAGGAGTTGAACTGGGGTCTCCTACATTGTAGGCAGATTCCTTACCAGTTTAGCTACCCAGGAAGCAAACCACAGGAGCGCACCCCTTTATTCCTAGAGGGGAGAATCCATGTCTTCCATAGAATTGTCATTCTGTGAAGATTTATCTCAATGCAGACACAGAGCAGGTACCCGAGAATTGTTCCTTGACTTTTAAACAAAATATTTAAATATTGTTAAAATGCACACACCTACTTATATTAAGCTAACCTTAAAAATGCATTCCAGGGGGTTCCCTGGTGGCTCAGTGGTAAAGAATCTACCTGGAAAGGTCCCACATGCTATGAGGCCACCAAGCCCAGAAGCCGTAAGTACTGAGCCACAAGCCGTAACTACTGAAGCCTGTGCTCCACAGTGAGGGAAGCTGCCACAATCAAAGGCTCATGCACCACACCTGGAGAGGAAATCCCACTCGTCACAACTAGAGGAAACCCCAAGCAGCAACTAAAACCCAGCACAACCAAAAATAAATCAGTGATTTTAAAATTCATCTCAATATACGTTAGGTGCAGACAAATGCTCTTTGAGTCCACTCATACGAGGTACCCAGACTAGTCAGGTGCATGCAGTCACGAAGTACATTGGTGGATCCCAGGGGCTGGGATCGGGGGCGGGGGCAGGGGGGCAGGTGGGGAGGGGGGGCTGGGGAGTTGGTGTTTAATGGGGACAGATCTTCAGTTTAGGAAGGTGAAAAATTCGGAAGACGGATGACGGTGAGGGTTGCACAGCAATGCATAGGCACTTCGTGCCACCGAGTTGTACAGTTAAATGTGGTTCAAATCATAGGCTCCATATTATGTGACACATATTATGTGACCACAATAAAAGCATTTCTGTGAATGCATAGGCCTCTTCACCGTTAAATGAAGTTCTCAAAGGTAGTGGCTGAGATGTTCTGACCAGAAATATGTTTTCTGTTTTGCCATTTGTTAGGAGAAATTCAAGACCCAACAACTAATTGTTTAAGGCTCCAAGCTTCTCCTAAAATTATTTCAAAAGTTCTAAGAATATTTATTCTTAAAAGATTTATTCAGAAATAATTAGGAAAGCCCCAATTAGAATTCCCCAAATACATTAGAATGAAAAATTATGTACAATAAAAACATTCAAGGTTTCATTGGTAACCAGAGCAGCTTTTGTATTAGCAAAATAATCTACTGGATTCTGTGGGAGGCACAAAAGTGAGCAAACTTATCTAATTGTAAGCTGGAGATCTTTCAGTATTAACGGTTGATTATTTTTCTTAACCCTCATCCTTTATGTGTCCGTCTTTTTAAATTTTGTTCACTTTCTACAGTTCAGGCTGATAGTGATCTCCAAATAGGGAGACTTTACTAGATTTCTTCTCCATTCACTATCTTTATCTTCCAATAACTTACCAGTTGGCCAAATAAATCAACTTTGAGGTATAAATAAGAATACTTTTTGTAAATGGCCTTAATTATGCATACATGCACCATGATGTTCATTGCAACACTGTTTACAGTAGCCAAGACATGGAAGCAACCTAAATGTACATCAACAGAGGAGTGGATAAAGAAGATACACACACACACACACATATATATGAATATTAGCCATAAAAAATGAAATAATGCCATTTCCAGCAACATGGATGAAACCAAAGAGTTTCATAGTGAATGAGAAAAACCTTATGATATCCCTTATATGAGGAATCTTAGAAGAAATGATGCAAATAAACTTATCTACAAAACAGAAACAGAATCACAGATTTAGAGAATGAACTTATGGTTTCCGGGGAGGGGGACAAGATAGGGAGTTTGGGATGGACATGTACACACTGCCATATCTAAAATGGATAACCAACAAGCACCTACTATATACCACAGGGAACTCTGCTCAATACTGCGTGGCAGGCTGGATGGGAGGGGAGTTTGGGAGAAAATGGATACGTGTTATGTATGGCTGAGTCCCTTTGCTGTCCACCTGATACTATCCCAACATTGTTAATTGGCTATAATCCAATATAAAATAAAAAAGCTTTCTTAAAAGTTAAAAATAAGAATACTTTCCCGAGTAGTCCAGTTGGCTTTGCAATGACAAACAGGTTGATAAAAAGAAACCAAGAATGCTTTTCAACCCACTTTGAAAATATTTCCCCACCATGGCTGCATCAAATACAGTCATAGCAGAAACAATATAAAACCGAAGTATGATCTGCTTTTTCCCAAGGCTCTACCTACAAGTCAACACCTCTTATTACTAGCAGGGGAGAATTTTCATTCCTCTCATTTTGAAATCTTCTCCAGAAAACCTAAGGAAACAAAGCCAACATGAAAGGTCAGTGCTGAAAGGAAAAATTAAATGTGTGTTGCTTTTAAAAATGTGGAGTTCCTAGATAATATATAATATATAACACAACATTTCCTAAAATTACTCTTTTACTACCTTGCTAAAAATGAATAAATTTGGACAACACTTTCAAAAATATAAGACTGAAAATTATTTCAAGTGTGAAAACATTGGAATTACAGAAATTAAGAAATGAGTAGCAAGAAAAGCATGTTAACATCAAATATTTATTAGTAGCCATTTCAAATATCTCTGTAATAGTTTTCCTATTTTAAAAACACCTTTGCTGCATACCATCTGCTAATACTTATTTTAATTCATAAAGAGACTATGTTTAAATTAAAATGCAAGTGACAGAATCAGAACAAAAGGGAAAGGACAGGAGAATAAACTGAATAAATTCCAAATATGACTTCTAAAGGCAGACAATATAAAAACCATAATCTTAGTTTAAGCCTCACACTCTTTAAACACAGTAATTATAGAACTTCTGCTGGGAGCACCCCTCTGCTATTGGATAACATTAATTGCCTGTAATATTTCCTGACACTCCCCAAAATATGCCCCGCTGAGAATAACTCATTCACATTTCAGCACCATTATTAACTTCTAATTCAAACAATCAAGACAGAGACAAGGAATGAATGACCTTGAACAATTACCCTCTCAGTGAACAGAATGTATTTCGAGCTTTTCTAAGATGTAACTGCTTTCCTGCGATGGTGAACAGCACAGAGAAGAGTATTCCAAAATAAAACAAATGCAAACAAGGTGTGGGGTGGGGCAGGCGGGGAATTTAGGCAAAAACCTGAAGTTCCTTCCTTCTCATTATCCTTAGAATATTGATGAAATCTATCTGCATATTATGCTTTCTACAGGGAAAAATAAAAAGAAGCGTGATGTTTCACTCCAAAAACAAATCCTCTTTATAATGGAGACAATTCAGTCATGGATAGTCAAGTATCCATTCAAACAGCGATTTCTTCTTTATTTCAACCTGTGAGAACATTTAAGAATCCCATCCACTTAGAGCCAGAAAAAACATTCACTTCTCATAGCAAAATGGTGGGAGTTGAATGAACGGCTCCTCAGGGGGCTCCTCGTGCAAAATATTTTCAACACCGTCTGCCAAGTTCACACTGCCTCCTCCACGCTGCCTCCTTGTTTCTCAAGACATTTGAATTTTTCAAGCAATGTTGTCCTCTTGGCCTTTTCTAATATGGAATGCATTAAGAGAAAACCCATAAATAAATGCTTACATATGCTCGTGAGAAAGAAAGCAGACACCTCAGATTGATCTATTTGCCAACAGGAGGGAGCAGGCACAGCAAAGAGCGAAGGCAGCAGAATTCTAAGGGTTAGGGCCAGCCCACGTTTACGCTGCAGTGCTTGGACGTTTGGGGGAAAGTGCTCTGGTTTGGTGTAAGCCAGTTAGAAATGTGAGAAGAAAGAACACAGAAAAATGCATTCAGTTCAGTTCAGTTCAGTCGCTCCATCATGTCCGACTCTTTGCGACCCCAAGGACTGCAGCACGCCAGGCCTCCCTGTCCATCACCAACTCCTGGAGTTTACTCAAACCCATGTCCATCGAGTTGGTGATGCCATCCAACTTTCTCATGCTCTGTCGTCCCCTTCTCCTCCCGCCTTCAATCTTTCCCAGCATCAGGGTCTTTTCCAATGAGTCAGTTCTTTGCATCAGGTGGCCAAAGTATTGGAGTTTCAGCTTCAGCATCAGTCCTTCCAATGAACACCCAGGACTGATCTCCTTTAGGATGGGCTGGTTGGATCTCCTTGCAGTCCAAGGGACTCTCAAGAGTCTTCTCCAACACCACAGTTCAAATGCATTAAGTGCGAGTGATTCCTGTTGAGAAGAGAGTGTTAGCTTTTGTCCCACTCTTTGAAAGTCTCAGGACAGAAAGTAAAAATGTGCACTGATGTAATATAATCATCCCCACCCTCACCCCCAAAAAGAAGAGTCTTAATTGCCTCAGTGATGTAAGACCCTAGAAAACCACTGCCCAAAGTTACAGAAATGAGGAAAATAGGCTTCTACTTAAAACACTTTCATGTATGGAAGCCTCAGGTTCTTCTTCCAGTCCTCTCCTCCTCTTGAACATTTTACTCTTAGGGCATTTGTTTGGGCTTCCCTGATAGCTCAACTGACAAAGAATCCGCCTGCAATGAGGGAGACCCTGGTTTTCTTCCTGCATCCAGAAGATTCGCTGGAAAAGGGATAGGCTACCCACTCCAGTATTCTTGGGCTTCCCTTGTGGCTCAGCTGGTAAAGAATCCACCTGCAATGTGGGAGACCTGGGTTTGATTCCTGGGTTGGGAAGATTCCCTGGAGAAGAGAAAGGCTCCCCACTCCAATATTCTGGCCTGGAGAATTCCACGGACTGTGTAGCCCATGGGGTCGCACAGAGTCAGACATGACTGAGCGACTTTCACTTTCAGGGCATTTGTTACAGTTAAAACTGATCCATAATGATCATTTTATCTGATGTTTAGAGAAAACGGCTTAGAAGCTTGTTCTTTTTAATTGTGCCATGTTCCTCCTCCATCGGGGTATAAATGCAACTCATTTCAAAAGTTTTACTCCTGTATTATTTTTTTTTCACATAGGAAAAGCTCCTGGAGCTTCCTGGTGGAGGAACCGATCTACCTTAGCCAACCCCCAGCCTCCCTGCCCCAAGGCAGTGTGCCCATCCTGAGCATGTCACCCCCCAGGCCAGGGCCCCCTGTGGCTCTGCCGGACACTGGGGCCTCGGACCTGGGCTCCCCATCCCGGGCAGCCGGTGGGGTGGCTCATTGCAGACTGCTGTTTCCCCTGCCAGTGAGCCCACGTTCCTGAAGTTTGGAGTGAACACCGTTGTATCCTCGGCGCCCAGAACCGACGATGGTAGGTGCTGGAGAGGCTAAGGGCACGCTCCCCGTCTTTGCCCCATGTCCAAGGGCAAAGGAGAAGCTCCAGTAAGATGGTAGGAGGGGTGACATTGCATTTAGAATCAAACCCCATACTTGCCAGAGATGCTCAGAGGGCTCAAACGAAACTTATGTGCACCAGGACCCAGAGGCCCCACAGAGACTGAGCCGTAACAGTATCCGGGTGTCTCCTGCGGGGGTCTGGGGCAGCAGTGGGCTGCCGCAGGGGCAGGGCTCTGGGTGCAGCAGACCTGGGTTTGGCATAAGCCCTCTTGGAGGAGGTCGCCATTAACCCCACCACAGAGCTGCCAGAACTTACACAGGACTGGGGAAACGACTCTTGGAGGGCACAAAGAGGACCTTGTGTGCACCAAGGTCCAGGAAAAAGGAGCAGAGACCCCACCAAAGACTGACCCAGACTTGCCCGGGACTCTCCGGCGAAGGCGTGGGTCGGCGGTGGCCTGCTGCAGGGCTGGGAGCCCTGAGTGTAGCAGTGCATGCATGGGACCTTTGGAAGGAGGTCGCCACTGTCTTCATTAGCTCCGCCATAGTTTAGTCTCTGGAACACAGCCCCTCCCTTCAACAGAAAATTGGATTAAAGATTTACTGACCATGGCCCTGCCCATCAGAACAAGACCCAGTTTCCCCCTCAGTCTCTCCCATCAGGAAGCTCCCAGAAGCCTCTTATCCCCCATCAGAGGGAAGACAGACTGAAAACCACAGTCACAGAAAACTAACCAATCTGATCACATGGACCACAGCCTTATCTAACTCAATCAAACTATGAGCCATGACGTGTAGGGCCACCCAAGACGGGTGGGTCATGGTGGAGAGTTCTGACAAAACGTGGTCCACTGGAGAAGGGAATGGCAAACCACTTCAGTATTCCTGCCTTGAGAGTCCCATGAACAGTATGAAAAGGCAAAAAGACAGGACACTGAAAGATGAACTCCCCAGGTCAGTAGGTGCCCAATATGCTACTGGAGATCAGTGGAGAAGTAACTCCAGAAAGAATGAAGAGACAGAGCCAAAGCAAAAATAACACTTAGTTGTGGATGTGACTGGTGATGGAAGTAAAGCCCGATGCTGTAAAGAACAATATTGCATAGGAACCTGGACTGTTAGGTCCATGAATCAAGGCAAATTGGAAGTGGTCACACAGGAGATGGAAAGAGTGAACATCGACATTTTAGGAATCAGCAAACTAAAATGGACTGGAATGGGTGACTTTAACTCAGATGACCATTATACCTACTGCTATGAGCAAGAATCCCCTAGAAGAAGTGGAGTAGCCATCACAGTCAACAAAAGAATCCAAAATGAAGTACTTGGATGCAGTCTCAAAAATGACAATGATCTCTGATCGTTTCCAAGGCAAACCATTCAATATCAGTACATCCAATACAGTAATCCAAGTCTATGCCCCGACCAGTAATGCTGAAGAAGCTGAAGTTGAATCATTCTATGAAGACCGAACAAGACCTTCTAGAACTAACACCCCCAAAATATGTCCTTTTCATTATAGGGGACTGGAATGCAAAAGTAGGAAGTCAAGAAATACCCAGAGTAACAAGCAAATTTGGCCGTGGAGTACAGAATAAAGCAGGGCAAAGGTTAATAGAATTTTGCCAGGAGAATGCACTGGATAGAAAATACCCTCCTCCAACAACAAAAGAGAAGACTCTACACATGGACATCACTAGACGGTCGACACCAAAATCAGATTGATCATATTCTTTGCAGCCAAAGATGGAGAGGCTCTATGTAGTCAGCAAAAACAAGAACAGGTGCTGACTGTGGCTCAGATCATGAACTCCTTATTGCCAAATTCAGACTTAAATTGAAGAGTGTTGGGCTTCCCTAGTAGCTCAGTGGGTAAAGAATCTGCTGCAGTTCAGGAGACCTAGGAGACGCAGGTTCAATCACTGGGTGTGGAAGATACCCTGGAGGAGAAAATAGCAGTATTCTTGACCCAGTATTCTTGCCTGAAAAATCCCATGGATAGGGCAGCCTGGAGGGTTACGGTCCATGTGATCGAAAAGAGTTGGACAGGACTGAAGGTCTAGGCACATGAAGACCTGGCAAAGAGTTAGACTAACAAAACAGATACCTGGTTTACTTTACTAGCCTCAAGGCCGGTACTAACAGGATCACTGTCGAAGGCGTACAGGTGTACATTTATTTACAGAAAGTAGAATTCTCAGCCTGCTTTCCTCAAGGTTTCACTTTGCTATTTCTAGAAAGTTCAGAGAAGTGCCTTTCCTGTTCTCTGCCCAGTCCTCGCACGTCCTTGAATCCCTGCCCTCCTTCCCTCACGTCTTTCTTTGGCCCTACACCTCTGGGAAGGTGGGGTGTTCCCGTGGCCATCAGTCTCTGCTGCCATGAGAAAGTCCAATGTCCCTTCCAAGGGTGGACCCCCAGGAACCCCAGGCTCCCAGAGGTTCTGGGGTTCCTGCTGCTCTTCATGTTCTAGAGTGTTAAGGGGGAAACGCCCTGCTCATGCCAGGTGTCACATGCTTCCCCACACAAGACTCATTAAGCCCTGCCTTCCAGAAAAGCCCCACGTGGGGCTGTCCTCTTCGCTTAGGACCCAGAGGCGGGTTCATTCCACATCAGAGATGGAACCACAGGCTGCTCCCTGCACATTTCATTTTCTGCTGGTGGCTCTCTGTAAACATTTTCCCTTTATGCAAATGTCCTTCCGTAATTAGTATTGTGTATTATCCTGTTTGAGAGTCTTTATGTCTTTATTTGAGTCACCAAACAAGCTGACGATGCAGGTGTAACTATTGTCTTTATTTTATAGCAAAAAACATCAATATAGCAATGGTTGAATGACTTGGCCCAAACCACACAGGTGGCAAATAGTCCTCTGGCCTTAAATATTATGCAAATTGCACATGTGACTCTGAATGAACACTCCTTTAGGAATTATCTCAATTCCTAAAATGGGAAAAATTTGTAGTAAACTGGGAGGCCTGCTAAATGTTCTAGATTATAGAAAGTGGTGTAAAAGACTGTCCTGGTGATAGGCGCACAAAAGCAAGGTGTTACTGAAAGTGTAAGCCACTCTGGAGGGATGCCTGAGTCCTGAGTGTTCTGAATCCAAGTTCCGTGTTTTCCCTAGAAGGACTGTCCACCTCTGGAATGACTTAGGTAAAGTGTGCACCTGCGCGGGGCTGAGCAGAATCTACATGCCGCCCACTGTAGCCCTTTCACTGCAGAAGCAAATTTAGACATCACTCTCCTAACCTGCAAACTTGGGCCCGCATCAGTGCAACAAAATGACCAAAAGCACAGCTCCACCACGTAAGATCTATCCGGCCACGAGCAAGTTACTAAACACTTCCTCTTCTGTAGAATGGGTCATGTCATGGGGTCCTCAACACAGATTTGATAAGAAAATGAAATACCAAGTGTCAAGTGTCCAGAGAAATATGTGGTCTGTGGTGAAGGCCCTTGAAGTATGGTTTAAACAGATTCATGTAATAGACTATGGCTGACATATGCCTGGAGGATGGGGTGTAAGAACAAGTTTCAGACCACAACAGTATTTTATTTCTATAACCCTGGAACCTACCAAATGGCAGACCACACCCACATAGTCTTACTATTCAATTATCATTTGCTTTTGGCAAAATATTTGTTTCCCCATAAAAGGAAATGTGAAGAACTGGATCTCAAATATCCAACTCTTGTGAAATAGCATTGTGAAGAATGGAAAGTAAATTAATCAGATGCAAGGTGACTAAATCTCTCTGAAATGGCATGAAAGAGAGGGGAAGAAAGAAAGAGAAAAAGAGTGGGAGGGAGGGAGAGAAAGAAGGAAGAAAGGAGAAGGAGAAAAAATCTGGGCAAAGAGAACAGAGGTTTGTAGACCCCATTTTTAGCCAAATCCTAAACACCACTCCACAACATCATGGAATGCCTTGGGTCTCTTTAAGTGGACGCTCTGTTTAGCTACATGATTCATTATCACTTGAAGACTCTCAAATACATTTATATGTAATTTACTTTTGCCTGATTTTATTAGAAGAAGAAACCCTGAGTGAGTTTCTTTTAACATTTGCATAATAAAAATATTAATATCCATTTAAAGGTCAATTCTCGATGTGCATTCACATATTTTAAATGATATTTGTGAGCCAATATCCCTAAGAAGTCTTCTCATAGAAGAACTGAAGGAGTTTTTCTACTGAGTTATCAGAACATGGTCCTTGTTTGGACATAACCTGAAGTACATGGTAGAGATTTTAGGATGTTACTATTTTAGGAAATAAATGAATGCATTGGCCTATCGCCCACATTCCATTTTATTTGGAAAATTATATGCCAGAGGCCAGGAGGCATATTTTCTTTAGTAAATAGTTGGACAACATCATGATGTTAACTGCATGGAAAGAAAGACAAGGGGGTGTCTTCCTTCCAGGGGAAGTAAAATTTCTAGGAAGGTATGTATTTCATAGTCTTTTTCCATTTTTTACTTCTTTAATTTTTTTTCAATAACTATCTGTTTAAACTGAAATTGTTTAGATTACATCGCATCTGCTTCCTTGCAGTTTTGATATTTCCTTCTCAGAAATCTGAAGTTTTTCAGCTAAAGTTCAGGTCCTGGCTTAAACTGCATACTTCTGGTTTTCCCACATTTTATTTCAGATGTTGAGCCAAGCTCAAATTAGATTCATATTTTCTGTTCTTTAAAAAACACCCCACAAACTCTGTATGGTTATAGATTATGTCTGTTTAGAAAAGTTGGGGGAGACTAAAAGAGATAAGTCTTATTAATGTGAAGTTCATAATTTAGCCTCCAAAGTTCTCTTACTGCCATATAATAAAGTAAAAATAAAATGAATCAAGGCTAAGATGTGGATAAAGGGGATTTATTTCAATAAGGAAGAACTCAAAAGAAAACATGGCTTCTAGCAAAATTACCACTGTGCATCATAGACCCATTATTGCTGAATATTCAATGTGTTTGACCAACTTCAGTGGCATATAATGCAAAGAAAGGCTTGTATAATCCTTTTATGAAATATTTAGGAAATGAAAGCATAGTTCCATTTAATAATTATATTCTTCAAGAAAATAACTTGGAAGCATTCAGACTGCTTTATCCAACAAGCAGTGCTGTCCTTTGATGTCATTTTTTTGTTGTTGTTGTTGCTTTTCCAAGCACTTGTTAAAATTGAAGCACTGTTGTCTTACAACTTTGTGTTAATTTCAGGTTCATAGCAAAGTGATTTGTGTACACACACACATGTATTCTCTATCCAACTCTTTTCCCTTACAGGCTATTACAAAATATTGAGCAGAAGTCCCTGTGCTGTATAGTAGCTCCTTGTTGGTATCTACTTTCCACACAGTAATGTGTTTATTTGTTCTTACATCTTGAACTGCGCTCGTGTGAATTGCACGATGCTTTTCCTACAACCGTCTCACCATGCTTGTTCCTAGAGTGTGATCAGCCCTTGTCTCATTTTAAATATGAGGTTGCCCAAGGACAAATGATTAAGCTTATATGCTACCACATGGGAAAAGTGAAAGTGAAGTCGCTCAGTCATGTCCGACTCTTTGCGACCCCGTGGACTGTAGCCTACCAGGCTCCTCTGTCCATGGGATTTTCCAAGCAAGAGTACTGGAGTGAGTTGCCATTTCCTTCTCCAGGAGATCTTCCCAACCCAGGGACAGAGCCCAGGCCTCCCGCATTGTAGGCAGACGCTTTACCGTCTGAGCCACCAGGGAAGTCACTCCACACGGGAGCACATGTTATTCCCTCATGTTCTGTGATGTGGGTGAAGGTGGTGAGTGGTATAAGTGGGATTTGAAGTCATGACCTGGGAGGTCCTTACTTTCTCACTGCACAGACTTCTTTCTACTGGCTGGTCTTTAAACCATGTAATCTATTGACAGTTGTCTGTATTATTGGAAAGAAGCTAAAACAAGCTAAAAAAGAAGCTAAAACTAACACAACTCATACTCATCCTGGAGTGTCAAAGTTTGCAAAAATAGAACTGCATAATGTGTGTGCATGCAGTTTTATTTTTCTAAAGCTGTTTACTTATGTGTTCCTGTTTCATCTACTTGTATTCATCTATATTTATAGTGTGTGTATGTGTGTGCCTATTAGTTGCTCAGTCATGTCTGACTCTTTTATGACCCCGTGGACGGCAGCCCACCAGGCTCCTCTGTCCCTGGGGATTCTCCAGGCAAGAATACTGGAGTGGGTTGCCATTCCCTTCTCCAGGGGATCTTCCCAACCCAGGGATTGAACTGAGTCTCCTGCATTGCAGGCAGATTCTTTGCCATCTGAGCCACCAGGGAAGCCCCTTTTTAAGGAATAAGTACCTATTCAGTACATACTCCACACCAAGCACCATAGTAGATATAGGAATGAAAAAAAACATTAGTGCCAGCACTTGAGGAACTCACAGAATATTTAACACAGACAGATCATAAAATCCATGAATTTACACCAGAAATTACTCTAGGTTAGTCACTTAGTCCTCCTCTTTTCAACCCCATGGACTGTGGCCCACCAGGTTCCTCTATCCATGGAATTCTCCAGGCAAGAATACTGGAGTCGGTCACCATGTTATTATTCTGGTAGATTTATAAGCAAAATACTGTAGGAACACCGATGAGGAAGTAATCCGGATGGGACTAGAGGGAAGGAGTTTAAACACTGCACAGAGAAGATCTTTAAAGTGGGCATGGAAGAGTGGAGAGTATTCTATGCGTTCTAGAATCATAAAATACTACTGCTAAAGATTTTTGCAATTTTTAATTTTAATTACCTCATTTTAAAGATGAAGAAACTGAGATGAGCTGTTAAGTGTTTTGCTGAAAGGCACCAAATAAAGGCAAAGAAAGTAAGAATCCAGGTGACTTGATTTCCAGGTTACTAGACCTTTTTTCTTTGGCTGCACTGCACCGCACGTGGGGTCTTAGTTCCCTGACCAGGGATTGAACCTGCACCCCCTGGAAGCTCGGAGTCGTAACCACTGGACCTCCAGAGAAGGCCCTTGGACTTTCTGTTTTAGACCATGGCCCCTGATCAGGGACTCTCTTCACAAACCCCACCTCATGTCCAGTTCAGGCCAATTTATATAGACTCATTATTGAACAGGAAAATATTTAAACTTAACTCTCTATTTAAAGGAGGCAGGGACTCAAGCAAAAAATCGAAAAGTAATACTTTTAGCCATTGTTCCAAGATACGCCTACTTATTTACTTCATTGCTAGGGAATGTGATATTGTTTATTATGGTAAATAAATGGGCGAATCCTGGGACAATGGCTGAAAGTATTACTCCTGGATGATATTATCTAGACACTACTTGGTCTGGTGCATAGGAAGTATAATACCCTTTACCTTTTGGACTGAATGCCAGAAATCCTTAAATGACAAGTGTTATTTATGATTTAAGACATCCCTTGAAACCCGTAACCATCTGACTCCCGCTTGCTGGGGTCTGGCAACTTTGAATTGGGCCTCTTGCCATTTCTGACAGATGGTCAGAAATCGTATAAGTAGCCAAGATGCCATATATGTGCACTGATTGTGGAAATTTGGGGGTGAGCCTCAGCTTAATCGCCACATGGCTTCCCATGCTGATTTCCACAAACATGATTAAAGAGAGGTGCCAGGTGAAAATGGCTCTCCACTAGATAGAGACGCACAAAATCTTCCGCTGCCTTGCGGGTCCCTTTATGGAGAGTCCTATTCATTTTTAAAGCTACAGAAAATTGCCTTGTGAGTATAGACCTCCACATATTTTAAGCATATGCTCTTATTTGGATGTATCATCATCCCATAGCAGCCAGACAACAAATCTGGCACTCCCGGATGGTGTGCAGCCATGTGATGCTCTGGGATAGAGTGAACACAACATTGACATCGTTTAGATTTATTAGTTTTTATAAGAAGTAGATATTATTGCAATATTTGAAGGTTAAGATCCAGTTGATGGCATTATTGATCAAATATGTACGTAGGTTTTAACGAATTAACAAAATGAAGAAATGGCTTATCACATTATTTGAGCCATTTGAAATAAGGCAATTGATTTGGCCATATGGTGATCAAATGGCAATTATTAACTGCTCATTAATCAGCTGTTATAATAGCATAAATATAACCATATACGATCAATTTGGTTAGCTGTAGAGACTGTGTTTCTTCATTATATCACTGAAACAGTCTTTTTAAAGAAGCCAGAGATTGAGCTCAGTTTTATTCTCACTTTCAATATAACTAATATGAATATAATTAGTCTGTTAATAAATGCTGATCTATTTATTAGTATCAGCGAATACCCTGTAATACATAGCAATCCTATAATGCATACAGGGATCATTTTAATGCATGCCAAATTATATATCTGTATCCTGAAAGTTGTCAAATTTTAAAATGTTCTTTTGGATTTTATTAAGTGTGATTTTTATTTTTTTTTTCCTTTCAATCATTGGTGAAATATGGTTCAACATTTTATCAATTATTCTGACAGAGCACAACAAAGCATCTATATTTCCCCCCACTTAACTCTAGCTCATTGCTTATGATTAAATGATGATCTTAATGTTAAAATGTTTGAAAATGTTAGGGGATCAGATAGGAAATAAAATTTAGAGTCTTTTATGCTTTCGCATTAAACAAGAATGATAAAGTTTTATGATGCATAGTACTGGGGCCTCTTGTGGAATAATATGCAGTATACATTTAAGCAAACGACGAGAATCATTCATACTTTCTGTAAAAATTAGCATGCACCAAAGAATATGACCATACTAATTGATCTTCCCCTTCAGGGAAATGAAGTGGGGCAGATGATCCTCATGACTATTTCCTTGTCTTCCAAATGCAAGGACAGTAACAGTGACCCAACTCCTCCATTCTTTCCCCAGTTTGAAAAATAATGTGTTGGGGGAGGTCTGGACGTCATCTGGAATTACGTGATATTTACTAATCTTTCTTCCTACCCACCTGCCCTTCAAGAGGAGACATTCCTTGATTGGTTATTTGAGGATCCTGGCAATTCGAATGCAAATAGAGATCCTCTTTTGCACTTGAACTTGCAATGACCCACCTCAGAGCCCTTAATATATAGGTCCTGATGTAAATCATTAC
Organism: Cervus elaphus; assembly: GCF_910594005.1. Classification (NCBI taxonomy): domain Eukaryota; kingdom Metazoa; phylum Chordata; class Mammalia; order Artiodactyla; family Cervidae; genus Cervus; species Cervus elaphus. The sequence continues at coordinate 78,677,702 of NC_057828.1, read as the reverse complement.
AACCCAACAAAGGAAAGCTGAGATGATCTAGATTTTCGCACATATCTCAAATCTTGACAAAGATATAAAAGTCCAGTCTCCCACTAGCTGGATGGGGCAGGGTTAGAGAGGGTGTTTAATTTTTCACTCTTCTTGACTTTGGTTCAGTAGTGGCTAAGCTGGAAGGGAGATTGGAGGAAAGGAATTTTACCTTTGTTTTTCTACTGCTGTTTCCCATAACGCACTCCCTGCACCTACTGTGGCGTATAATACAACAGACATGAAAACAGGTTTGAAGACTGACAGGGTTCTTCTGAGAGGAAATGTGTACTTTACCACAGGAGATATGTATAATGTTAATATATGTATTAATACTAATTATATTGCAAATAGCATTATATATAATTTTTATATTTGTTGTTGTTCAGTCCGTCACTCAGTCTTGTCCGACTCATTGCAACCCCATGAATCGCAGCACGCCAGGCCTCCCTGTCCATCACCACCTCCCAGAGCTTGCTCAGACTCATGTCCATCGAGTCGGTGATGCCATCCAACCATCTCATCCTCTGTTGTCCCCTTCTCCTCCTGCCTTTAGTCTTTCCCACCATCAGGGTCTTTTCCATTGAGTCAGTTCTTCACATCAGGTGGCCAAAGTATTGGAGTTTCAGCTTCAGCATCAATCCTTCCAGTGAATACTCAGGGCTGATGTCCTTTAGGATGGACTGATTGGATCTCTTTGCTGTCCCAGGGACTCTCAGGAGTCTTCACTAACAGCACAATTAGAATTCTTTGGTGCTCAGTCTTCTTTATGGTCCAACTCTCACATCCGTACATGACTGCTAAAATATATTCTCTGTAGTTGGGTAATTTTACTGCTTTGGGGTATAAAGACATAAAGTGTATAGAAGTACTGATAAAATTTTAAATCCAATCAAAGAAACAAAGTGTATTTCCTAATAAATTTGGGGACAGAGTTGATGATATATCCTTGTGGGAAAGTTATTACATATAAATAAAATGAGAGAAACATAAAAAGAATTATCATGCTAGACCACTATGATACTGTGCAATATTTTATGACAGTTTTCAAGTGGACTATCTTGGTCTAGCTGCTTTCCAGACAAATGAGAGGATGAAGCCCTTCTATTAGATGTTGGATAAAATGGAAAAGAAGAAAATGGTTAATATGAACAACTATTCATTTCCAGATGATTTCTTGGATCTAAATTTGATTCCTTTTCTTATAGAGAAAAGGAATAAAGGTAAGGCTTTTTAAGGGTCATGGTTTATAGCAGCACAACTAAAACACAGCTACAAGCCTACATACAGAGTTTGTGTCTGTGTGATGTTGCATCAGAATAAAAAGATAAAATGGAGAGTTAAATGGCGGTCTTTTAAAAATCAATTTATTGTAGCGTATAAGCCTCACATTCACTAACATGATGACTTTTCATATGATCAGCTTTATTTGAATCCATTCTATCAAAAGGGCTCTCCCAAATTTTGGCTAATGACGTCACTACCGCTGATGCCCGGCTGGCACTGAACGCTGCCCATGCTCTATGACCTTTGTTTCCTGAATTCCAAGGTCACAAGTCATGTTTCCTGAGGACCGTTGAAACTGACGTCTTTCTGCTTCTCCCCCTGCAGTCTACTCTTTCACAATCAGCAGAGTATCTTTCTAAACCGAAATGGAATCTGTTGCTTCAATAACTTTGGCTGCCCCCACCGTCCCCCAGGCTCAAAAGTAGAGCCTTGATTCCTTGGTGTATGAACGGGAACCCTGCAAGGTCTGCGTCTCATCCCCACCTCTGGGCTCCTCCTTGGCCGTTCTCTTCCATAAAACGTAGGACTCCAACCATGTCAAATTCCTTCCCCTTGCCAATGAAAATGCTACTCTTGATAATTTTGTGTTTTAATCACACACAAAAAATGTTAAGCTTGGATAAAAATATTTCCTAACTGGTAAACTTTTTTTCCCCCTTCTAGTTCCCTAAGTTCAGTTCAGTTCAGTCACTCAGTCGTGTCCTACTCTTTGTGACCCCATGGACTGTAGCACTCCAGGCCTCCCTGTCCATCACCAACTCCTAGAGCTTACTCAAACTCATGTCCATTGAGTCAGTGATGCCATCCAACCATCTCACCCTCTGTCGTCCCCTTCTCCTCCTGTCTTCCCTAAGTTAGGAAGGCCTTTAGATCGTTGACGTGAATGTATAACATAGGATTGATGCGATTATGAACCTCCAAGGAGGTGATCTTTGATGCAAAATGCTTGTGATGTTCCCAGAATGTGGTCCCATGTTTCTTAATTTGGGTCGGTATTAAGAAACATACTAGTAGGCCCTCTGAATCATAGCGATACTTTTACATGACTCTAAACAGAAAGGCAAGTGGAGGGAAGCTGCAAAACTCTTGAGAGCAGAACAAGCCCCTGTTCCCATCTCATGCCTCTTTACTCCTCAGAGGAACTGGCAACAGTTTTCTTGTCTGGAGAGATCCATGGACAGAGGAGCCTGGTGGGCTATATAGTCCATGGGGTCTCACAGTCAGTTATGACTGAGGTGTCTTAGCACACACGCACTCATGTTTCATGACTGGACCAGGCAGGCCTGCCTCTGTTGTCTCAATAAAACACTAAGAAAGGCAACCAAAGTTTAAAATGAGAGAATGAATGCATATAAGATTTTTAACAAGGAGAGCACAAGTATATCAATTAAATATCTTATTCTATTCTCCTAAACTCAGGAGATGAGTGATAATCAGATCTTCTCTAAGAACGAAAGTTACACGAGGTAGGGACCTCTCCCTGTAGATTCACCATGTGAGTGAAGTGAAAGTCACTCAGTCGTGTCCGACTCTTTACAACCCCATGGAGTTCTCCAGGCCAGGATACTGGAGTGGGTAGCCTTTCCCTTCTCCAGGGGATCTTCCCAACCCAGGGATCCAACCCAGGTCTCCCACATTTGAGTGCAGTTCAGCCAAAAAAAAAAAAAAACAGACAAACAAAGATCACTAGATATTGGGCTTCCCTGATGGCTCAGCTGGTAAAGAATCCGACTGCAATGCATGAGACCCGTGTTTGATTCCTGGGTCAGGAAGATCCTCTGGAGAAGGGATAGGCTACCCACTCCAGTATTCTGGCCTGGAGAATTCCGTGGACTGTGTAGTCCATGGGGTCGCAAAGAGTCAGACACGACTGAGCAACTTTCACTTTCTTGATGAATTTTGGTCCTTTGTAAATATTTATTTTCACTACTGTATGATTCCATCCATTTTTTTTTTTCTCGCTTGGCTTGACTTTCCCCTGGGTAGTAATACCACTGCCGCCCCACTTATTTTTTCTTATTTTATCACTTTGGTTGAAATATATTTGCTTATGTGAGTTAGATCTTGAACATTCTCAGCATGATGAATTTTTCGTTGTGTTTCGTTGCTGCTTTATTGAATTCTCTGCAAAAGTGTAAGTCACTTTGTACTCCTGAGTTTACTAATTATTCACTACATTGCTTAATGGGACAATCATTCCAAATTTTATCATGTATCTGTACAGCAATAAAGCTCTTTATAGACAACTAAGGCACAACAGTACAAAGCAATGATCAATTCAGTTGCTGCTTTCACTTTATCCAAATTTTTTATGTATCAAGAATATATATATCCTTAGTTCCTTATTGCTTTTTAATAGTTCATTTAAAAAACCCATTTAGCACCATGAGTCCTGTTTGAATTTTATTTCTTCTTTTCATTGGTTGCTGTGTCCTGAGCCACCTGTGATTATGCTATGAGCAAAATTTCTTAAAGTTCCTGGTTTTTTAAAATTCAGGTTCGGGAAGAACTCTGATGTCTTTGGAATGTGTTGCTGTGAGAACTGGCAGAAGTCAGCTGCATACGTAATTAATTTTTAATAAATGCCTTTTGAAAATAAATATGAGTACATTAAGTTTAATCTGCTGTACCTTCCACACACTAGATATTTCTATTTAATGAGATCTTTTGAATTGAACTCCCAACGTTAAACAATGTTTGCTTCTTTCATCATCGCCTTGACATTCATTGGATGATGTGATGGCAAATAGACACTTTCTCTCAGAATCTGCTGTAATCTCTGTGTGAACTTCAGAATCCATAAATTAAGAAACGCCTTCAGTTTTACACAGTGTCTTACGGACACAGCTGCAGGTTTGAAATGGAGAGTGGCTTCCGAGCGGCTGTGTCTCCCCCTGCCCGGCTCCGCTCCTCACCCCACAGCCGCCGCACCCCGGCCCCTCTCTTTGCCCCTGGTGGGCATGGATGCCCGCGTGCCCGCTGATGCCTCATCCGCTTGGTGGGAAACATGCATAAAGGAATGTGTGGATGGACGCATTTGGAATGGATATTCACATGCACATGCGTTTAACCTTCATTCACATAATTTTTAAGTGTGGAAAAAACATGTTCTCTTAAGGTTAAATTAAAAGCAAAACTGGCTCTGTGTTTTATTTTGTATTGGTTCTGGTTATATATATAATATATATATTTATATATGTATTATATGATTTAACATCATTACTATTTTATATTTAATAAATACAATGATTTATATTTATTTATATATTTGATTAGTTCTGGCTATTTTTTACTGGACGATGCCTTGCAATGCTGTATTAGTTTCTGCCGTACAACCGTGTGAGGCGGCCCTACGTATACATATATCCCCTCCCTCTTGGTCTCCCTCCCCCAGCCCCCTCCCCAGGCCTCTAGGGCATCACGGAGCACCAGGCGGAGTTTTCCTGTGCGGTGGGCAGCTTCCCTCCGGCCCTCTCCTTTACGCAGGGTGGGGCACATATGTGCCAATCCTGTCCTGGCTCTTCTCACCCTCCGCTTGCTCCCTCCCCGTGTCCACACATCCCTTCTCTGCTTCTGCATCAGTCTCTGAGATTCCTGCCCTGCAAACAGGCTCATCTGCACTGTCTTTCTAGATTCCATTCATATGTGTGGATATATGATTGGCTTTATGTATTCATACTTCTCCTTCCATTAGTAGGAAGAACCCATATGCTGGAGAATTAAACTGCAGAAACAGTTTGAAGTAGTCCTGCATTTAGTCTTCTTTCCAAGAAGCACTGGGGATGAAGGAAGAGCAAGGAGGAAGCAGAGTCACAGGGCAGAGCCAGAGGTACCTAAAGAGCTTTCCAGGAAAGAAGCAACATTTTGCTTTATTATTTAGAGAAGCAAAGGCAACGCTTAGGTCTTCTGAGTTTAATAAAATGCCCACATAATCCTCATAGCTGCTATTTCTTGAGCTATGAGTCCTGTCGTGGACTCCTTACCATCACCATCCTGTTACCCCTATTTTACAGATGGGGAAACTCAAGCCTGAAGATTTTTCATGATTTGCAAATGTAATACATCAAATACATCACATAAAGGACATGTCTGAGAACCCAAGCCCGTTTAACTAGTCTCAGAGCTCATTTAGGTCCTTTCCATCATGACACCTGCTTAATAATTGTATTTAAATCTTTGAGGCTAGGCTCATCCATTGTGATTTTCCAAAACGCACATTTTAGACCCGTTTAGACTCTCTTCAGTCATTCTTCATCTGACACGTAATGATGGATGACCTGATGTCTGCCCAGCACTGTGCTGGGTCTGGAAAGTATCTTCTCTACTTAATTCTCACACAAGAAAATGCTAAGCTTAACTTCTGATGGCCAAAAATTCCTCCTCTTTCAATATTTTCTGAAATATAGCAATAAAAGATAATGGATATGAGCTAAGAACATTCTGAATATTTATGACATAGTCTGAAGAGAGTACATTTTACATTCCTAGGTTGTTCAATTGAGATGCCATAAATCACAATTATATCAAATATTTTAACCGTAAAAGGGATCTATTTGTGTCTTTAGGAAGGTAGCTTGTTTCTCTTAATAGAATGATCCTGACAATTTTATTATGTGTTAGTTACATAGATGAATCTTCTTTTCCTTTTGCTGCTAATAAAGTGCTTTTAGAAATAAATTATTTCAATTTGGGTGTAATGAATGAGGGCATTAGACACAATCCTGTGAAATGTTAATCATGACTGCAAGTCACTTATTTTTACCTAGACATTATCTAGTAAATTGTGGAATTGGGCCCTGGCTACTAAGTTTGGCTATATTTCTCACTGTAAGCCCATAATAAGTCGATGTGTTACACTAAATTAAATGATAAAAAATTGATTCCAAGAATCTCCTCCATCAACGGTTTTATAATTTAATTCCAAATGATACCCTACTTATCCCCAGGCTTTTTAAAATTTCTATTTATTGAAGTATAGTTGATCTGCAATGCTGTGTCAGCTTCAAGTGTATAGCAAAGTGATTCACACACACACACACACACACATATATATATATTTCAGATTTTTTTTCTGTGTAAGTTATTACACAATTTGAGTATAGTCCCTTGGGCTACACAGTAGGACCTTATTGCTTATCAGTTTTATATATAGAAGTGTGTATCTGTCCATCCCAAGCTCCTAATATATCCCTTTCCTCACCTTTCCCCTTTGGCAGCTGTAAGCTTGTTTTTTTAAGACCATGAGTGTGTGAATTGGAACTTGGATCCCATTTCAGTGAAGGAAACAGACATGCTTTTAGTAATTTTTGTATAGACAGAGATTTAGAAAGAAACCTCTTTTAAAACTGTTGCAAGTGCTCCTGGAGTATTGGGTTCCATGGTGGTCTTCTGGGAATGACTGACAGACACTGATTTATCAGGGGAGCTACTTCTAACAATCAGCAAGGAGGGGATCAGGAGGCTGTGACTATAGCCACTGAGTCTGAGGAGTTGTGGACTTGGCCGTGACGTGGAATTAGGCGGCCAGAAACAGGCTGCCCCCACCAGAACTGCTCAGACCCTGATGTTGTCTGAACATTGCTGCTAAAACCCCATCACCACCCAAGGACCCAGAGACTAAGTCCTGACTGGCCCACACTGAGCACCACCGTGTCTCAGCATCCTCAGAGCTGAGCTGGCACCTCCACGGCTCACCAACAGGAAACAGCCAAAGTCATCAGAAAACTGACATCAGCCTCTCGATGCATCTAGGAGGAGGAATCTAATTTTCATTGCAAATCTTGCTTGTAAGGGGAACTGGGGAGTGTTATATTTTAACTTTTTGTATTCTGCACAAGAGGCAGATGCACAGAAGGAGGCTGGATACTAATTAACCACATCTATCAAAGATCCTGGCAGGTAGTGAATGATATCATTTCTCCACATGCTCAGTCGCTAAGTTGTGTCCAACTCTTTGGGACCCCATAGACTAGCCCACCAGGCTCCTCTGTCCATGGGATTTCCCAGGCAAGAATACTGGAGTGGCTTGTCATTTCCTCCTCCAGGGGATCTTCCTGACCCAGGTATAAAACCCACATCTCTTGTGTCTCCTGCACTGCCAGGCAGATTCTTGACCACTGAGCCACCTGGAAAGCTCATCATTTTTTCAGTAACAATAATTAGAATAAAGTGTTGTCACCGAGAACAAGAGAAATTGTATAACAAAGGAGCAGACTACTTCTGTGAAGTAGTCTCTGAAAGTAGGTAATAGTTTTCAAATCGCTATATATGATTTGAAGAATGCTTGCTTTCCTATATTATTATGCTATTCAAACAAGCTGGAGTTGATATAAGAGCCTGATAGCTTACTTTAAGATTTTTTCTGTAAGATGCTAGTTACGGAATAGAAGTAAGTTGTCATTTAACTACAGATGCTGCTACTGTCCTTATACCAGGTTTCTTTCTATCTCTACATTCTTCCCCCAAGTCACATCATCCGTTCCCCTTGCTTTACTTCTATTTATTTGCTTATTTTTTGATGTGGACCATTCTTTAAAGTCTTTATTGAATTTGTTACAGTATTGCTTCTTTTTTTTTTTGCCACAAGGCATGTGAGATCATAGCTCCTCAATCAGGGATCAAACCTGTAGCCCTGTATTGAAAGGCGAAATTCTAACCACTGAACTGCCAGGGTAGTCCTGTATTGCTTTAAATAACATTTCCCTATTTTGATTCCAAAATGAATACTCCAGCCCAAGTCTCACCTCTGCAGGTCAACCTTGTAGGCTTCAATCCATACTCAGCATCTCCCCTGCAGGGTCTCAAAGGCCTGCCCTGAAAACCACTGGGTGTAAGACAGGCTCAAGGATGTACATGGACCTCAGGGAATATTGCTAATATTTTATAATAACTGTAAATGGAAAGTAACCTTTAAAATTGTGTAAAAATGCTTTCCTTTAACAGAGAAAACTATACAGCAATAAAAAAGAAACAAACTACTGATTCACATAGAAACATGAGTCAATCCTAAAATCACTTTGCTGAACGACAAAAACCAAACCAAACGGTAATACACATACTATGATCTCATATACTATAAAATTCTAGGAATTAGCAACACATTTTTAATGATAGAAACCAAATTGGTGATTGCCTGAAGATGGTGAAGGTAGAAGGAGTGGAAAGGTCTTCCCGGGACAGGGATTGAACCCAGGTCTCCTGTGTTGCAGGCAGATTCTTCACTGTCTGAGTCACCGGGGACACCCAGAAAGTGCCTAGAGGCAGATATCAAACGGTCTCGAGAATACGTGGGGGAAATGGATGTTTATTATCTTATTTTGGTTATGGTTTAATGTCTGTCTATACATGAGAGACAACTCATTGGAAAAGTGCCTGATGCTGGGAAAGATGGACGGCAGAAGGAGAAGAAGGCGTCAGAGGGTGAGATGGATGGATCACTGATGCAATGGACATGAACTTGGGCAGATTCTGGGAGATGGTGAAGGACAGGGAGGCCTGGCACGCTGCAGTCCATGGGGTTGCAAAGAGTCGGACATGACTGGGAGGCTGAACTACACAACAATTACATGAGAAAACCTCCAGCTGTACACTTCAATACATGCACTTATTGTGTCTCAATTGTCCCTCAGTAAAACTTTTAAACCAGAATAAAAAGGAAAGAAATAACTGTCCATTTTCAAAGCAAAAGTGGGCTTCCACACAGGCATGGCTGACTCAAGCTCGAAATACCCACTGCCCATTTTTTCACTGAAAACTGGAAATAGTTCACTTCTATCAAAAACTGTTGTAATTCTGCTTTCCTGCAGAGATAGTACAATGGCAAATCCCAAGAATTAAAAAAGGCTCTCTACTGGACAATTGACACTAACATGTGTCCTTATAAGCACGCATATACACACACGTGCCTGCCAGCTCTGCTTATGTATGGAAATTGTTTATGCTGTATGCATGGTTTGAAAATCAAGCTATCTCCTAAGTTTTCTATTTCAAAATATTTAGGTTGTACATTTTAAAGTGTTGTAAGTGCAAATGTATTCTCTTTTAGGGGGAAAAGAACCCTCTGTGCAACACAGTTTCACTGAGTTGTGAATTTCACAAGAGCTCCTATGTTCCACCTGCACATGTATTTGGAAAGAGAAAGTGTTAGTCACTCAGTTATGTCCAACTCTTTGGGACCCCGGAGACTATAGCTCACCATGGTCCTCTGTGTCTGGAATTCTCCAGGCAAGAATACTGGAATGAGATGCCATACCCCGCTCCAAGGGATCTTCTTGACCCAGAGATTGACCCTGGGTCTCCTGCACTGCAGGCAGATTCCTTACCATCTGAGCCACCAGGGAAGCCCATGATGTTACTCTCATTTTGAAACACTGTTGATACCTAAACGGAAGCAGATACCCTGGTGTGTTAAAGCGTTAGTCATTCAGTCATGTCCGGTTCTTCGCAACCCTATGGGTTGTAGCCCTCCAGGCTTCTCCATCCATGGGATTCCCCAGGCAAGAAGAATGGAGTGGGTTGCCATTTCCTTCCCCAAAGTGCCATGGACTTACCTATGAAATTAATATCTACTTGAGAGCACAAGACTTACAGGACTTCTGGGCCTCAGGCCCTCCGGTTAAAGTTCTGTCCTGAAGGGGCATGTGTTTCCTGGCCTCTGAGGGTGAGCGGCCCCATTAGTCAGATTCCACGCGCTCACGCTGCATGGAGAAGGAGCTCAAAAACGCAGCGCTTTGCCACAGTAACCATTCGTTGTCACAGCAGACACCAGGGGCTGCAGGGAGGCTCTGCGTCTTCACTTCTGTGGGTCGGGTCTGCTGTCTGTGCTTTTTATTCCAGGAATCAGGCTGTTGGAATGGCACTTTGGAGGATGGTAGAGGACAGGAGCTAGGGCAGAAACATGCTGCTGCTTCTAGAAGCCTCTCCTGCTAAGTGCCTTTGCACCAGGAATGGAACTGCAGTCCACTCCCACTTCTTGGCCAAAACAAGTCACCGAGAGTATACTGGGGAAGCGATGTGTGATGCTCTTGTAAGGAGAAGAGGGAGTTAAAAATTGGGAAGATACTAGGTTGGCCAATACACAATTCAATTTACCACAGATGCTTTCGAGGAAAATTCTCAGAAGTCACATCATCATTTAGTATTTGTGGGATGTCAGTGGGACTCAGCCTACTGGCCCCATTTCACAGATCAAGGAGCTGAGTCTCAAGTAGGTTAAGAGACTTGCCCAGTCCCAGGGTCTCCATCTCCATCTCCCAGCTCCATAATTCTTTCGTTCTTCCTAGTACACCACAGAGGAGATGGGAGACTCAGTTTTGCATTCCTTTTGTACTTGGCACAATTGCTTGCTGACAGTGTTTACTGGTTATATTCTATGAAATACAGCTCATGCATGCATTCATCAAATACTTACTAACATTTATCTTGAGTCATGTGCTATGCTAGATGCTGAGACAATATCTGTGAATTAGATAGACACAGCTTTGCCTTCGTTGAGCTTACATGAAAAGGGAAATAGTCCAGTTTTTAAAATACATGATTTTACCACTTTTCTCATAATTTAAAATTTCCCAATGAATTTATGCTACCATCAGTCTATTTACCAAAGGCCAGGACTGGGAAAATTACCTACCATTTTATCAAAGGAAGTGATGAGATAGGGTAAGAAAAATAGACTACAAGAGTTTTATGAAAAAGATCAAGTTTTTGATCCATGGGATTCATCCTGCAGAGTCACTTTCCTAATTTGCAGCTTTTCCCCCTGTCATTCCTGGAGAAGGAAATGGCAACCCACTCCAGTATTCTTGCCTGAGAATCCCAGGGACGGAGGAGCCTGGTGGGCTGACGTCTATGGGATCACACAGAGTCAGACATGACTGAAGCGACTTAGCAGCAGCAGCAGCCCCTGTCATTCCAGCCTATTTTCTGTGAACCTTTGAAGTTCTCATATTTTCAGGAATAGGTGATTAGGATTCACTTTCAGATTCTTATCATTAAAATGGAAGATGGATAATCAATGAAGTAGTCAAATGTTGGCTGGATTTGTCTAGAAATCTTGTAGTCATGAATGGATGTGAAAGTTGGACCATAAAGAAGGCTGAGCACCAAGAATTGATGTTTTCAAATTGTGATGCTAGAGAAGACTCTTGAGAGTTCTCAGATTGCATGGAGATCAAACCAGTAAATCCTAAAGGAAATCAACCCTGAATACTCATTGGAAGGACTGATGCTGAAGCTGAAACTCCAATACTTTGGCCACCAGATGAGAAGAGCTGACTCATTGGAAAAGACCCTGATGCTGGGAAAGATTGAGGGCAGGAGGAGAAGGGGGTGGCAGAAGATGAGATGGTTGGATGGCATCACCAACTCAATGGACATGAGTATGGGCAAACTCAGGGAGATGGTGAAGGACAGGGAGGCCTGGTGTGCTGTGGTTCATGGGGTCACAAAGAGTCGGACACGACTGAGCGACTGAACCACAAGCAACCCGTGTGTATCCTGACTGGAGCAGCCCGGATCAGTGGCGGAGAACCAAGTGGAAACTCGGGCACCAGTCATGGCCTGTGACGAAGGTGCCTGGGTCCCCAGCTCCATTTGGAATGTTGTAGGTATACAACAGATGGAGCTCTTGTTAAAGTTCTTAGATATTCTTGCCGAGAATTACAGGTAAAACAGAAATTGTCTTTGCGGTTTCTATCTTTTTCTTCCTTTTTTGCTCTTTATTTGTACAACACATTTGCCCTTTGGTTTGAACATATTTATTTTTACTACACACTTGACTCCACACTTTTTGCATATATCACCTTTCACAGCATCCTTGTCTACCTCATAAAACTGTCAAGCAGCGTTTCCTGTCTCAATAGTGGAACAGATATTCATTGAGAGCCAACATAAGGCAGGCGCTCGGGAGAACACTGGTCAGCTGAAAAAAACATTACTTGGTCTGAGTTGATGCCCTACATCTGTCTCTATGCCAATCCCAATTTCCCTAGGGTAAAAGCTTACAGGTATTCTGGAAATAAATTGTTGACAACTACATGTGGTTCATGGGGTTCAACACTTCATGGCAAGTAGATGGGGAAACAGTGGCTGACTTTATTTTTCTGGGCTCCAAAAATCACTGCAGATGGTGACTGCAGCCATGAAATTAAAAGATGCTTACTCCTTAGGGAAAGTTATGGCCAACCTAGACAGCATATTAAAAAGCAGAGACATTACTTTGTCAACAAAGGTCCGTCTAGTCAGGGCTATGGTTTTTCTCACATGTATGGATGTGAGAGTCGGACTATAAAGAAGGCTGAGCGCTGAAGAATGCTTTTGAACTGTGGTATTGGAGAAGACTCTTGAGAGTCCCTTGGACTGCAAGGAGATCCAAGCAATCCATCCTAAAGGAGATCAGTCCTGGGTGTTCATTGGAAGGACCGATGTTGAAGCTGAAACTCCAATATTTTGGCCACCTGATGCAAAGAGCTGACTCATTTGAAAAGACCCTGATGCTGGGAAAGATTGAGGGCAGGTGGAGAAGGGGATGACAGAGGATGAGGTGGTTGGATGGCATCACAAACTCAATGGACATGAGTATGGGCAAACTCAGAGAGATGGTGAAGGACAGGGAGGCCTGGTGTGCTGTGGTTTATGGGGTCACAAAGAGTCGGACACGACTGAGTGACTGAACTGAACTGAACTGAACATGTGGTTCTGATGGTTATTCGCTAATCAAGTCACATTCAGAACTTCCAGTAGGAGTATTTCTAATATTCAAATATTCAAACTAAGATAAACATGACTGATAAAGAGAAAAATGCATTTCAAACCTAGAGAAATGAAGTCACAGCATCAGATGTAAAATCCAGAATTCTAGACAACCTTGAATGTGGTCAGGAGGATTTGAGGAAGAGGAGAGGGCAGTGAGAAGGCCTGAAACAGCATTGCTCCAGCATCCCCACTGCTACCTGTGTACGTTTACATATATTTCTATCTACTCCCAAGGCTTCCCTGGTGGCTCAGATGGTAAAGAATCTGCCTGCGATGTGGGAGACCTGGGTTCAATCCCTGGGTTGGGAAGACTCCCTGGAGAAGGATTGGCTACCCACCCCAGTATTCTTGCCTGGAGAATCCCATGGATGGAGGAGCCTGGTGGGCTGCTTTTCTCTTGTCTTAAAGGAAACATTCCTTCTCCTTATATCCAAGGTCAAGTCCTAGAGCGTGCCAGCCTCACCAGCTGCTCTGCAGAGATAGTGCACCATTGACTTCCTTTCTCCCAGGTCATCTCTTTATCTATAGGAATGTGAACAGGGCCAGTAGTTATCATCTTTTTAAAGAATAGCCCATAAACAAGGCCGTCTCCATCCTGTCTACACCCTATTCTCAGCATCTTCCCTTCACAGCCACCCCCTTGAATCAGCTTCAGCCAACCACTGGCAGCGCAGCCTGCCACGTCCTCCCCTAGGGACAGAACTTCCCTCCACCAACAGCACTCCTGCCCCAGGAACTTCGCCCACAGAAGCAGACAGCCACAGAGATGAGGGTCAGATACTCGAGTATCGGAAGAAAGTGCCTGAAGCTGCCTTGATATAAAGCCCAAATTGTTCCTGTTCTGTACTTCACTTAAAAATAAATGGAACATCTGCATTTCATTTACACAGATGGTGATGTTTGTGCTCCTCTATGTTGCTCCGTCGTGTCTGACTCTGCAACCCCACGGACTGTAGCCCGCCAGGCTCCTCTGTCCAGGGGATTCTCCAGGCATGAATACTAGAGTGGGTTGCCATGCCCGCCTCCTGGGAATCTTCCCAACCCAGGGATCAAACCTGCATCTCCTTCATTGGCAGGTGGGTTCTTTATGACCAGTGCCACTTGGGATCCCCTAATCAATGGCTGTTGCCCACTCAGACCCTCCTGCTGCTCTCCTGGGCACCTCTCCCACCCCAGTGAAGGTTTCACCCTGCTGCCTGCAGAAACGATGCCCCTCACTCTTGTTGAAATCAGCCACAGCATCTACCGTCAGCATCCTTGGCCTCTCGGAAAGTTTCACAAAACCCTTTTACAAAGATAATAGTATCCCCTCACCATTAAAGGATGTGAAGTCCAGGTGAGGGAAAGGTATGTAGTTCTTTGAAGAGGGCAGAGTCCCCAGAGTCTATGGAGTCTATTCTACATTTTACTTTTGAATTAATCTTTCCTGGAGCATAGTCGCTTTACGAGGTTGTGTCAGGTTCTTCTGCACAGCAGAGTGAATCAGCCATTTATATATACACACACACGTATCCCTTTTTGAGGGGATTTCTTCTCCTTTAGGTCACCACAGAGTGCAGAGTCCAGTTCCCTGAGCTGTAGGCTAGGTGCTGCTCGTTAGTCGTCTATCTTACACATCTTATCAACAGCGTATAATGTCCACATTTTATCCGTAAGTGCCCCACAGAGCAACTGCTCCTTCTGGGCCGACACAAAGGAGCAAGGACTCTGCACTACTCACAGCCGCTTGTACTCTCCATTGTCTAGATTTCCTGCTGAGGGCACCAAAGCTAATAAATTCAGCCTTATGTAAAATTATCTCTGCCTTCCTCCTTCTATTACCTCAGAATTCATTCTCATGTGCATTGCCCAGAGAATCGCCTGTATATAAATCAGCAAAGTCTTGCATGTCCTCTTCAAGGAGAGCCAGAGATCTGGTGTTGCGTAGCAGGTCTAGTACCCACACAGTTTTCTCTTCCCTTTCTTAGAGTCAGGATGTGTCAAAAGCCCCATTTTCACACAAACATGCAGCTGCAAATGGCAACCACGCTTGTCCACCCTGTTGCACGTGCTCTGTCTTGACACCTGAAGACCGATGCTGTGGCCACTGGCAAACTGGTGCAATGCGTGAAGCTCCCCCCTTATAGTTTTTAATTAAATATTTGACCCTGTCATTGTAAAGCATTTTAGGAAACATTATTTATCATCATAGAAACAACATAGTCACCACTTGAGGGCTTTATTTATTTTTTCAGCGCCCCCCCCCACCCGCCGCCCCTGGAGTAACAGCAATTTAATCCTGCATTAAATGCCTCCAACATTTTCTTGCTCAGAAGGCAGACTCTATCTGACCAGCAGAGCAAGCTGGTTCTCCCCTAGTTCTCACTCTTCAGCATTTCTCCATTTTTTTTTCCTGAAAATATAAAATCCAACATTACTTTCAAGACACAAAAGGCAGCGCCTTTTGCAGAGGGGTGTGTGCCCTTCTCCAAATCTGTATCTCATCACCTTCTTTCCCTGTGCTCTGGGGTTCAGACGCACTGGCTGATTTAAGAAAGCCCCGTGGGCCTCCTGCTTCCCTACATCTGAGCAGCCTGCCCCGGCTCTCGGGGATGTGATGCCTGCTCACCTGTAATAACTACAGAGGACAACAGCATCCCCTGGCCACCTCTTCACGGCCTGGCAGCAAGGAACCCGCGCCTCTCTGTAATGCCGTTATATTTCAGTTTTTTTATGTATCTTTGACCACCCCAGATTGGTGCCCATGAGTGTCTCCAAATGAAGACTTATAAAACAATACCTTAGGGACTTGCCTGGTGGGCCAGTGTTTAAGACTCCATGCTTCCACTGCAGGGAGCCCCACTGCAGGTGGGGGGCGGGGGTTGGGGGTGGGGGTGGCACGGGTTCGATCCCTGGAAAGGGAACTAAGACCCAGATGCCGTGAGGCTAAGAAAAGAAAATGAAAGGCAGTTTGTTGACCTGAATGAAAAATGAAAATGCAGCATGTCAACTTAAATTTTAAAAAATTGTATATAGAAAACCAACACCTTAAATGAAGTGGGGAAATGCAGATTAAACAAAATTAAGTAGCAAAGTGGGTATCACATGTCCTTAAGACTGTAACATTATTATAATAAAACACTTTTTCTCCAGAATTCAAGTAGAGTTTACTAAATGCCTGAAAGTGAAAGTCGCTCAGGCATGTCCAACTCTTTGTGACCCCATGGGCTATACAGTCCATGGAATTCTCCAGGCCAGAATACTGGCGTTGGTAGCCTTTCCCTTCTCCAGGGGATCTTCCCAACCCAGGGGTCGAAGCCAGGTCTCCCACAGTGTGGGTGGATTCTTTACCAGCCGAGCCACGTGGGAAGCCCAACAATACTGGAGTGGGTAGCCTATCCCTTTTCCAGCAGATCTTCCTGATCCAGGAATCAAACTGGGGTCTGCTTACTTTCAAATCCTGAGATGCTTTTCAGTCTTCTTCTGAAACAGAATTTAGCAGCACACGAGGATGTTGTAAGGTCTGATTATGATGTAGGTTGTTCTGATGGTTACTTCATTTGACAGCCCTGGAACTAAACTTTTTTGTCTGACCTGCTTAGGGCCTTAGAGCATTGACTTCATCATAGGTTTATCATGGGTTCTCTTGGTTGGCTGCTCCCAGTGGGTTTGAGCACGTGGAGTCCACCAGCGCGAGATTGTGAGGAGAATCAGGGTCTGAATGTCTTCCGTTCTGCATTAGGCCGTGTTTCTGGGTCTTCAAGGCCCAAGGCTTTGGTGCTGTGGGCCCCGTCCCTTCACTGGGCTGTTAACAGAGTTGTCTCTTCACAGCAAGGGTGGGAAAGGCTTCTCACCTTTGCTAGTCTCTGGCTGCTTCAACAGACCTCACCGGTTCTTCTAATTCTGTTCAAACTGTTCATCAGAGTCTCTTGAGCCATCTTAGTTGTGTTTTGTTTCCAGCCTTGGCACTGCTTTCCCAAGTGGCGCTAGTGGTAAAGAACCCACCTGCCAATGCAGGAGACATGAGAGACGCAGGTTCGATCCCTGGGTCAGGAAGATCCCTTGCAGGAGGGCATGGCACCCCACTCTGGTACTCTTGCCTGGAGAAGCCCACGGACAGAGGAGCCCGGTGGGCTACAGTCCACGGGGTCACAAAGAGCTGAACATGACTGAGGCAGCTTAGCACATCAGGCCAATATAAAGGCTGACATAGACCATCGCTTGTACTTCTTTAACCCTGGAATGTATTATTAACTTACCCCTTTGCTTATATAATTGGAATAAATCCTTGCACAATTAATTTATTTATGACCTCAGGAGATTTGATAATATTTTATAACTTTCCCCCCAAAATTATGAAATCTTTCTTGGTACAGGCAAAAATGTAAATGAATCTTTTTTTTTCAAAATAATAAATTATAACTTCTACATATGTCTTTCAAAGCTTCAATTATGCTTCCTAAATTAGTTTTTTTTTCAGCATTGCAATATGATGTATTTTCTAATTATATGTGATCAGACTCCACGGACTTTGTTAGTCCTGAAATGTGGATCGGTTATTGTTCATGTTAAAAGGTTTTTATTAGTAATTGTCTTAATTTTACACCATTTGTAAATTCCAAACCATATCAAAACCGGGGACTCTTTATTGTGTAATTGTGATTAGTGATCATTTAGAAACCACCCAGTACCTGTTACTTGATAAAATATATTGAACTTGATTCTTGATCACTCACATGCAGTAAAGAAATTAGTCCCTGTTTTCCACAAGCATATCAGACTGTGGATAAGCTGCACAAATAGAAATCGTACAAAGTGATCTTAATAATCAATGGGAAAATTATGATTTTTCCTATCATTTTCAAAGTTTTTCTCTAAAACATTAGCACCTCCTTTTATTAGTTATAAATGTATGGGAAATGAAAACAGTGCAATGAATATTTATTTATAGCACTGTAATTTAAAACACTAGGAGTGGTAAAAGAACCTACCTGCCAGTGTGGTAGATGCAGAAGACTTGGATTCGATCCCTGGGTCAAGAAGATCCCCTGGAGCAGGAAATGGCAACCCACTCCAGTATTCTTGCCTGGAGAATCCCATGGACAGAGGAGCCTGGCGGGCTACAGTGCATGGGGTTGCAAAGAGTTGGGTACGACTAAGCAAGAGCCCATTTCATTGTAAACCACCTTCAGCAGTAGGTTGGACAGTGCTTGCCTTCCTCCCAGACCATAATGTAGCATATATGTAAGACACAGAGGATCTTTTCTATGTCTTGGTGAGTCTTCACATTCCTAAGTTTGGTTCACCTTCCGACGTTTTACCCTTGATATTTTCAAAGTCATGAACTGTCTCCAAGAATCCCTTGAATATGAATTCTTTGCTGGTGTTTCTTCCCATAGGAAACCTTTATCATCATCTTCACGTCCTCTTCACTCGTGTTGATCAGTTCACCCTTACTAAGCCCTTCCGGATGCACAGTTGTACCCGCCTGCACTTCTGTAGAACTCATCCACACTTCCATCTGTGCAAATTTCACCGTCAGTGTCATCTTATTGCATTTTTTTTTTTTTTTTAAGAAACGTCATCTTTAGTTGTCTAAGTCTCTCTTTTGATGATTTGCTTCGTCAAACATCACTTGTATTTATCCCTAGGAGGCAAGGTAGAAACATAGCTACACACCTTCCTGTTTGTGTGTGGACAAATAATATAATAGATGGATGCATGGTGACGAAATGCTGACCCAGGGCTGGGTACTCATGGACACGATTTGCGTCTGTTATTTAGAAAGTGGTTTGTGAACTGAAAAGTTGGCAGCAGAATGTGACTCTGTGCCATTATTCACAGTTAATACACCCTGGTAACTGAAATTTGAGCCACGTCATCTGGGGACAGTGTTACATAACTAAACCACAGTTACTGAGATCTGTGCGTATTGGGCCCATATGGACGAGTGAAGACTGCCTACATCAGTGTTTGAGTTTTGAAATGATAAGACTCTTTTTCATTATTTAACATCATTTAAAGTCCCTGGTATATATTAGACACAACTCAGCATGCACAAAAGTCAAGATGACTTGTGACTTCAAAGAAAATTTATTTTGAACCAAAAAGTAGTTGACGTGGTTTTTTTTTTTTTTTCCTTCCTCAGACCACAGATTTTAGCAGGCTTTATAACAACTATTCCTACAAATATTATCAGTCCCAGAGCAGAACACGGGCCCCATTTCCGCACTTGCTTCTCTTGGTCCTTCATATAAATTTAATGTGAAAACTAGTTTTAAAAACTGGAAACAGTGTGGAATCCACTGTCCAAACATATCTTTTCTTACTTCTTAATAATAAACTCAGACTAAAGTTGGAATTCACAAGTAATTTGCTAGAAGAAAGAGGACAATTAAGTTTTCTCAATTCTGAAAGGAGTAGGGAAATTTAGTAACTTGTTAAATTAGAATCACATTCAGTCTAGAGTAAACAAATGAATTATTCTTTATTGGTTGGACATAACATGTTGAAAATAAAAGTAAATTTCTAGATCAATTAAAATATAAATGCATTAGCTATCATAACTGTAGTTTAAAATTTAGAACAATACAAAAAAATCTAAATCAAGTCTCAAAAACATCAAAATTCAGGAACAGATGTTGTCATGACACTTTCCTTACTGAAGTAGGACTATTAACAACATTTTGTAGTTTCACACACCACAGAAAAAAGTTGATTTGCCTGAACCCTGCTATTGTTGCCTGTGGCTTGTGTTCATGCCCTAAAAATCCAGATGTTAACGATAAAGTTTTTTCCTCTGTTTGTTGATTAATTCACTCATTCATTTCTTTATGTATTTATTTATTCTTTTGGTAGCTATTACTTAATGTTAATATCCCACATGCCAAATACTGATAATATAATGGTGAATAAAAACTCCATAATTCTTGCCTTTAATGGAGTTCTTAGTCTAATGACAAGGGAGATATTTAGCAAGCCAACATGTAGTAGCAAATATACTACTACAAAGCACAAAGTGAACTCAGGAATTAAAAGAGGGGGACTATTTTAAGTCAGAAGTTCAGTAAGACCCCAGTGAGAAAGAGACATTTGTGCTGAAACCCGAGGGAAGGACACGCCTTGCCTTAAGACCAGGGTCAAGCGTAATCAGCGGAAAGGGGACCGAGGAAGCCAAACACGGAAGTGAGATGTCAGTGCAGCTGAGCGTGCGACGGGCAGCTGTGCCCAAGGCGAGGGGAGGCGGCGTGGGTGCCCTGGGGGGTGGTGGGCCAGGGGCCTGCATGGTAGGGGCCCTCGAGGTTGTGGGTTTTACTGTGAGTGTGAAGGGTCGTGGGGCGAAGGATATGAGCTGACTGACAATGAAGTCGTCAACGCGGGTGCTTTCAGGGTGGGGGATGAGAGGAGGAACAGGCAGGTTCACAGGGCGGGAGGGGGCCCTGGGATGCAGGGGTGTGACGTCCGCTTTGGCGGACATTGGGATCCACGTGCCAGGGTGACTTCTGTAGAGAGGACGGTAGCAGTGTCTAGTGACAGTGACCCTGTGCTGGACTCCTGGGCACCGAGGACTTCCCGGCAGGAAGGGAGGGTCCCTCAAAGCTTGACTCCTCCTTGTCAGCTGTGGCTGTCCTCCGGTCATCGAAGCCAACAGCTTCTTACTGAGCTCCACCCATCACAACCCATTCCTGATTCTGCTGCACAACTCTGCCCCTGGTGTGCTGGCCTCTGTGTGCGAGTGTGTGTGTGTGTGTGTGTGGTGCGGGAGAGTGTATGTGTGAGTGTGTGTGTGTGTGTGTGTGTGGTGGGGGAGAGTGTGTGTGTGAGTGTGCCTCCCAGACTAAAATTCCCATCTCCTGCAACTGAGTCGGTGTCTTGGTTGCCAAGCCCACTCCATGGGTGGGATTTCATTCCAACCTAGACTTGCGAATTCTTTAATCTGTGCAGTCCGGCCATGCTTGGAATTCACTTGCTCTCCTGGGTCCATTCAAAAGAGACTGGGGAAGAGGTTCGGCTCTTATCTTGACATCTTGGCTAAATTTTGTGTCCTTGTCTCTGATTAAACCCCTTTAATAAGAAGGTATGTGATCATCATAGGTATGTGAACCTTGTCCATCTACCTTTTTATAGGTCAGCTTTCCTTTCTCTCTCTCTAAACCCTACCAGCTGATCGTATACTTTTCTAAAGCTTTAAATACCACACAAATAGAGAGATTTTTTAATTTGTTTTCTGCAGCCAAGAAAATTCTCCATGCCAGACTCGTGGATCTCACTTGACAGATCCTCATGAATGCCTCACAAGCATCTAAAAATCCACATGTTTATATTTGATCTTCTTCCCCCAGCCCCCACTAAAACAACACCCACTTCTTGCTCCCGGAATCTTCAGTTTCATAAAAAGATACCACACAAGCCTAGCACTCAGTTTTGATTCTTTCTTTACCTTGAGACCCACCCATGAAAAATCGGAAAATTCTTTAGATAGTCTCGTCAGAATTGGCCTAGACTCTGATTCTAGGCCTAGATTCATTTTTCTTCTTCTCACACTGCTTTCCTCACGGTATCCCACAGCATCCTCTTCTTCCAGGACAGGGATGTACCAATTCGTTTATCTGATTGCACAGAGCCTTTCCTCTGCTACTAGCCAGAGAAGATGGGGCCGCGGTGGTGCCTGGCCTCAGCAGGATTCCTAGCTGCAGGTAGCACCTCTCTTTAGACTATTCAAAATGTGTTCCTTGCTACAGTTAATTCAGAGGCGAGGGAGCCACAAGCAATTAACTTTGAGATTCCAACCACGTGGCCAGGCATCCTATGATCCTGTGAACATATAAGGAATTTTACCTTTTTTTTTTTTTTTTGGAGACTATTTAACACTGCCTAGAACAGCTTCAAGCCCAAGCCCTAAAAATCTTCTCAAAAGGATTGCATCTCAATTCTTACATTCTTTACACTTTAGGGGTGTTTTTCAAAGAAGTCAATAATAAAGTTGAGTATTAGCAATTCCTATATTCCTAGTCTGTGTGAAGTAATATGAATCTCTATATGACTAGCCATATGACAGAACCAGGAAATGAAGGCCCCCCCCCTCAAAAAAAATTCCTTTTTTTCTGAAGTCATCATTTGTGAAGATATAAAAACCCAGTGATTTATCCCTTACCTGCTAAGTCATAATCTACACTTAATAAATTAAAAGTCTCACCATCAAAATGAAATTAATGTAAAGAAAAATTTAGAGATAGTTGAAAGTGGGATAACAGGAAATATGTTGCTGACGTAGAAGAATCTGACATGAGTTCAAATAATGACTTTAGAAGTCATATCCCTCATCTGACAAGTGCAGGCAGTATCTCAGTGGGGGGTTAATTTTGTCTGTTTATTTGTATTTATTGCGGCTGCGCTGGGTCCTCACTGCTCACGGGCTCCTCCCCAGATGCAGTGCTCGGGTTTCTCACTGCGGGGGTTTCTCGTCGTGGCTCACGGTCTCTAGGGTGTGTGGGCTTCAGGCTCTAGGGCACAGGTTCAGGCTTTGTGGCTCATGGCTTAGCTGCTCTGTGGGCGTGTGGGGTCTTCCCAGAGCAGGGATCGAACCCAGGCCTCCTGCATGGGCAGGCAGATGCTTTACCACAGAGCCAGCAGGGAAGCACGTGATGCAGGAAGTGCTTTGGGGCGGGGAGGAGTTGTTATTATTTTAAAACATAAGTGCATTTATCCAACTTCTGCTTGAAGTCCAAGCGACTGGGTTCTTGTTACTTCCACAGCCCATTACATTTATAAAGAGCTCAAATGACTGGGAACTCTATCACTTTTTTTCCCTGCCAACACTCTGGTCCAGGCTCTGTCCTCAGGAACCAAACTACAATCTACTTCTCCCACGTGACCTCTTCTGAGGAGAGAGCTTTCTTACCCTTCGTCCTATTGGTCATCTTTTCTATTTCAACCTGTATTCAGGCTTCTCTTCAATCATTCGTTCTTCCTGTGATTCGTCATCAGTCCAGCTTTTCTCTTTTTTTTTTTCCTGGGCATTTGTTCTTGGTTACTATCAGGAATTCACATCAAATTTGCAAGTCTGTAGTTTCCAAAATCCTTTTTTTTTTTTTTTTATTCTTCATAAAAAGCTGTACAATTATGTTTCTTAACTGTATAGTAACATTTCCACTTTCTCTAAATTTTCCCTGGACGTCCTGGAGTCATGTTTGAAAGTTACCTTAGTGCCTTGTCGTATTACTTTTGATCATGCAAATCTGAATTCATTTTAAAGAAAAAAAGAAAAAAAAATCCTTACATTTGTCATAATGCAATGTGAGTTCCAGTTTGCCTCTAATGATATTCGTCAGCCATTTCCAGATTGAAGATAAACCTAGCTGGATGAGAATCTGAAAGCATGCCAAAACACACAAAATAACACAAACCCAACCTCTCATCAGAATCACTGTTAAAGTGCCTCTTGCCCAGCTGAAATTTAAAATATCCAGACACTCTCTTTTTCTATTATTTTATAAGATGTTTTGCTAATTTGAATTTGTCCTGCATGAAAATTACATGAGAGTGTCGGAGTCCTGCCTGTGAAGCTGATCTCATTACTATACATTGTTTTCTCTCCAGAAACAAATGTCTGATTTCATAAAATGCATAACCAGGTTTTCAAGTAGTTTAAATTAATCCGTACTTGCGCGGTCTCCACTATAAACCATTAACAGAGAACAAGGGGAAATACTATGAAATACATATTAATCTGTAATTTATGACCCTTTCCTTTCCTCCATATAATGAAAACCTGAGCTTTATTTTCTTACATGGAAAGGTAAGGGCAGCCCCCATCCCCCCTGACCCCCCAACCAGGAGTGCAGGCTTACAGCGAGTGTTCCACATCACTGGTTGGTAATGCTACATGTTACATTTAACCACCTCATCTTCTTGCTACACTTACTATGTGGTAGAGTTTCCGCAGTTTTTTTTTTTCCTCCCTCCTGCTCATTATGGAACAGATATTACAAGGGCTAAAAGGGGTCATACATTAACTGGATGAGATCCAATTAGGGGAAAACCAGAGCAGGACTCTTGGGCAAACTGAAAGCTGTACTAAAGTGATCACGTGACCACACGTTAAGAAGCATGAAAATGTTCACTTTTTTCCAAGATAATGTAATAGATGTATGGTAGTAAAGTTATGATTAAAGAATTCACTCTGTCTGCTATAGATACCAAGTGATGAGAATGCCTAGAAAAAGAAATTCTTGACGTTTAAAACCCTTTCATGTTCAAGATTTGCTATAGAAAGGTACATTTGGGAAACATATAATTATTTGAAAATAATTGAAGGATGCTTTTTTGGCATCCCACCCACCTATATTTAAAAGTACATAAAAATCAAAGTTACTTTTACACTTATTACAGGAGAACCATGGTCTCATGCAAATCATTAGACAATCTGAACTCATAGAGTTTGAATATAAAATCATATATTGTCCTGGAAATTGCTAATATCTGAGTAGCAAATGATATGTTTATGTGCAAGTATATTGATATAAACATATATCCACTTTTGGTGGCAAAAACAAAGCATTATCAATAATTCAGTTTGGAAGATAATCTACATGGAATATACCATATAAAATATAACCCTTTTAAAGTAAAATATTTTTTGAGAAACATCTCAACAAGAGGTAAATTGAGCATTTTAGAAAATACTGTTAGAATCCTTTTGTTATCTTTGACCTTTCAGAATATTTTCCTAAGTTTCATATTCAAACAAATAAAATAATTACAAGTAGATACTGACTGTTATTTAAAGAATAACAGCTTTATTTTCAGTATTGATTTTGTTGTATATCAGAGTACTATATAATACCAAAAATAAATAATACCAGGAAGTATCATAAACCTTAACTCCAAATTGTTTCATTATAAGCTTTTTTACAAGGAAATAAAGTAATAGGTTGCAACTCCCAAACTATTAGAAATATTTTTGATGTGATGAGTGAACACCCTCAAACACTCAACTGGCTCATCTTCTCAGTGTAAGTTTGACTGGAAAATAGCCAAGTAACAAGTGAAAGGACTTGTTTCAAACAACAGTCGGAAGGACTGATGCTGAAGCTGAAACTCCAATCCTTTGGCCACCTGATGGGAAGAGCAGACTCATTTGAAAAGACCCTGATGCTGGGAAAGACTAAAGGCAGGAGGAGAAGGGGACGACAGAGCATGAGATGGTTGGATGGCATCAACAACTCGATGCACATGAATTTGAGTAAGCTCTGGGAGTTGGTGATGGATAGGGAAGCCTGGCGTGCTGCAGTCCATGGGGTTGCAAAGAGTCAGACACAACTGAGCAAGTGAACTGAACTGAGTAAGTGAAAATTCTCAGGCAACTGAGAATTCTAGAGAAATAGGAAACCAACCATGGGTCTAGTGGACCTGGTAACAACTAACTCATTCATCCAATTCCAGTCCAAGAAGACAAAGATATTTGATGACAGGTGGAAATCAAGTTGGATCAATCATTATTGTGCACCCCGCCCAAAAAAGCTAGGTACCCTGGGAGATTCGCATGAACTTGGTGATGGATCTCTGTCGACTAGACTAAGAAACCTGGTTCAGATTCTGCTGGCTAACTGGAATCCCTTTGCTTGAAGAAGAATTTCCGGGTATGAAAAGGCTGGCATCTTCTTCAGAGGACCTTGCATGTGGGTGGGGTTAGGGAGGACCCCTGCTCAGCTGCAGGGTTTCAGCAGATTGCCCCTTGACAGTCTCCAGCCAGGCTGGCCCCACACCTGTCGTTCTGGCTAAAATTAAACATGAATAACCGGAGAACAGGACAATGTGTTTCTGATCAGAGGATTATTATGATTTTTACACCAAGCAGTCCCAGTTGGGCAGAACCCTAATCTGGGCCCTCCTCCCTTGGGGCACTCATGTCATCACCTTTTAAAGTCTGGATTTAAGATCTGAAGATGGAGTGGAGAGGGAAGAGGATCCTGATTTTGCCTCCCTTCATTTTCTCTTGGTATTTCCTAGCTGGGATGTTGAGGGGTGAAGGTTAATTTCAACTTTTTGAACGCATATTTTAAGAGCAAGATGCTTCTGAACACTTACTTTTGTTCAGATAGCCACCCCCGCCCCTCACCCCATCCTTTTGGGATATGAATGAGCTTGATTGAGTCCCTTGCCCCATCAGATGGCTCTTGTGCTGGATTTGCTCTACAAATGCTTCCTAGATGTTCCCCAGAATATTGTTCCATGGGCCAGCACCTCACAGGACCACACTGGTGCCTCCTCTCATAACTGAAGCAGAGCCAAGAGGCTGGGGTCAGGCATCACATCTCCCTCCCGTGTGAGGCTGGGTCACTGTGTCCACCCCACTGCGGTGTGTGGACTCTTGGTTTCTGGTTCTGAATGTGAGGAGCTTAGCTGTCGATACTCTGACCGAGGAACAACCGGAAAAAATGAACAGACTGAAAAATCCACAGCTCTTCTCAACCGAAAGAGCAGGGAGGACAGAGGGCAACCTGCTGGCCAGAGTTTGGAGAGATAGATGAATCCAGGGGGTCATGGCTCAGGGTCACAGTGATTCCTCAGCAGAAATGGCCTCAGAAACCCCGAGCCTTGGCTAGAAAGCCCTGGTCTGTAATTGATGAATTTCTGGGGGCTCAGTGCAGACAGTAGTGAGAGTTAAAGACCCAGGTGTGAGTAGGGGGGCACTGTGTTGTGAGGCTTACGTCCAGGAGGTAGACCAGATTCCATATCGTGGGGATAAGGAGGGGAAGCCACTGGGCTTCCAGCAAAGAGAAGGGAAAAGGAACCACTGTGGAGCCCCATCCTCAACAAGGCCTGTCCTCGGGAGAAACTCATCCCCCAGAGCCTAGCCCTGCTGGGCTCATCAGCGCCTCACTGGCCTGGGGAAAGACGGTTCACCATCCACGGCCCCTCGAGCCATCCGATCCCACCAAGAAGGGTAAAGCCCTGGACACACTAGTGAAGCTCACAGCCCACAGGCACCAGCTTTCAAAGACTGAGCCCTTGTCACAGGACTGACACCTGCCTTCCCGTCCCACCTCACCTAATGCCTGTTTATAGCAGTTCCTTTTACTCTATGTACCATGTGTGGCTCTCAAAAAAATAAATATTTAAACGGTGTGCCATGATATAAAAAGACCACTGTTTAAAGAAACAGAGCAAGCAGCAGAATCAGACAAGGTGGGAATGTTGGAATAAACAGACTGGGAATTTAAAACAGCTCAGATTTATACACCAAGGACACTCATGGGTAAAGTAGCCAGCAGGCAAGAACAGATACTCAACACAAGCTGAGATATGGAAATTCTAAGAAAGAAACACAAAACTAGAGATCTGAATGCTGAAAGAAGTGAAGAACCCCATGAAGGACTCAGTAGCAGGCTGAACACAGCTGAGGAAAGACTCTCTGAGCTAGAATATACATCCCAAACTGAAAAGAGAGCCAGAATGAAAACAAAAACCAAAAACAAAGCCCCAGAATGTCCAAGGACATTGGACAACTATAAGAGGTGTAACATGTGCATCATGGGAATACCAAAAGGAGAAGAAAAGGAGGGGAAAAGAAGTATTTGAAACAGTGACTGACCATTTTCCAAAATTAATGTCAGACACCAAGCCACAGATCCAGGAAGTTCAGAGAACACCTAGCGGTGTAAATACAAAAGACAGACCGACTACACACCTGCATGTTATTTTTAAATAACAGAAAATCATAGATAGAGAAAGGAATCTTGAAAGGAGCCAGAGAAGGAAAAACACCTTGCCTACGGAGGAACAAAAACAAGAATTACATCTAGCACCTCCTCAGAAACCACACAAGCGAAACAAGGGTGGGTGAAATAGTTGAAGCTTCGAGAGAACAAAACCATCAACCTAGAGTTCTGTACCCTGTGAAATTCTCCCTCGAAGGGAAGGGTAAATAGTCTTTCTCAGCAAACAGTTGGCTCTACAGAAAGAAAGGAAGGTGGAGCACATAAGAAGAAATGGGGCTTCACGGGAGGTGCTAGCAGTAAGGAACCCTCCTGCCAGTATAGAAGACCCAAGAGACACAGCTTCAATCCCTGGGTTGGGAAGATTCCCTGGAGTAGGAAAGGGCAACTCACTCCCGTTTCCTTGCCTGGGAAACCCGTGGACAGAGCAGCCTGGGGCCCTCCAGTCCATGAGGTTGCAAAAGAGTCAGGCAAGACTTAGCAACCAAGCAACAACAAAGGGACTAAGGTCTTCCAGACAGCCATGTCCACAGTGCCCTCAAAGCCAGCCCTCCCGATGCAAAGCTGCTCCCCAACCAGCTGAATCCCCACATCCCCACTGGAGCTATCACCCTAAAATAATCAGAGTGTTTGAGTTGAATGTTTCATTTTTCACTCAAAGTTCCCTGCCCTTCATGCCCCGAATCAAGTGTTAAGGTTTTTTTTTTTTTTTTTTTCTTTATCACTTGGACTTTTTTTCTTCTAAAGACCTAACTCAAAGACACAACTTAACATGAAGCCTTCTCTGAACCTGCCTGAAATTAGTCTTCTCTTCCCTCTACGGTGTCTTTTCAGGGAAAAAAAAAAAGATTCAACAATAATATACAGTATAGTTACTGGGTTGTTTTGACATTGTCTCTGCAAAGCTTTATTTATTCATGGGCATTGCTAGACATTTTTAATAACATGTGGATAATTACTCATAGAAACAGCTAACAATGTATGAAAATAAACTCTGAATAGAATCAACTGTGGTAAGCCCATTTCCAGGATATCCATTTTGAAATCTAGGGTAAAAGTGAAAATTATCTAGTGGTTGGAATTAAAACCAGCTGGACAGGTTTGCAGGGGCTAGTTTGCATATCTCCTATCCATTTGTCCAGTGACATCATATCAGCCTTACTAAGTACTTTTACATCATGGAAATCAACACGTTTTGCAAATCAGGACTCTTTCTGCCTCTCCCCTACCCACCTTCCAGAATCAAACATTTACCAGCACTCCCCTGGAAACATTCCTTTTTTAAAAAACACATCCTGCATCTGTGGTTTGTAATCAAACCTTCCCTGTGATCCTCATTAAAAAATTCTTGTTCCTATCATCAGATTTTATAAAAAGCATGTATTTGCATAGCAATACCCTCTGTGGTGGTATTGATTTTTCTTTGAGGGTTATTACTACAAAATTAGGGGTTTGCAGGTGGCTCAGATGGGAAAGAATCAGCCTGCAATGCGGGAGACCTGGGTTTGATCCCTGGGTCAAGGAGATCCCCTGGAGGAGGGCATGGCAGCCCACTGCAGTATTCTTGCCTGGAGAATCCCCTGGACAGAGGGGCCTGGTGGGCTACAGTCCATAGAGTTGGACACAACTGAGTGACTAATACTTTCACTTATTTCTACAGTTAAGCTTGTCTAGTTAAGTTCTATGATTGATAAAATAATTCTCAATTTTAAAATCAATACTTTACATATTCAATATGCAAAATATTGCATAAAATACAAATAATATACACCAAAATTTAAAATTATGCATAAGAATGATTGGATGGTTTAAATAAATTATGAAACCTAGTTCAGCTCTTCTATCATATCTAACTCGTTTCTTAGTCACTTAAAACAAGGTATGCTGCTACCTTTTACCCAGGTGGTGTTAGTGGTAAAGAGCCTGCCAGCTAAGGCAGGCGGTATTACAGATGAGGGTTCCAGCCCTGGGTTGGGAAGATTCCCTGGAGGAGGAAATGGCAACCCTCTCCAGTAGCTTTGTCTGGAGAGCATCATGGGCAGAGGAGCCTGGCGGCTTACAGTCCATAGGGTCGCAAAGAGTCAGACATGACTGCAGCAATTTAGCAATTCGCTTAGCACTCTAGAGACCCAAAGTCAAAAATCAGTGCCCCAGGCCAACATCAAGGTGTCAGCCAGGGCCACGCTCCCTCCAGAGGCCTGGTGACACCCTGCACCTGCTCTTCCCGCCTATGTTGGCTGCTGACATTCCTTGGCTGTGGCTAGCTACATCCTTTCTTTTCTGCATCTTCACATCACCTTCTCTTCTGCCTGTGTCAAATTTCCTTGTAATTCTCCTTCATAAGAACACGTGTAATTACATTGGATCCACCTGCCTAATCTCCAGATACTCCTCATCTCAAGATATTTAATCAAGTCTTTTACCATTCAAAGTTCCCTGGTGGCTCAGACGGTAAAGCGTCTGACCCGGTTAAGTGCCCCGGGTCAATGTGGGAGACCCAGGTTCAATCCCTGGGTCAGGAAGACCCCCTGGAGAAGGAAATGGCAACTCACTCCAGCATTCTTGCCTGGAAAATCCCATGGATGGGGGAGCCTGGTGGGTTGCAGTCCATGGGGTCTCAAAGAGTCGGACGCGACTGAACAACTTCACTTTACCATTTAAGGTAGTATTCACAGGTTCCAGAGATTAGAACTCAAAATCAGCCCCACTATTTGGCCTATTACCTTGGGAAAAAAGCTAAATATATTATTAAAAAATATTTTCCAAGGGAGTCTAGGTGTTTTGACCACTTTTCAGGGGCAGGAGCAAAGTTACCCATATCTTGAGGCATCCCCTGAACACTCACGAGTGGCAGAAATAATGATACAAAATATATATCTTATTAACATGTATGGATTATGGTCATTATTTTTGAACTTCAGCTTATGCATTTGTCACAGATGCCTTGTCTTTTCTTTCTTGAGTATAATATAATACCCTGTTGGTTTAAAGTTAGGTTATTTACTCATGAAGATGTATTTTTCAATACCCATCTGTGCTGGGAACATTTTTAGTTCTTACCTGAAGATTTTATGACAGGTGTCACCAATTATGTATTCCTTCATAAGTTCCAATATACATAAATTGATTTGCCAGACTTCTTTATAATCGTAACTTGAATTAGCACATTCCTACTGAAAATATTTTAACTGCCAAGTATGTCCTCAGTGTCTTATCATCTTCTCAAAAAATAAAGAACCATCAGTTATTGTCAGGAATTACAAAACTTTAAGGAAACAGAAGTGATCAGTTCAGAGTGATACAGACCCTCAGCCAGCACAGTGACTTAACACCAGGCATGAACTTTTTGGTTCATATTACCTTACCCCGGCCAGTGTTTCATCGTGTTCATGGTGCTCTCAATTATTCCATGGAATTTAACCACAGAGAAGTCGCTCATGTGATACAGGCAGTTTAGTAGGAAAAGAGGAATTGAGTTTTGGGGTTAGGGTATGATCGGTTTCTTGATTCTGGCATATGGGTAGAAGTGGACACGTATTCACCATGCTGGTTTCATTTATCCCAAGTGACTAGACATCATAAACCTCCTGATATAAGACAATGGGTCTTAGAGTTAAAAAATATAACAATGCCTATATTATGTGGTTAGAGAATATGTGCGCCTACGTGTGCAGGACTTTTTAAGGATGACAGTTATCTTTGAGGGAGTAAGAGAAGGCTTTAGAAAAAAGGTTCTTAGCCTCCAAAGGTTAAAGAAAGGGGTGAAGAGAAAAGGCATTACACACACACTCACACTCACACACTACATGAGAACATGGGAAAGAGGAGGAAGAGGATAAAGTTATGGTTCATGAGACTAGCATGACATATGTATATTATCACGGGAAGCAGCCTGGGCTGTATTGGGGAAATGCAGGCTAACATTAGAAAATAGTGTTGCATAGTTATAGGAAGATGCAGGTACTGCAGATTCTGAAAATCAGGCAAAAATGGTTACATGGGATGTGACAAGAGATAGGGAAAGAAGGAAGGTCTTTGAGCAGAAGAGTGACATAATGGAAATAGTTGATCATTTGCATATATAGTGAAAGAGTTTAAAGAATACATGCTCAAATGTAATTGGGAGCTGAGAAAAAAATATTTCTTCTGAAAGAGACAATTTAATGGAAAATTGTGACAGTATCCAAGTAAATAACATAACAAGAAAAAGACTTTGCAGAATATTGATTTAATGCATCACTTAAGCAAGAGAATATCTCAGACCTGCATTATCTATGCTCTATTTCCTTGTACCTTGGACAGCTTATCTATTTACTTCCCTCCAAAGAACAGGCACATTTTTCTACATGAATTGTTTGCTTATGATGTATAGTATTTAACAGTGGTATAAACTGCATCTCAGGAAGAATTCAGCACTTTTGGAAGTTACATATTCTTTAATATGCCGTGGGTTAGAATATCATGAATAAAAATGACTAAAATTAAATTCAGACCAGCAGAGGATTACAGTCATCCTCATCATCTGGTGAAAACATATCACTGCCAAAGAAATCACTTTCAAAAGGCACAAAAGTTTGTAAATTGCAATTTGACCCCATTGTACAAATTTCAATAGTCATCTGAAACACAGAAAGAACCCATTTAAAATAATTATGTTGATTCTCAATTGTGCATTCAAATGATATTTTCAGTTCCCAGATTGGGGATATGACAAGAACATATGCCGTAAAACCAGGATGAAAAGTTGAAGTGAGTTATCAAATCTATTGTTAATTTTAAGATGCAGGTAAGGAAAATCCAGCTCTTTAAGATGGCTAATCTGAAAAAAAAATGATATGGTGATGTCTATATAGTTACCATATTAAAGATAAAATTAACCTTTATTCCAATGAAAGCTCCATGGAATTCTTTTAGGGTAGGAAAATAAATGTCACTCCCCATTAAAATGAAGCAAATGCCTTATTTGGTCAAGGCAGCATGCATAATTTAATTAGATGCCCTAATATTCTGGAAAATGGCATGAAGGGGTGGTTCAAATATATTTTGCAGTTCTGAATTTTAGAAGTATTATAGCTGTAAGATGTGTCTCCTTACAAAATGATTTATGATAGCTTAACTTCTGCTCATGACTACACAGGGGTCTTACCAAATTTCTTCTCCCTAAAACTGCAGAGCATGGGAGGACCAGCAGTGAATGGATGTCCAAGTTGAGAGGCAAACGTCTTGATGAATTCCACAGCCAGGCTCTGAAGAGATCAAGGTTTGCAGCAATCTAGAATGATTGCTGCGGGGGATGTGACTTTAGGGAAAAAGGGAAGGAGGAGAAAGAAAATCCTTTGTCATTGGGGAGGGGATGACACATTTGAGCTCACTTTTGTTTTTGTGAATATAAGCAAATAAGAAAAGCGATATCTTATTATTTGTAAAACCCTGAATATTTCGGCAAACTTTTAATTTAGGGATGAAACTGAGAATCAGATGAAATGAATCAGTGTCATCTGAACTTCCCTCCCTCCTGTAGGAGTTGATTTACCTGTACTTCTGGGAGAGAATTGGTGAATGTGAAATGAGGTAGATGAATGATGAGACATTGAGAAAAGCTCCCGAAAGAACAGAATGATGTTACCATTTACAGGCACCAGAAAGCATCAAAAATCAAAAGGAACTCGTCCTAAGAGAGCTGGAAGAGCCATGTTCTCCGGGGTTTGAGAACATTAATATTAGTGTTACTGGACTTGGACTCCTCTGGTGTCACTACGGTCTTCTCTGCTTCTCATTTTTAGATTACATATGTAACATATATATCATTCAATATATTAAAAGAAGCCTAAGGCTTCCCTGGTGGTCCCATGATTAAGAACCCACACTTCCACTGCAGCAGGAGCAGGTTCAATCCCTGGTTGGGGAACTAAGATTCCTACATGCAGCTCAATGAGACCAAGACAGATGAATTAAAAGAAAGAAGTCTAAGGGTGCATTTCAGTGATTTTATACCTTGTTATCTTTTTCCTGTGAGGTAAGAAAAGGCATTATTCTCCCGTTTATTCTCCCAATGGATGTGAGTGCTGGGAAAGAGCACATCCTCAGTAAACACCTGTTAGCTGACTGGCTCAGTCTTACTGAGCGTATTATAATCGAAGGCCAGAGGGAGGCCTTGCACAGTGTCTGAGGAGGACCACATCTCAGTTGCTCCAAGAAAAGGGCTGCATCTTTTTCTATTAAAATGCAAATTGTTAAATAAGTCACAGGGGTTTCCGCAGTGACTCAGCGGTAAAGAATCTGCCTTCAATGTAAGAGACACAGGAGACAAGATGTGGGTTTGATCCCTGGGTCGCAGATCCGCTGAGAAGGGCATGGCAACCCACTCCAGAAATCTTGCCTGGAAAATTACATGGACAGAGGAGCCTGGCGGGCTACAGTCCATGGGCTTGCAAAGAGCTGGACACGACTGAGCGACTGAGCAGACACACAAATAAGTCAGAGGGGACATGAGGCTTATTGACTGATTTGATGGTTATGATCCGAAGTTGCCCAGGCTCTGTCTAGAATGAGAGATTTTTCCTATGGCCAGGCCATGTCAGATCTCAATCCAGGAACGGGGGTCTCGGGAACTGAAGGGAAAATATCAAGAAGCCCAATGGTCAGACTGCAGCTGAGTATTCAAACAGAAGCAGACTTTGGCTTTGTAGAAAATTCCAGAAGTCTGCCATCCACACTGCAAGCTCTGTATCACTCTATTCCTGCTGAAGACTGACACTGTTGCCTAGGATATATTCTTGTTGCAAATGGACTTTTCTTCTTAGTCTATAGACTGAAGCAGAAATCTTAGTCACAACTTCAAATTCCTAAGGACTGCGACTCACTGGGCTTAGGTCAGGTCCCACACCTGGGCCCGCGTGCCATAAACTGGGTACTAAGAAGACGACTGCTCCAGACACAACTGTGTGAACGGATCTTCCTAGAGATCTGGAAAACCATCCACCAGGCACCCGCCATATCCCTACCTCCAGCTGCTGGCGGGAGGTCGGCCCTGAATGAAAAGACATACCTTCCCGTATGATTTCCATATCTTCATGACCTTCTGGATGCCCTTGGTTAGACTAAGTGAGTGGATTTTTATTGGCTCTAATAGTTGTCAACCTAAGGACCGCTTCTACCATCACCTTAGTACCCAAGTTTAAGGTCCAAGTTTTCTTTTTCTCTCTCATTCTTCTAGCCAGACCCACAGCTCAGGTTCTCACAGGTTTCGCTGCCGGCAGTAGACACTATAGAGTCATTTCTGTCCCCACTGACTAAGAAGCATAGTTTTGTCATTTGACTTTCATTCCCTGAGCCCATCTCTAACACAAAAGCTCAAACTGGAA
The DNA here is from genome assembly GCF_910594005.1 of Cervus elaphus. NCBI lineage: Eukaryota > Metazoa > Chordata > Mammalia > Artiodactyla > Cervidae > Cervus > Cervus elaphus. The sequence goes on along the minus strand of NC_057828.1, from coordinate 78,642,583 downwards.
ATTTCCAGCATAACAATTGTCCATTAAAGCTGCCAACAAATGTTAAGATTCCCCTCACACTCCACCCCGGTACACATGGAAAAAAATGATCCATTCGGGGGAGGTGGCAGAATGATTCTTTTAAATGAATGAACCATCTTTCAAATGTTTCTTTCAAAAAATGTATTGTTCTTCTTATATATATATATATATACACATATATGTATATATATATAAAATCTGTGTATGTGCTAAGTCACTTCCGTCATGTCCGACTCTTTGCAACACCATGCATTGTAGTCCTCCAGGCTCCTCTGTCCATGGAATTTCTCAGGCAAGAATACTGGAGTGGGTTGTTCTTTCCTTCTCCAAGGGATCTTCCCCACCCAGGGATCAAACCCATCTCTTTTAAGTCTCCTGTGCTAGCAGGCAGGTTCTTTACTGCCACCTAAGAAACCCTCATAATATATCACTCTAAGACAAGTTCCTAAGAAGGATTTTTCCCCTTGTTTTTCAAGTCTTTTATAATAATTTTTGAAAGAGTGCATCCAACAACCCATTTTTTCTAACTGATATTTTCACTGCTTACTCTAAAACTTAGAAATGTGGAGTTTCACTGGTGGAACTTTCTACATAAATTATTAATCCAATTTAGTTTAAATTTTCATAAGTTATTAAAGGAGATTGCATGTGAATAGCCAATTTTCAGATTTGGTAGGTTCTAACTCGAGACAGCGGTAATATGCAGCCTTTGGGTATTAACTTTCCATAAGTAAAGCATGAAATAATTTCTTTCATCCAAGACAAAATGTGGAAGGCAGATGCTTTTCAAAGGGTTTAATTAATTATCTCAATTTCAGGCCACCCAAGAGTTGAGAGTAGAGTTGGGATTGAATATATAGATACAGCTCAGATGTAATATGATGTCTGGAAGGCCTAACAATTTTCATAATTGAAGACCTTACTGGGTAATTTGGTGTCTGTAGAAGCCATGCGCTTACCTAGGTTAAGAGGCTGAAGTTGTAGGGTGAACTCGGGTTCCTTGAGCCTTTTCTATTTTATTCTCCAGGCTCAATAAGGTAATCTCTTAAAGTTAATTGCCTGTAAAACACTTGCTTTCATTCAATGAAGTGTCAAGTCTGTCATCATGACCCGAGCGATATTTTTGAAGATAAATAAGAATATAAGGGGGGGAAAAAAAAACCCAAAAAACCTCTGTAAAAGGTGGACCCAGGAAGACCAAAAGGACATTAAGCAAAAGCTTCTATAAATATTTACAACCCCTCAAATAGGATTAAAATACTTCAACCTGACATTTCACTGTGCTACAATTTCACACACACAATTACATGGATACTCAATTTATTCAAGGAAGGTAGAACAGCTTAATCATATGTTTGATATTAGAAGAAACACAAATGCCAAGAGCAGAACGTGCTAGGTAGTCACTTAATGGTCTTATTTGAAGGTCATAAAGCAATCCCACTTTTTACCATAATACTTAAGCCATTGCCTAAGATGCCTACCTCTGGATATCCAATGGATAAATGTCTCCCTTGATTATACTTACTGACACAGCCATGCTCTACTAGAACAACACTATTGAGGAATGTTCTTTAACAAAATCAAGCCAGCAGAACACTGAGCAAACATTTCAGAAAGCCAGTAGGTTATTTTTACATTCATTTTAGCATAAAAGCAAACAAAAACAGAGCAAAATGATTTCTATTTTTGAGCCCCACAATCCAAGAGCTTAGTGAAAGCACTCCAGAGTTGAAGTTGTGGATGAAAGATAAACTTAACACCTTAAATAGCTAAATAAGGGAGCAGGATTTTGAGGAGGCACTGTGGAGGGGTTCAAGCAAATTTTTATAGATTCTATTTTATGGGTGTGCAGCTGAGGATCAGAGATGGATGGCTGAGACCCTTCTTAAAAGTATCACCGGGACTTTTCCTACTTCTGGAGATATCATATGCTGTCAATTGCCATTGAAATAGGACAGAGCTTGGAGGGTGATGGTGAGAGTTGACAAAAGATGAGAAAAAGGAAGACAGGAGATGGAAGAAACTCTGTCTCATTGGAGATGGTCACGGGCTTATGGAGTAGCTGACTTCTCTCTTATATATTCATTTGATACAAGCCTGGCTCTTACAAATGTGCCCAGCAGGCCAGTAGCACTGTTCTCACCTGGGAGATTGTTAAACAGATTTGCAGAAGCTAAGACCTAACCTCTAACCTACAGAGTCAGTATTCACATTTCAACAAAGTTCCATTTCACATAGACATGAATTTCAGAAGAGCATTCCTGTTTGGCTTCTAGATATAAATACTCAAAGGATGTAATATGTAATGTTGAAACTAATAAAATGACTGTTCTTTTAAATAAATAAAATTTCGTTCTTGTTATCTGAGACTAGACAATAATAATATTTTGTTTTGCTGAATTTGAGTCTAAAAGAGTTTCTGTTCACGGGTTGCACGCTGACTATGCAGCTGTTTACCCATAATTGGAAGAAGACAGAAACTGCACTTTGTCTTTCATTAGCTAAGGCATTAGAAATTGGGAGATTAAGTCCACAGGTCAGTCTATTTTTCTCTCCTTTTCTACTTCACCATAACACAGTCACAGGAAAACTGAAACATCATAATAGTGAGTTTCTTTACTTTGTTCTACATGAATCATGTGCATATTTGGGAAATCCTTTATGTCTGAATGTTTAACTTTTACATACTTATAGGAAATATGGTCCTCATGCTCAAGAGAGAATAATAAACCAAGAAAAGTCAAAAACATTTCAGTCACTGAAAGCTAAAAATCTAAGCTAATGAGAAAGTTTGTCTATTGCATAGTTCAAAAAATGAAAAAAGAGACACCCTTTTTAGTATATTTGGCCCAACTGCTTAAAAGCTGACCACACAGCCCAACGTGCGCTCATTGTAAATTCAGAATTCTGCAGACACTTCCTGTTCAGACAGCTTTCATTTTTCATCTGATCCCAATTTTCCCACCCAAGATTCAGACCACCCATTACAAACAAACAAAATTAATACCAAGAGCTAATTTTATAATGAAAACAGTTTGTATATAAATGTGTGAAGCACAGAATCGTCTGTGTGCCCTCCCCTTTAGGATACAAGTTTAAGGCCAAGTTAGAAGTCTTAACAGCATCCAGTAATTTGTCTGCATATCTGAGATACAGAAATGTCCACATTTTCACAGTCATTATGGTTGTAAGTGCTGGCGAGCAGAGACATTGTGCTGTCTCTACGTTACATTAGGAGTGACCACAAACCATACCTGAATTTTCATTGGAAGGACTGATGCTGAGGCAATAATACTTTGGCCACCTGATGTGAAGAACTGACTCATTGGAAAAGACCCTGATGCTGGGAAAGATTGAGGGCAGGAGGAGAAGCGGGTAACAGGGAATAAGATGGTTGGATGGCATCACTGCCTCAATGGACATGAGTTTGAGCAAAACCCGAGAGACAGTGAAGGACAGGGAAGCCTGGCATGCTTCATTCCATGGGGTCATAAAGAGTCAGGCATGACTGAGCAACTGAGCAACAATACAACAAGTCTTAAAATTTTCTAGATCTCAGTTTCTCTATATGCAGTAAAATGAATAACAATACTTGTATTGCCTTCCTCATTGTGTTATTGTTAAGTATCACATATAACAGTGGATATGAAAGATCTTTGAGATGTATCAGGTAGTAGAAGAGGTTGTTATCAGTGAGTGTGTTTTCTTGAAGATATTTTAGGATTTATAATATGGTATGTATTCTGGGCTTATTTAATAATAATGTAATTTAGAAGATTAAATTCTGCCATCTATAACTTTCATTCCTTCATAGATTTTTCTTCAGTAAGTTGAAATAGAAATTGAAATTTTTAATGTACAAAGAAATATCTTTAAGTGACAAAAATATAGATATACTTTTTTTTTTACTTTACTTGATTGGCTTTGAACAATTATAAAAGCACATGCATACAACTTTGAAAGAATGAGAGAACATATAATTCACAAACTCATTGATTAATCTTTATTTTATTTTTATCACTGTCATATTTGGGCATTTTATTCAATTTTGTTTTCTCAACTAATTCCTGTGTAAATGAATGTACTTAATGGTTATCTTACACTATACTTAGAACATTGAGGCTCAAACTTGGAACTATAATCACTGCTAAATTCAGACACATTAGAATTTTAGATAGTTCACTGAACATTCAATAGCAATATATTTTAGTTAATCTGTACAGTGACTTTAGCTTTTAGCTACACAAGAGTTTCTCTTTTGTTTTCACTATGGAATGACTTTAATAATTTTTTTATTGATAAATTTTAGGTGATTCCCCTCAAATAAACTATTTTTATAGTTTATTATATTTATAATTATTTATGCATTCATTCATTCATTCAGCAAATATATGAGCGCCTGTTTTATGCAACACAATGTTCTAAGCACTGGGAGAAAAGTATGAGTCTATGTTCTGGTGGGAGGAGACTTATAATAGAAGAGTGTAGTAAAGTGAGATATGTTCTGAAAGTATTACATTCAATAAACAGAAAGCAAAACCAGACATTAACTTAGATAAGTCAATAGACAAGTGTCTGTCTAGAAGGAAGTGTTCTTCAGGCAGTGGCCTTTAGAAGCTAGGATGACATGAAGGAGCCGCCTGTGCAGACGGAGGGGGGACACCCTAGGCAGAGGGGACAGCTCGCCCCACAGCCTGGGCAGAGCTCGAAAGGCCGGGAAGGCCGAGGGGAGGCCGTGCCAGGCGAGCAGGTGGATTCCAGGTGAGGTCAACGGGAACAGGGCGAGGGTGCGCCTTGCAGGTCACGGTGAGGAATTGGGAGGTCAGCAGGAACGTCACGGGACACAATTCTAGGCAAGAGAGTGACATGGTATCTCTTATTTTTTTATATTCTGAGGGCCCGCCGGACCATTTCCTTGTAGTTTGTGGACTGATTTATTTTGCTTTTGGCTGCCCTGGGCCTCCGTTGCTGGGCAGGCTTCCTCTAGGTGCGGCTCCCGGACTTCCCACGGCGCGGCTCCCGGAGCTGTGGAGCGCGGGTTCGGCGGCGTGTGGGGTCCTCCCAGACCAGGGGTCAAACCGGTGTCCCCTGCGTCGCGAGACACTCTGCTAACCAGTGGGCCACTGGAGAGGCCCGTGCTATGTTCTACAGTTTAAACACAGCTGCTCCGCGGAGCAGTTTGTGGTGGGAAGGCGTGCACATGTAGAGGCAGAGAGACCAGATAAAGCGGCTTACAGAAATGGATGTGAGTGGTCACAGCGGGCGGGACACCCAGCGGGGGACAAGGTGTGCAGAGAGCCCGTTGCATCTAAGGGCTCTCCGGAAGATAAGCCCCACAGTTATCCTGGGCATGCAGGGGGAAGGGGAATCTAGAAAATGAGAGAGCCGTGCGACTTGACTAACCTCATCGTTTCAATTAGTTCTTTTAAATGTAGGAAGCCCTCACTTTTACAGCCCCCTGGCAGGGAAGGAAGGATGTAAGAATCCTTCAGACTTCTCAGAACTCCTCTAGAGTTTCAAGAGAAACAGATTTTAAGCCAGGGGAAAAGAAACCCAGCCCCTCTGCGTGTGCGAATGGGCTTTCAAGCCTCCCTCAGAAGAAAGGTGTTGAAGCCACTCTGTCTTTATATTCTAGAACTGGGATGTGAGTTCCCTGGAGCGCTTGCCAAACCACTGGACACATGAAGTGCTTTGCTGATGCATCAGTTTTACTCAGAGATTTCAAAGGACTGGGAAACCAAGTTTAATTTATGATTTTAATTTTTAAATGTATGTATTCATTATGTACAATTTATGTATTTAATTTTTAAATTTATTTAAAATTTTATGTGCTTTAATTTTAATGTGTGTTATTTATAGTAGCATTTGTAAACTGTGAGGTAGAATTAAACATGCCCACGCATTTTTTTCTAAATAATATAGGAGATTTAAAAAAAGCTACTCCGAGGACTTAAGGCTTTGCCTTAAGGACAGGAGAGACCACCAAAGCATTCCCTTTAAAAGACTGCAAGTTTGGGGACCTCTCCAGTGGTCCAGTGGTTCAGACTTTGCCTTCCAATGCAGGGGGTGCAGGTTTGATCCCTGGTCAGGGAGCTAAGAACCACATGCCTTGCAATCTATAAGCCAAAACATTAAGGAGAAAAAAAAAAAACAGAAGCAATATTGTAAAAATATAATAAAAACTTAAAAAATGGTCCATATAAAAAAAAATTGAAAAAATCCTGCAGGTTTGAGCAAAGCTTCTTCCAGCAGTGGAGATGGAGTATGGATGAATCTGGCTAGAGGCAAAGTGGGGGTCTGATCTGAAGTATCACAGACATTGAAGCACAGTTGCCGGGAAAGACATGCAGCAAGGTGGACAGATTCAAGAGGCATCTGGACATGCTGATGAGCTGGATATGAGCCTGGGGAAAGACAAGGGAGATTTAAACAGTGTGCCCAACTTTTCTGTCCTTGGCCCCTGGCGGTTCTGTTCACAGAGACGGGAAGCAATGGAAGTGAGATCAGGAGAGATGGTGAATGTATGGGCTGTGAGGTATTATCTGCTGGAGGTTCAGGGGAAAGGTGTGATAGATCAACAGTCCCCAACTCAGGAGAGAGGTCCAGGCCGTAGTCAGAAGGATGGAAATCACATGTGCAGAGTCATCGCCGAAGCCAGGAGGTGAATTCCTGACAAGAAAACAGAACCTCTGAAAAAGTACAAACACACTATACCCAAGAAGCAGAAGCACAGATCCCCAAAGAAAGCCAGAAGACGTGAAAGGGTAGAAAGAAAACCAGGAACCATGAGGCCAAGGGAGGAGACTGCTTCCGGAACGGGGGAGTGAGCAACTGGGCAGGTGTTCTGAGAGGGAGAGAAGGTGGACAGCGTCCTGGACGATGAGAAAAGGAACTGCGTGGACGAACAGGTATGACAGAGCATGCAGGAACCAGCCAATGTGGACACCATGCATTTACAGTCACACCCTTTTCAGACATTCGAGTTCTCTCTAGCAGCTCTTAGAAGCTCAGCTCAGTCTCGAGGAGGTCATCAGTTGGAATAATCCCAAAAAATGGGTTTTGCCTGGTAGACAGAATGGGGTATCAGAAGGGAAACAGGGCAAGAGTGTTGAGGACACTGACCGGGCGCTGTAGAAAGTCAAAGGGTGGGCTCTCACAGGGAAGGAGCGTGGGAGAAAAGGGGATGAAACGTGGAGTGGATAACAGATGAGGAGGAAACCGGGGAGCCAAGGAGCCGGAGGGACCAGAGTGGGGGGAGTAGTGATCGGCTGGCAGGGCTGAAGGTGTTGGTTACAGAGCAGGCGGGCTCATTTCGCAGTTTCAGACACAAATTGTCCTAACCCCTACGGGATGAGCAGGGGAGCCTGGAGGGGGCGTGGAGGTGGGTGTCATCAGAACCGAGGAGGTCAGTGAACCGAGGTGGCGGGCGGTTCCATATATTGCCCTGTGAACACTCAAGGAAACCGAGGTGGTGCAGGGTGAGGGATGAAGACGAAATCCGAGACCCTGATGCCTGGTCCTCGGAGGATAAGAAGGACGGGAGACGTTGATAGATAGTGGTCAAGAGGAGTTAAGTAAACGTGTCCCAACGCTGGGAACATCAGCTCAGTGGGCGTCAGCCTGGGGAGAGTCTGTGGTCCTGAGGGGAGTCTGTGATCTCAAAAGCATCTCCCACCTCGTTCTCCAGCATCGGCCTCACTTGTTAGGCTCTATTTTAAAATGTTGTTTTTAACACCTCAGCGTTATCTTGCTGGATTTGTTTTGGATTGGGTAACTGCTTGGGAATTGATCACTGTAAGACAAAAAACAACATCAACACATATTTATCTCATCTCTACTATGAGAAGCATTATGAGGGATTAGAAAAGCGTGAGATACTGCCAGCCCTTGAAATAAATTAAGTGGAGAGAATTCCTTAGTGAAAGTAGGATCACGTAGGTTCTGTACAAGAAGGCAGGCTTAGAACTGAATTCTGGGTGGCAGGAGGTGATGACAATGTTGGGGAAACAACGCCACTCAAGGAAAGTTCAAAACTAAGACAAAAATGATCTGGTTCTACTTGTGTGTGCATGCTCAGTCACTTCAGTCCTGTCCAACTCTTTGCGGCCCTGTGGACTGTAGCCCCCCAGGCTCCTCTGTCCATGGGATTCTCCAGGCAAGAGTACTGGAGTGGGTTGCCATGCCCTCCTCCAGGGGAATCTTCCCGACCCAGGGATTGAACTCGTGTCTCTCGTATCTTCTGCATGGGCAGGCGGGTTCTTTAACCCCAGTGCCACCCGGGAAGCCCCTGATCCCCCCGACTCACCTCCGATTAGCCAGCCTGCGGTGCTGTGCAGTCCAGATGTTCCAGAGCACGGGTGAGCATGCTAAGTCATGACTTCCAGCCTCCAAACAGACCCCTCAGGGCCAGGCGGTGTGAATGGAAGTTCCCTTTACTTCGTGTGATCGGGCTGCAGTGGGGGGCACGTGCAGGAAACTCCACAAAGGCCCTCGATGTCTCCTTGGCTGAAGTGGAACTTTCAACACTACTTGGGAAAGGATCCAGGATTTGTCTTATCCTCCAATTTGATGGGTTTCAAACTCTAGACCAGTCGTAGGACTTGAAGGCCCAGACTGATGTCCTGGGTGAATTTTTTCCTTCAGTAAACATGGAAGCTGCTATTGTTGCAGGACATTTGAGGCCTTTTGAGGGGGCCCAAAGGTGAATGTGCCTCCTCAGCTGTTCCGCTAAAGCCGACTACAGTCATTTAACAGTAATATGTAGGTCTGAACCGAACACACTTGGAGGACTACCGTGGATATTCTCCATACCTGTGAAATATTCAAACATGCTACACCAGAAAGGTAATTAATAAAATGTGTTCAACACCCTGAAGAGAATCTGTGTGGTATATAAACTGGAGGAGAGCTGGCTTGAATCAAGTGCCACCAATCACCCACTTTATGAACCAGCATTACCCTCATCTCCTCTTGTCTGGTCCTAAGATAACAGGAGAGCGACCTCACTGGCCTTCTGTGGTGGCTCAGTGGTAAGGAATCCGCCTGCAATGCAGAATACCCAGGTTTGATCCCTGGGTGGGGGAGATCCCCCGGAGGAGGAGGGCATGGCAGCCCACTCCAGTATTCTTGCCTGGAGAAGTCCGTGAGCAGAGGAGCCTAGTAGGCTACAGTCCGTGGGGCTACAAAGAGTCAGACATGAGTGAGCAACTGAGCACATCACACCTCACTGTTAGTCGTAAGGACGGAACAAGGTGATGTGAAGTGCTTGGCATGTTACCTGGCACACACGCCAGGAAGGTGCCTGCAAGGGAGGACCACTATTAATATTTAGGAAGGCAACATCTCTAGTTGGTAAAGCTGACATGGGATCACTCCAGTAGGGGTCCACATCAAGCACTCCCATGGTCGTCAAGCATCTGAGTCTGTTTTTGCCTCTGAGAAATGAAAGTAATAAAACTGACCCCGTGAGCTGCTGTAGCAGTCAAACAAGAGTGACCGGCTCTCCGTGGGCTTGCGAGGAGAAGCGCCTGGGTGCCACTCGCGTTGGTTGGGTTCCAACGCGAGTTGGTTGGAAGGGTTCCCTTCACGTGTTGTACACAGGTCTGTGGATCCTGAGTCCAGGAAAGTGAGCAAAGAGGTGCAGTCTGTGAGAGCTCGCCTTCTCACCCTGGGGAGGTAGGAGGTGATGTCACGGACTCTAAGGGGACTCACCCCTCTGAATCTTTACAAAGGCACTGGAGATTTTTAGGAATCAGCTGAATTAAATAATGCTGGGATAACTGAAGAATACCCTCCACCTGCTCATTTGATGCTCATTTTGCCTTATCCAAAGAGGTCAATGAAGGAATGGTTTTGGAAAAAGGATCCTTTTCCTTCCCTGCTTAGCTGAAGCTTCTTTGATATTGTTAGCTTTTAATAATCCCCCCCCCACACACACACAACTTCTCCAGACTGTAACAGCCACTCAAAAAAGTTTGTTCCATTCCTGGGTGTCACTAATGGACAATTTAGGCTGTTGAGAACTGCAATTAAGCTTCTTTCAACATCAAAATCAACTCTGAGAATTCATCATTGAAGAAAAATTGATTTTGTGCTTCCAAACACAACTAAGTTAAGCAGAGAAGTGAGATGAACATTTACCTTCTGTCATGTCCAAAGTTAACTGGGGAAAACACACACACACACACACACACACACAGACACACACACAGACAGACAGACACACAGACAGACACACACGCACACACACACACACACACACACGTTTTCCTGACAGGCAAACAAGCAAATCACAGACAGAACTGCAGGACAGGGGGATAAAAAGGGAAAAAATATCGTGAAAAAGCTGGGCTTCCAAACCCCTCCCAGCAGCCTCTGAAGGATGACTTCAGTGGCTTCCTTAACTAGTTCTGTCACTGTAAAGCCCTACAGTCATTCTCGCACACATAAAGGACAAGTAAGCTGGAGAGGACGACTCGGAAGCTTTCATTTTTAACTGCTCACCAATGGAGGAGAAGGCAGGATGCCTAAGCTGGTTCTCGTGGCCAATGGGGTAGCTGGGTGTCGCCCACATGACTCGCTGCTTCTGTCTTTCACATGGGCTGTAATTTAGTTCAATTCAGAACTGCAGATAGTACAGGCTTCAGAGCAGCCAGAGATGCCTGTGCACAAGTGCCTGAGTTCCGAGGGACTTTGGGAAACACTTGGCTATCCCCCTCCCGCCTGGACCCCGGGAGTCTGCACCTGCAGGACGGACAGTCCAGCCGCCGCCTCTGCCGTGCCTCCAGGGATGAGGAACCAGCGCAGATAACCGTTTGGAAATGGTGAGTATCCATTTCTCTCCGTCCAGCGTGTTGACAAAAATAGTTTTGTCATAAGCATCCGATATGTGAAGAATTTTTTTTTTTGAGCTACTCTTTGATGTGTGTCTAGAAGGCTATTCAGCTGGCAGGGAAAGGTTTCAGAAACAATTGTTGCATGCTGGATTCTGTGAAAGGGAAAGAATGAAAAATAAAAGTCAGGCATTCCAAGAGTAGCTGCAGGAGACTGCCCCTCGAAACATCGCTCCAGCACGCTGCTTTGTTCATAAGAGAAAAAAAAAATGAAGGCACACACATATGTACTCACTTCTCTTCTTTTCCCTCTTAATGCCTAATCAGATTTGATCTTTCCCCGAGAAAAATAAAAGACAAACTTTGCTGACTCCACAGATGAGGGTACCATCCACTCTCCAGACATCTGACAGTTATTATAATTAGCTATGAAAGACGGCTTAGACACTTGGGGGCAAATAGCTCTTAAATTCTGAACAATGGCTTCAAGCCAGGGCTTTCTTTCTATTTATTTTTTAACCACCACTTTTCATGTTCTCATCGTGATAGAGACTGAACTGGTCTTAGGGTTTTCGTCCACAAATTGTGAAATCAAGTCTGGGCACAGGGGAAGACTGCTGAAAGTGGCCAGTGTAAAGAGGAAAGAGACAGCTTTCTGTCTAGGGATCCAGGCTTCCGTGTATAAAGATTTTTTTTTTTTTTTAATTCCTAACAGGGTGGAGGATGTGGGGGTGGGGAGGAAGCATGCGGAAGCTGCTTTATAGAAGAATGCTTAAAGAATAAAGTAATTTGGGATTTCTTTTGGCTAGCACACAAGGGTACGGTTAGCATCTAAGTCACATTCGTGGTAAGATTTTTTTTTTTTTGATGGAGTTTCAAACAGAAGCAACATACAAAGCACCTTTTTTATTTATAAAATAATTGGAAACAAATGGGGAAGAATGATCCTGCGCTCCTGCTTTCTTTTTTACATCCAGTGAGGGTAATCCAGCCAGGCACTATGCCTGCACTTCTAGAATCATCCAAATCCTTAAAAAGTTATAAGCTAAGTCTCCTAAGAAATTAAAAGGTAAATCACATCGATGTGATTTTTCACTGATGAAGACTCGGACCGGCAAAACCTCCAGCCCAAAGGGAGTTTGTGAGAAAGCCCTGTCCTCCTGATTTTTGAAGGAGAATATTAACTCCATCAATTATGGAAGGGAATTATTCAAAGGCTCCAGACATAACTAATTATGGCTTAAAGAGATCTACCAGAGCCGAGCGAGTGTTCTAATTATAAAAGTCCAAGACGGTAGGAGTCTTTTTTTTTTTTTTTAAGAGGACTTGGACACACATTTTCGCATCATCTTTTTTAAATACACCATTTTTTTTTTCTTTGTCTGCTCCTGTTATCCACACCTCCCCCACCGCCGCCCACTGTGCGCCGAGACACCTGAAGGCCAGACATAATGATCAACAGAGCCCGGCCTGTCTGGACCCCAGCCAGGTTCCCCGCTACAATCAAGGAGCCTGCGTGCAATGCATGCCCGACCTATCCCCCTGCTCTGCAGATCTGGGATGGAAGTCTTACACAGACTGCGGAAAGATTAAAGACAACAATATCCCCTTTCTCCTACCCCAGACGGCCTCGATTTTTTAACCCCTTCCTTGCCTCCAAAACCAAGAGGTCTTCCCGGAGCCCATGCATGTCCCCCGGGGACCCTTCTAACTCCCACACCCTATTCCATAGACGCCCACGCCTCATTTGGTACAGAAATCGCATCTCCACAGACCCACCGGGATATTTTAGGATTCACAGCGGTGCTCACAAAACAAAACACGGTTTGCTGGTGTGGGGGAAACGCATTTCTGAATGAACTTGAGCTCTATGCAATCTGGAGAAAGTCAAAGGTCTGTGGAAAGATTTCTTGCAAACCTTGTAGAAGGTTATACTGGTTTCTGATGATGCTGTTCTTTAAGCGGCTCTCTCTCTCACGCACGCACACACACACGCGCACACACACACTCACTCCCAGAGACACACTCAGCCAGGCACGTATATCATTCTATCGCAGAGAAACCCAGGTTTGCTGGTGATGTCATCACATATAAAATTTCGCCTTTGTGGGCAACATTTTCAATCACCTAATCACCAATGTCTGCTGGGTTTGTGCCCATAGGAAGTTCTCCTGTTTGTGGGGTTAACCGACACCCACAGGAAAGGACCATTTTATTTGCAACTATCTTTCTTTTGAAGATGTGTTGTGGGGCGGGATGGCCATATTTATCAAGATGCATGCAGTCAGTCAGAGTTTCCTGACCCTGGGCAACCTGATTAACATGCTGGTTGAACATTTCAGAGGTGGCTGAATTTCAATGATGTAAATAGGATGTGGAAATGTGGAGCATTTTGAAATCATGTGGATAAAAATGCTGCGGTTCTGATATCTGTTATGACTTGGTGATTTTTATTTGCCACTCAAATTTTTGTCACCTATTCAATCATCTTTACTATTTACTTATTGCGAGAGGGAAGAACCTATACAAATGATTTTTTAGAAGTAACGCTCTGTTCGTGTGCTTTGGGGTAGATAATAGTTGGGTTAAAATTTTGTGGAGTGGTACAGCATTTGTACTTATTTTCAAGTCTATTTTATGGGTCTTACACTATACAGTTATTCACCAAGCAACTGTTCACAGATTTTTAATGATGTGTATATTTAAGTACATGATTTTATTTTACTAAGCCCAAATAGAACAAAGTTTCATAATTTTACCAAAGCACATTGCCATATCTGAGACATAAACACAGAACAACTATGTATACATAACGTCTCTTAATTACCAAGTTTTGGTCTGTAGCTTAAATTAATCTTCATTAATATAGAATGACTGGGTATATTACCCTTTCTTACATACTGAGTATTTGACACGTTATTTTCTTAATTTTGGAATTTTCTCTTAATGCTTATTTCTCGCACACTAAAAAAGGGTTAACTTTGAAAGGTTTGCAAATCGCATGTACATGAACAGCAGTATTTATTTAACACAAATTAATGAGATTCATTTTGTTGCTGTGACATGTGATTCTTTCGAAACAAGTGAAAAGGTGTCTCATTCTTTTTTGCTCTCATGTTGCTATTATTGATAAAACTATACAGCCTAAAGAACTAACACATTTTGTAGTTAGAAAGAGCAAGCTACACAAGTTAGGTGACATTCTCTGGGGTAAGACTCCAGTGTGAACTAATAAATAACTTTTCTGAGAAATTCTTGGACCTGACTCCATAATTTTTACATAAATGGATCTCCCAACATATAGTGGAGTTCTTGCCTGAGGATGAATTATAGAATTGTTTTTATCAAAGATTAAAAAACAAGCAAATAGTTGGATTTAAATTTCACCTACTTTCTAAAAGCAAACATAACATGGCCCGCTGGGAATACAGGTTACTAAAAAGTCATCTTCCAAAGAAAAGAAGATAATGGACTTGATTGAAACAGTTGAACTACGTAACGCCAATTCAAGAACAAATGGTTTTTCAGAGCATAACAGAGAAAGAACAATTTACTATAGGACAGCTTATTCCTCTCACACAATAGTAATGATTTATTTGAAATGGCAGAACAAACATAGTAAATACACAAAAACAACCAATGACATCTGATGTCAGGGATCTATCAGGATTCTTGTGTTTCTTGGAATAGAATATACCTAATTCAATTATTTATCAAAAGACTAGTTGAAACCTGTAATCTTATTTAACATGTGTTGATGTTATAACCCTGTATTTTTGGACCTGCATGTAGCACATATAGTAGATGTAAATAACATATTTTGACATAGTCTCGTGGCAAAAAATACTTATTAGAATAATTATCAGTATTATGTTATAACCAGAGTTTTAAAAATGTTCTTGAGTCAGTTTGCTAACATTTTAAGACAATGAAATTTGGGTGGTGATGCCAGCTAACTAAGTCTGTGCTCAGAACCTGGCTAAATGAAGGTATTGATGGTGTAATTCTTGCAAATGCCTCATATCAAAAATATTTTTATTATATTGAAACATAGGACTCTCACTTGGCAAACAGCAAAAAAACATTTTTTTTTAAACCTTTTCTGTTTCTTACCATTAGGAAGATGATTTCTGAAAGTGGACTCATTTGTAATTTCTTTTCATGAAAAGAGAGATTTGGGTTTTGTTTTGTTGTTTTCAAACTCAGCTTTCAGGCACAGGGCTTGGAAGTGTTCTGAGTGGGTGCCCAGGCGGGCACCACATAGGGACTGCCCAGGAACCCACCGCCAGTCTCAAGGAGGAAAGAAGGGGAACTGGTTTGGTTGGTTGCTTCAAGCCTCAGGTTTTATCCTTCCAAGCCTCCATGCAGACTGCACTCTAAATCCATTTGAAGGGAAACTATCAAAGTCATTTTCACCATTTTTGCGAGGTCCACGGCCCTGTGGATGCCCCACGAGGGAGATGTGTCTGAAGAGTGATTGAGCGCCCTGCTACTGCCTGAGACCCCGGGAAGCTCAGGGAGGCGCGGGGGTCAGGGCGGCTCATGAATCACAGATAGGAAATGAGCTGTGTATCGCGTATTTGGAAGCTTAAGGAGGAACGTTGGGGATATTTTACAGTAAACAGATTTGGGGTTGATTTTTGGCACACCTTTTGAAGCATCAGTCCTGCAGTTCAGCTAAAATAACTTTTTGTACGTATGGCTAAGACCAGATGGCCCTGCGCTCCTTTCTTATTTAGATGAGATTTTCCTTTCAATAACATCTTTCTTCCTGACCTGTTTAAAAATTCCAGCGAATGAAATCAGCACAGGATTTTCAATTCTAATTGACCATGTGCAGAGGAAGGGCCAGTGCAGAAATAGTGGAGGCATTGTGAGCCTCCCTGCCTCAGTTTTGTCTTTGTGTTTGCGTCTTACCAGCCAATCTAAACGAATCAAAGATATTTCATTTTTACTAATATTAATATAGCTGCAAAAAATCTTCAATGCAAATTTTTTGAGATGACCGTTTCTGCCATTTCATTATAATTCATTTTTTTTTTAAGTTCTCAGGCACTTCCATAGTCTCTCAACTAGCAGGAAAGCCATTTATTGGTTAAAAATGCACCGAGATTTGGCATACTGGTTGAATTCAGATGAAAGAGGGATGAGGCTAAATTTATTTTCCTTGTCACTTGAATAAATCATCATTATTGGAAAATACATACATATATATATATATTAAATTTACCATGAAAATATCCACTATCTAAAATTCTTGGTTCAAAATATGTATAGTTATTATATAAAGAAAAGTTATATTTTTCTGGACATTTCATTTAGACTTGGAATTAGTAAAAGATACATCAAGGATTGGATATAATCTGCAGAGTCGTGTAGCTTAGCAAATCACATTTTCTATAAAAGTGGGCATGTAATTCTCAGTTTTTTCTTTCCAATAAGTTCTTGAATCAGTTTTCTTCAGTGTTTATTACCACAAAGATGTTCTCTTTTGAAAAGTTTAATTTTAAGACAGTAAAAGTGTTAGAAGAAAACAAGTTTTCTTTCTGAAAGTGATTATTTGGAATAATAAAGATAGAAAGGAACACATACCAAAAGGATGTGTTTTCTAAAATGTATGCTAGAGATAAGAAAACCCCAAATTAGCTCTCAGTGGTATTGAATTCTATTGGCCATCCAACAGCACCAGTCTCTGCTTCAGGTAACTTTGATCTCAAGCCAGTCTACTAGTTATGTCAAAAATGCGATGCCTCATCAAAAGCTACATTAGCGGAACTGTTTGGAAGAAAAAAATGCACCTTATGACTGATAAGGTCAATTAGAATTTCTTTGCATCCAAATTACACAAAAATTAAAATGGAATCACCCATGGGATTCACAACTACAAAGGCATGTTCTAAACATGCAAAGTCAATTTGTTTTGAACCTTATAATTTAAATTTCTGAGATGACTGTCATCTGAGATGAATGTCATATGTATATATATATATATCTGAATCAACTTGTGATACCAATATATTAGAACTCTCACTGTGCCATTAAGTTTATGTTTTGATTACTATGTCTTGCTCAAATCTGGTAAGGTTTTTCCACTGATTTATGAATTATAAAAATTCATTAGAAAAATATAGATAGGATAGTGATTTAGCCTATTCTTTTTCCACTACTCTAAAATATAGTCAGAAATAGAAGAAGTCAAAATATAAGCAGAAAATCGAAGTATAATTCAGAGTCAAGGTATTAAATTATTCATAGTGTTTACCTTTTAGGTTTAATTTTAAAATTATAGATTTGAATGAGCAATAACCGTAGCCCTGTATGTGAGAGGAGGTGATGGAGAACGGGATCTTGGGAAAAATGATTAAAATTATATTGGTGTTGTAATTTCAGATGGTTGAACCTAAGACACCCACAACAGGTGTGAGTAAGAAATAGAACTCTATGCATTAGATAACTAATGAGGACCTACCGGACAGTGTAGAGAGCTCTCGGCGCCCTGCGGTGATCTCAATGGGAAGGAAGTCCGAAAAAGAGGGGACATGCATACTTACAGCCGACTCACCTTCTGTACGGCAGAAGCCAGCACAACGGCCGTAAACAACTCCAGTACACGTTTTTAGAAAGAAAAGAAAAAAAAGAAAGAAATGGGACTCTGAGCTCCTCCCCCCTCCCCTTCTCCCGTGTTAATCTGAAGAGCAGACATGCTCTCGGTTCTGCAGGGTTGTAAGTAATGGCAGATAGGAAGGGAACGTGGGTGTTTGTCTTCCTGTGGGGTTGTGATGGAGCTTTGTCCCTCTGCCTGTCACCCTGCATGTCCTGGCGCTTTAGGGGACAGCTCGGGGGATCGCGTGACCCACGCTGAAGCTGCGAGCTGTGTAAAATGTCTCCCCCTTCCTGTTCCACGACACAGTGAGGGTCTGTGGGGAGGGAGGTCCTTGAGAAACAAGGGTTCCTTGGCTCTCCCGGGAACCCCCTTTGGATCTGTTTTTACGCTCCTTCTCAAGGCTCTTTCCCCAGACTTCGCACACATCCCAACCCTTGAGATTTCCCACCTGCTGTGCTAGCTTCTCAGCCATTTCTGCTTGGGTAGCACTGGCCTCAGCCTGAATTATCCAGCTGAGGGTCACACTCAGAGCTGTAACTTTTAAACTGTATCTATATTCTTGCCTGAAAAATCCCATGGACACAGGAGTCTGGCAGGCTACAGCCCTTGGGGCCACAAAGAGCCTGACAACAAAAAGCATGCACGTGCAGACACACACGTATATATACATATGTTATTGAAGTATAGTTGATTGACGATGTAGTAGTGGTTTCAGGTGTACATTACAATGATCCGTTATATATACATACATTTAGATTCTTTTTCAGATTCTTTTCCTTTATAGATTATTACAAAATACTGAGTATAGTTCCTTGTGCTATACAGAAGAGGCTTAAACTTTATATTTTTTAAACTGTGGGGAGAATGGGGCTAGCAGGATGTACAGGACATCAGAAGAATACCTGTCCCTGCAGAGGCAGGTGTCTCTGGCATCCCGAAATTCTGCATGGCTGTGGACCAATATGACTGAATTTGATTGGCCAGCCGCTGCTTCCAGCACGTGGTCTGTGCCCACGTGGGGGTGGAAGGCTCCTCTCAGGGATGCGTGTGAGCTGGACCCTGTTCATCCTGGCAATGCACACGTGACTGGGTGTCTTTCCTGCAGGGAAGTTACTATTAAAATCGGCAGGACCTAACTTCTCCCTCAGGAAACGCCGGACTAGAGAAACAGAACATTAAGTAAGGAAAAGATTATGTCCATCAGAACGGGAGAGTGTGAGCTGACCAGATAGTGCAAAATGAGGAGAATGTGTCAGAGAAGGGGACTACATCCTACAGCCGGATTATCCAAAAGCCTGTGTGTAAACGTAGCCTCTGAGGGACGGGGCATCAGAGTCAAACAAAAGATGCCGTTTAAGGTTGTAAGGATCTAAGCTTATTGCTTGAGAAACATTTGTTAGAGAGACTGACTTCACTGATTTGCCTTGTTACCATTAGCCTCCTATTGAGACATTATTAACCTGTACTGGGGGAAATGCAGCACTGGCCGCTGCCCTGGCTGTTGTAAGTCACTTCACAAAGTACCCTCGTCTTGCCCTGAAAAGACGTGAAGGTTTAAGCTGGTAGCACGGGGAACCGCAGGCAAGGCTCTGTGGTGACCTCAACGGGAAGGAGGTCTGACGCAGAGGACCAGGGCCTCCCAGGAGCACAGTGGTAAGAAACTGCCTGTGCGGGAGACGCAGGCTTCAGCCCTGGGTCAGGAAGATCGCCTGGAGGAGGGCACGGCAGCCCACTCCGGGGTTCACGCCCGGAGAGGTCCATGGGCAGAGGAGCCTGGCGGGCTGCAGTCCATGGGGTCGCAAGGAGTCAGGCACGACCGAGTGACCGATCACGCACACACGCATACATATCACGGATTCAGTTTGCTATACAGCAGAAACTAACAAAGTTGCAAAGCAACTGTACTCCAATAAAAATTAATTTAAAAAAAAAGAAAATTAAAAAAAAAAAAAGATTTAAACTGACAACAGTGGCGATGAAGAAATTCACTCTCTGGTTAGTCTGAGGACAGAAGAGGGTTAATTTCTTAAATCTCTGTGGAGGGGGAAAACAAAACAAAATTGGAAGATAAAAAACAAAGACTAAGCTGCTCGTGATTTGGTTGTACTTATGGATTATACTACATCCTGAAAAGAAGAAAATCAGAGCTGTAAGATGGCGCCGCGGGGGTCGTCTGGAGCTTTCACAGTCTGAAGTCTGTGGAGTCAATGCTTATTAAGAGCTGGCCTTGACCTCTGCCCCCTGCATGCCTGCCTGGCCCAGGTGCAACATCATGGAAAGGACTTTCCTGTTTTCTGCAAACTGGGTGTAAACTTCAGACTGTGGATGAACAGATAAGCTGAGCATGCAGACCATCCAGGGGCTAGGGTGCCCACATTAAAATAAAAAATCAAGACCTGGAAACTTACATCCGATTCCTTTAGTAATTAATACAGCGACTATAGCTATAGCCAAGGCTATTCAGGTGCAGCTCACATTTAAACCAGCTTGGTTCCTTAGCTGTTATGAGAAGGTTTTGCAAGAATATTTCAAATAGTGATTCCTGCCTAATAAATCCAACGTAGAAAAACATGTATAATGATTGCTTTAAAATTTTCACATGTCCACTCTTAGTGACACAAGGGGATGTTATGTTCCAGGTTTTGTTCTTGTGTTTTTCCAAAGGATTGGTTTGACTTTTAAAAAATTGCATTAACTAAGAAAAGGAAACACAAAATTCCATAGAACTTTAGCCTGAAGTATAGTAAAACTTTTCTTACTCCAACATTCCATGAAGTGTATTTCTGTATTTACACAGTGTTTATAAATATAAGACATTTTTTGTATTTACATAGTGTTTATTTCTGTATTTACACAGTGTTTATAAATATAAGACAAAACCCATTTATACATATTCATTAATTGATATCTTGAATAAAATTGTCATGTTTATGCCTCTAAAATGTTAACTTGTATCAAAGCATATAAAATGTCCCCAAATAAACTATACCGACATAAAAGGGGAAAGAAAGCTCCTCAGGTATCAGAATATATTTAAAATATTTAAGATTTTATCTTTCTGCTGAGTGTTTTGTTTTGCAGATAGTTTTCTAGATTACATAAATTTACTCATAATTTACTCATTATAAATATAAATTTTGAACCCAGAAGAAAATGAAATCAAATGAAATTTTAAAATTTTTCACTAAACGAATCACATATAAACATGTCTTCTTTAGCTAGAATTTTAAAATAGGAAAAAATTTCATTTTCAATTTACAAACATTTCAGACTATACTGAAAAGTAAAAGCAATATAATAAACACCATCATCTTTCCACAAGCAAGATTTATAACTTTTAACATTTTTCTCTATTTACTCCAAGCAATGAAAAAACAAATATACAGTGGAGGACTCCAAACCCCTTTCCATTTCCTGACACCCCTCTGGCTATAGAAGTAAGCAGTATCTTTCCTTTGCTAGGTCATTTTCATATCTCCATTTTTATACTTTAATCACCTACTAATGTAGCAAAACAAAAAGCAAAAAGTGAACAAGTTATCAGTTATGAAGTTTCTAAATTTGCTTTTTCTAAATTTACCTCAAAACTATTGAAAAATTTTCAAACACACATATTCATTGGAAATAGTATTTACTTATTTATTTTTAGCTTAAAAACCACAATGCAGTGCTGATTAAATATAAAAAGTTAAGTTAAAAGATTTCATTACCTTGCCTCAACAAAACTTCCTTGATTGCAGAAACTGAGAAAATATGCCTCCTACCTAATCCTTTTTACTCAGATTCTTTAGAACTGAGTGACTTAAATTTTAGACATTTTCACATTACATAAGGTATTGGTGATTGGTTATAACTTTATACTTCAGTATTATCTCCATTACTCTCATTTTACTGTTTTCATAAAAAAGAACATGCTGTAGGTAGCTTCATGCATGAATATTAATTTTCACATTTTACATTCTCATAGCATCTTGTTAGGATGCTTATTTTAAGTCATTCTAAGGAGTCACCAAAGTTACCTCTGTTTTGATTTGCTAAGACAATATTGATGATGTGATAGTTAAATGAACATTGACTGTAGAAGATTTTTTTCACTCTTCTTCTGAGCCAGATGTCCTTTAATAAAGAAGCAAATGCATTTCTGAAAGGTGTATTGAAACCGAGATCGTTATTTGAACACAGTATTACTGTGGATTTGCATGAACCGCTTGGCCGTGCCTCTCCACAGGGACCCCTTAACATTCAGACAGCTCTCTGAGGGCCTCCAAGCAGAAACCCACATCAGAACCTTTAAGGTCCTGTGTTCTCTTAAACAAACTCTTCAGAGAGAAAACTTCAGGGTAACACAAAAGTGAGTTCAAGTGTCTTTTCCCTATCATTTCCTTACTAATTGTTTAGGCATCAATAGGTCAAGAGCTGTTGTTGTGGTTGTTTAGTCGCTAAGTCATGTCTGACTCTTTGCAACCCCATGGACTGTAGCCCACCGGGCTCCTCTCTGCATGGGATTTCTCAGGCAAGAGTACTGGAGTGGGTTGCCATTTCCTCCCTCAGGGGATCTTCCAGACCCAAGGGTTGAGCCCGCAGTTCCTGGATTGGCAGGCAGATTCTTTACCACAAGCCTTATGTCAAGAGATGTGCTGGGCAAAGTCGCTCAGTCGTGTCCGGCTGTTTGTGACCCCATGGACTGTAAACCACCAGGCTCCTCCGTCCATGGGGATTCTCCAGGCAAGAATACTGGAGTGGGGTGCCATGCCCACCTCATATCAAGAGATACCTAGAGTCAATTTAAAAATTACTCCAAGATCTTAATTCCCAAAGGGAAAAGATGCAACCCATATACCTGGGTTATACACTTGAGATTGCTAAATTATTTTCAACTTGCATTTATAACTATATGCTGTTTCAAGAGTAGACAACTGGCAACCACTAGTAATATTTACTCCAGACAATATTTAGGCTTAATACAGTTTGAAGATAAAGACATGCAGTTATGCAAGACTCCACCATTTTTTTCAGATTCAAACCAGAGTATTCTGTAGCCCTCAATAAAGGTCATTCCAAGTCTTTTATGCTAGGTGCTTAAAAAAAAAAGGGCATAGTGATTTTGACTGCAGCATTTCTTAAAAGAATGTATTGAAAATGTATTTCTTTTATAAGTTTTGCACGTTGCTGTTGTTCAGTTGCCAGTCATGTCTGATTCTTTGCGACCCCATGGCCTTTTGTCAAAGACATCCCATTTTTAGTATAAAATGAATTTGAGAGTATGGAAAGCTATCTTTAAAAGCACTCTTATAAGTCAGAAAGAGCCTCAAACATATTGACTTTTTTTTTGTCTTTTTCTTTCTTTTCTTCTTCTCAGCCACCTATCACGTTCTTCAGCCTTTAAGCTACCAGTATTCCTTCCCCCCAGATAGCTTCATAGTAGGTGTTATTCAATGAGGTCTTTTTTATTCTTATTTCTCCAAAATTCTGGTCAATTCATTAACTATCTTTCCGTATTCTTATGTCTGTTTCTCATTATAGTCACACAGCAAATGAAGGTACTGAGTAAGAAGTTAAAAAGATGTTTACTAAATATCTGATTGACCCTTTTTGGTCCTCAATTTCCCTATCAGTAGTTTGGGGGAATTAGAGCTAGTAGATTTTCAAGGTCCTGAGACATATGTCCACATGATTAACTGAAGTGGAGACTCTGAAATGGATTAATTCTGAGCTCTCAAAATTATCTCAGTGTGTTACACGTGTGACAAATGGTCCATCCTTTAAAAAATGTAGACACACTTATACCTGTTAAAGACTATTCCTTTTAAGTGTTAAGTTTCACTTTTAAAATTCCTTTCTGTGTAAACTCTGATTCCCTTACATATCTTCTGAGGGGTAGTCTTCATCTGAATCAGTTGATTTCTGATGTGACGAATCATATGTAAAACTGTGTAGTTTAAAGAGATGCTGGATGATTCTGACCATGCATTTTACTGATGAGACCAGTAAGGGCAGGGAGCAACATAATCACTTCTTTGTGAAGATCCTTTTCGAATGGGATATTTTGTGCTAACTGCACAAAAACCTTCAACCATTGGGTTGCACAACAAAATAGGGGATTCTCTATGGGATGGATCTTAACTGTTATTACTGCAGTCATCTGATACGATTTTGGGGGCTTTCCAAATGCTGATTTGGAAAACTAAGAGTTACATAATAGACACCCTCAAGGTATTACCAGAAGTTACTGTATTTCAAATGAGCATTGCCACTGTTTTTATGATAGGGAAGTTGATCCCTGAGAGAATCTGTTGAGGAATCTTGCCAACATTTTTACCCTGAATTTTAGCAAATTTACTCAGGTTTCTTTATTTATGAACAACTTAGGTAAGTTATAAAGTCTCTTGCTAATTCAGGTGATGTTTTATGTTGACATGAGTTTATAACTGTGGTGTACGTACACTGAACTTCCATGGGGAATGAATATAAAGGAAGGGAACATATAACTACAAATATCAGATGCATGGATATTAATAAAAATTCAAAAACTGAGAGTTCAACATGACTTATGGGAGTCCACAGAGGAAACTACCATATCAAGTGAGTTAAATAAGAAATATAAGATGATGACAAAAAATCACTTGAAACATACAGAGTTATAACAATACTGAGGGTTCTTTTCTACTGAGGTCTGTGTGTGCCTGTGTGCTGAGTCATTTCAGTTGTGTCTGACTCTTTGCAACCCTACAGACTGTAGCCTGCTAGGGAAGCCCACTAAAGTTTATACAAGTGACTTAATTTATTCTTTTAAGAAATTGTTGTCAACAACTAATCCAATCATCTCATAAAGCAGACAGTTAGGAACAAATTTCTTAAACCTATGTGTCCATCAAAATTATCTCTGCCTCTAAAATAGTGTATAAACACAGAATAGATCCAAATTAAATCACTCTTATAGATATCCACAGCATACAAAAATCAAGAATCCATAGTCATCAAATAGCCAGAGTATGAAATTGAGGAAATGTCAGTTGTTTTATTCATCTTTCTTTTTTAAAAAATCATTTTATTCAAGTAACCATGAAAGTCGAAGTTTTAGAAGTGAAGAAATAAAAGAGAAAAATAAAAGATGTAGCAGCAGATCATATTAAATCTAGAATGCAGTTTCTTAGCTGAAAGTGTGAAATAAGGTATTTAATGGAAATCATGTAGAATTTCAGAAACACTTACTTGGATTTGATACTGTCTGCCATTATGTGAAGCTGTGATGCAATATACCACATGTACACACACTAATAACACATTACTAATGGTCATATTTGGACTTGGTAGGGAAAACTTTAATTCCATAACTACTGTAAATATTAACTTGAATTTATGCATCTGAATTTCCATTACAACTTTTTTCTGAAATGGGATATTAAGCCAAAGGAAGAACTGATCTAGAAAATATCAGTGCCTATGAATAATATGCATAGATTAACATGTAACAGTATTTTTTATGGTCAAAATGTGGGTACTTTTTCTTTTAAGATATTTATTTATTAGAGTTAAATATCAGAGCTCAAGAATTTTATTATCTAGTTTGTAAATTAATATTATTTTCACTCAGAAAAGGGCCTTAGAGACTTACCAGGAGACAAACTGAGGCCTGGAAAGAGAAGACAGAAATCCAAAATCATGGAATAAATTACCTAGAGTGAGAGGATGGAATTCTTTCCATTTCTCAGGTGTCTCCTTAAAAATGAGTGGATAAAGGAAAATGGAAAGCACAATTCTGTCTGGTTCATAACATAGTTTTGATAGAAGTCCTACTAAAGGTAAAGCTGGGTCAGTTTATTTCAATAAGAAACATCAAAGTTCCTACAGAAGCCCTTCACCTCTGTTATTCGATTTCCTCGTTTGGAAAGAGACCAACACATGCCCTGTACATCTGACAGCAACAGGGATGTGTATTAAGTGCTCGCATCCAGTAAATCATCAGGCCATGGACCCTGCATCTAACTCTCACCCACGTTTCTATAACGTCAGCCCTTTCATTATCCCTATTTTGGAAACAAGGACACTTAGAAACAGGTTGACTTGAGGAATAACCAAGATGCCGTGATGCCTGTGGAGGAGGGCTCCATTTGAACCCAAAGGCCAGACTGTTCACCTGTGAATCTAACTGCTTTGCTTCCTGGCTCTCCTTCCCTATTGTCCTAAAATATGAAGCAATGGGTGTGTGTGTGTAAACATCGATATATTAAAGCATTTCACACTTGCAAGATGGGATTAATTCTAGAAAGGATACCGGGCTCATCTCACATTATCTTGGGTAATCAATTTTTAAATGTGCAGGTCTGATCTCTCTAATGAGTTCTATTACAAGCAAGATTGAGATAGAACATACATAAGCACCATGGAGAAGCCCATTTATTTTACTGATTTATCTAAAATTCCTGTACTAAACTCTCTTGAACGTCACTGTAATAGAATTTGACCTGTGTGCATAAGACAACCTTCATTTCCATGCCAATTATATTTGTTTTATGAAATCAGTTTGCTCTCGGGCATATTTCCCCATGGTTCATCAGTTTCCTGTTTTTATCTCCTTTCCCTAATCAACATATTACATCCTGATATTCCATCTTAATAGAAGTAAAGCCTCAAAAAAGTATTTTAGTTGTGGTGCCAAATTTATAAATTAATCACAGAGCATTTTAGTAAATGAACTGAACTGGAAGTCCAGCCTATAATGGCCTCCATCCCAATGAACGTAGTCACTGATAATCCTCACAAAAGGAGAAAATTATATTCAAGGACAGTGCTGTCAAATTGCTATGATGGAGCCGTTTCATAATCAATCTACACTGTTTATTGAGCATTAGCACTAGGGGAGACATTGGCCATCAGAACAGTTCATGTTTTCATGGTTAAAAAGAAAGAAATACACGCAGACAATCAATTTTGAATCAGAGTTAATGGGCTCTGTCAAGGATTAAAATTGTGTACTTAGAAATCCTAAAATCTCACACCCCTAAAATTTTGTCTGGCATTTTCTAAAGTTTCTGTAAACAACTGAAATTTAGTTTCATGGGAGACTTGGTTGGACTCATAAGACTTTCTCTCTCGTGATTCTTGTAGCATTAATCAACTGGGTATTTCTAGATGTGAAACTCTGACTCAAATCAACTTCTCTCTTGGAGAAGAAATGTAACTCATTGCCCGAAAATTTTCTTGTTAGTTCTCAGCTTTCTAAAAAAAAAAAAAGAAAGAAAGAAAGAAAACAGCTCTTGAGTTCATGTCAGGTAGAGAAATTCCCTGCAGACACTCATTCATTATACAGACAGCAGTAGAGTACTTTGTATTGTATGCTACCTCTGAAAGGATTCCTGCCATATGTATTTGTCATTCACTCAAAATATCTTTGAAGATATTCGCTATTTTAAAACACTAATCTAGTGTGTCTATGTGAAATTTGAGTCTACTGGAGTAAAACTTTTCCTGAAGCTCAAGGGTACCGTAATAGCCACGGGCTGGATGCTACTGCGGCAATTTCCTGTCAGCAGCATCGCTTTCATTTCTGAGAAATTCTACAATGAATTTGAAATTGTCTTCTAAAGTCATGTTGGCTCTCCCGAAGAAGTTCCACTATTTAATTCCTGAAAAATAAGTGCTCTAATAGGTCTTTCAAATGTAGTTGAAGAGTTACTGTGAGAGTCATTATACTCTTGTCAGGAAGTTTTATATCTGAATGCTTGTCCATAATTTGCATCCCATTTGCTCTGTGACCTCATATTCAGAAGCGATTTCTGAATCAGTCAGTGAAACATGCATGTTACCACATACAGAAGGAGTAAAGTTAAACTATGTCCCTGAGGAGTAGAAAGCAAAAGAGATCCTGGCATATTTTACAGATTATGGTCAAGGTGAACAGATCGGAACCGGGTCACTGTGCTATTTTAATTCAGGTCCTGTTTATTGAGCTGTTATTTATTCTAAGTAAGGGGCTACACAGGAAGGATTGTATCAAAAGCCCCACAACTTATTCTCCACCCTCAAGGGGTTCATAGTCCAGTTGACTCGGAATAAAATGAAAAGTACTCAAGGTAATCAACTTTTATTTTATTTAAAATATAGAGTGAAGTTAAAAATAGAAAATTACTTTTCTTTATGATAATAAGAAATTTTATCGTAAAAATCTTAAATTTGAGGAAAGCAACATTTTAATTATGCAAGATGCAAAAGAAGGAGATATTTCAAGTAATTATATTTTTTATTCAGATTAGTTGGGAATTAGACATAGGGCAGAATTGCATTTTCAGAATTGTTCTTATTCAATGCCTTTCAAAGATTATTGATCATCAACATGAAGACCAAAGGAGTAAAGTTCTCAGAATTATAGAAATAAACACTGGATTATATTCAGTGTGTGTGCTAAGTCACTTCAATCGTGTCTGACTCTTTATGACCCTGTGGACTATAGCCTACCAGGCTTCTCTGTCCATGGGATTCTCCAGAGAAGAGTATTGGAGTGCTTTGCCGTGCCCGCCTTCAGGAGAGCTTCCCAACACAGGATCCAACCAGACTC
The DNA here is from genome assembly GCF_910594005.1 of Cervus elaphus. Lineage (NCBI taxonomy): Eukaryota > Metazoa > Chordata > Mammalia > Artiodactyla > Cervidae > Cervus > Cervus elaphus. Next base: position 78,614,568 of record NC_057828.1, on the reverse strand, counting down.
TTACGATCCGTGCATTGGCAGGCTGGTTTTTTACCTTTAGTGCGACCTGGGAAGCCTTAGAACGATTATATATATTCAAAATAATTTGGGGATAAAGTATATTCCTTGATTCCCAAAGTATTTGAAAATGAGAATTCAATTAATCAAATGTGTCCACTCATTTTCAGAAAAAAAATAGATGTATCTGTATTAAGGTTTCTTATTTCATGTCATTTGAAGGAACTATGTTAATCAGGTAATTACTGATTGCTAAAATAGTGCGTAAAATGTGCTGTCAGGTCATTAGTCACTTCAGTTCAGTCACTCAGTCGTGTCTGACTCTTTGCGACCCCATAGACCGCAGCAGGCCAGGCCTCCCTGTCCATCACCAACTCCCAGAGCTTACTCAAACCCATGTCCATCAAGTCAGTGATGCCATTCAACCATCTCATCCTCTGTCATCCCCTTCTCCTCCTGCCCCCAATCCCTCCCAGCATCAGGGTCTTTTCAAATGAGTCAGCTCTTTGCATCAGGTGGCCAAAGGATTGGAGTTTCAGCTTCAGCATCAGTCCTTCCAATGAACACCCAGGACTGATCTCCTTTAGGATGAACTGGTTGGATCTCCTTGCAGTCCAAGGGACTCCAACACCACACTTCAAAAGCATCAATTCTTCAGCTCTCAGCTTTCTTTAGAGTCCAACTCTCACATCAACACATGATTGCTGGAAAAACCATAGCCTTGACTAGATGTACTTTTGTTGATAAAGTAATGTCTCTGCTCTTTATATGCTGTCTAGGTTGGTCATAACTTTTCTTCTAAGAAGCAAGCGTCTTTTAATTTCATGGCTGCAGTCTCCATCTGCAGTGATTTTGGAGCCCCCCAAAATAAAGTCTCTCACTGTTTCCATTGTTTCCCCATCTATTTGCCATGAAGTGATGGGACCAGATGCCATCATCTTAGTTTTCTAAATGTTGAGTTTAAGCCAACTTTTTCACTCTCCTCTTTCACTTTCATCAAGAGGCTCTTTAGTTCTTCTTCACTTTCTGCTATAAGGGTGGTGTCATTTGCATATCTGAGGTTACTGACATTCCCTCGGCAATCTAGATTCCAGCTTGTGCTTCATCCAGCCCAGGGTCTCTCATGATGTACTCTGCATATCAGTTAAATGAGCAGGGTGACAATATACAGCCTTGATGTATTCCTTGTATTTGGAACCAGTGTGTTGTTCCATGTCCAATTCTAACTGTTGCTTCTTGACCTGCATACAGATTTCTCAGGAGGCAGGTCAGGTGGTCTTGTAATCCCATTGCTTAAAGAATTTTCCACAGTTTATTGTGATTCACACAATCAAAGGCTTTGGCATAGTCAATAAAGCAGAAGTTTTTAAGGAACTCTCTTGCTTTTTGGATGATCCAGTGGATGCTGGCAATTTGATCTCTGGTTCATCTGCCTTTTCTAAATCCAGCTTGAACATCTGGAAGTTCACAGTTCATGTACTGTTAAAGCCTGGCTTTAACAGGTATTTCTTGACTTTCTCCTTTTGTATTCCAGTCCCCTATAATGAAAAGGAGATCTTTTTTGGGTGTTAGTTCTAGAAGGTCTTGTAAGCCTTCATAGAACCATTCAACTTCAGCTTCTTCAGCATTACCGGTCGGGGCATAGACTTGGATTACTGTGATATTGAATAGCTTGCCTTGGAAATGAACAGAGATCATTCTGTTCTGATTTCCTTTAGGTTTGACTGGTTTGACTTCTTTTCAGTCCAAGGGAACTCTTAAGAGTCTTCTTCAACACCACAGTTCAAAAGCATCAATTCTTTTTGGTGCTCAGCTTTGTTTATGGTCCAATTCTCATATCCATACATGATTACTGGAAAAACCATAGTTTCAACTATATAGAAATTTTTTCAGCAAAGTAATGTCCCTTCTTTTTAATATGCTGTCTAGGTTGGTCATAGTTTTTTTTCCAAGGAGCAGGCGTTTTTTAATTTTGTGGCTGCAGTCACCACCTACAGTGATTTTAGAGCCCAGGAAACTAAGGCCTGTCACTGTTTCCACTGTTTTGCCATCTATTTGCCATGAAGTGATGGAACTGGATGCCATGATCTTCAATTTTTGAATGCTGAGTCTTAAGCCAACTTTTTCACTCTCCTCTTTCACTTTCATCAAGAGGCTCTTTAGCTCTTCTTTGCTTTCTGCCATAAGGGTGATGTCATCTGCACATAGGAGGTTATTGATATTTCTCCCTGCAATCCTGATTCCAGCTTTTGCTTCATCCAATCTGGTATTTAGTACGATGTACTCTTGTTTTGAACTGTGGTGTTGGAGAGGACTCTTGAGAGTCCCTTGGACTGCAAGGAGATCCAACCAGTCCATCCTAAAGGAGAGCAGTCCTGGGTGTTCATTGGAAGGACTGATGCTGAAGCTGAAACTCTAATACTTTGGCCACCTCATGCGAAGAGTTGACTCATTGGAAAAGACCCTGATGCTGGGAGGGATTGGGGGCAGGAGGAGAAGGGGATGACAGAGGATGAGATGGCTGGATGGCATCACGGACTTGATGGACATGAGTTTGAGTAAACTCCGGGAGTTGGTGATGGACAGGGAGGCCTGACGTGCTGTGATTCATGGGGTTGCAAAGAGTTGGACACAACTGAGCGACTGAACTGAACTGAACTGAACTGAACTCTTGTGCTCAGCTGGGAAAGAATTTGCCTGCAATTTGGGAGACCTGGTTTGGATCCCTGGGTTGGGAAGAAGGGAAAGGCTACCCACTCCAGTATTCTGGCCTGGAGAATTCCATGGACTATATCGTCCATGGGATCAGAAAGAGTCAGACATACTGAGCGACCTTCACTTTCACTTTCTTTCACTCTGCATCCATTGTCCCATGTCTAGTTCTAACTGTTGCTTCTTGACCTGCATACAGAGTTCTCAGGAGGCAGGTCAGATAGTCTGGTATTCCCATTGCTTTGAGAATTTTACACACACAACTGTTGTGATCCACACAGTCAAACACTTTGGCATAGTCAATCAAGCAGAAGTAGATGTTTTCTAGAACTCTCTTGCTTTTTCAATGATCCAGTGGATGTTGGAAATTTGATTTCTGGTTCCTCTGCCTTTTCTAAATCCAGCCTGAACACTGGGAAGTTCTCGGTTCATGTACTATTGAAGCCTAGCTTGGAGAATTTTGAGCATTACTTTGCTAGTGTGTGAGATGAGTGCAATTGTGTGGTAGTTTGAACATTCTCTGGCATTGTCTTACCTTGAGATTGGAATGATGACTGCCCTTTTCCAGCCCTGTGGCCACCACTGAGTTTTCCACATTTGCTGACATATTGAGTGCAGCACTTTCACAGCATCATCTTTTAGGATTTGAAATAGCCCAGTTGGAGTTCCATCACCTCCACTAGCTTTGTTCATAGTGATGCTTCCTAAGGCCCACTTGACTGGAACTCCAGGATGCCTGGCTCTAAGTGAGTGATCACACCATCGTGGTTATCTGGGTCACTAAGATCCTTTCCTGTATAGCTCTTCTGCATATTCTTGCCACTTCTTCTTAATATTTTCTGCTTCTGTTTCTTCCATACCATTTATGTCCTTTATTGTGCACACATTTGCATGAAATATTCCCTTGGTATCTCTAATTTTCTTGAAGAGATCTCTAGTCTTTCCCATTCTATTGTTTTCCTCTATTTCTTTTCACTGATCACTGAGGAATTCTCTCTTATCTCTCCTTGTTATTCTTTGGAACTCTGCATTCAGATGGGTATATCGTTCCTTTTCTCCTTTGCCTTCCACTTCTCTTCTTTTCTCAGCTATTTGTAAGGCCTCCTCAGACAGCCATTTTGCCTTTTTCCTTCTTCTTGGGCATGGTTTTTGACTACTGCCTGCAATACAATGTACAAAAGGTCATTATTAGTGGACTGCAATCATATTCTCCTCAATTCCTAGAGAATGTCCGTGTCATGAAGGGAAAGAAACACCAAACAGAAATATCTTCTGTGTGACCGAACAAGTAGCTTCTGCTGTAGAACATTTGTTCCAGTAAGTTTATGGGCATTTGGAAGTACTCAGATACATCCCAATAACACCTGGCATCTTGGAATTCTTTCATGTCATTCTCGGCATTCCATCACCCACCTTCATCAAACCAATGATATTATTGAGAGTTTGGATGGCATGGTCTGAGGACAGTTAGCATAAGCACTGACCATGTGTTCTGGGTCAGCTCAGTCCCACCTGGTTTGACCTCAAAAATCTGACGATTAGAGCTGGGCTATTCTTGTGGATTGAATGCCCATACCATATAATCCTTTCAGCTGAACTGAGAATCAAAAAAGTAATGGTCTCAAAATCATTTCCAAGCAGTAGAATTAACAATGCCATGATGCCTGTGGGCCTAGACAGATGGAGACTGGATACTCATATCAAGCTGTGATTTCGGCATTGACTTGGAGTCTTGTGGCAGTAGTAATTGATGGAACATTGATTTGAGAGTCATTGGTCCAATGGCCAAGTGAGTCCTTGCCACTTGTCACATTGAAATGTGGGTCTGCTTCCTTAGAACATTTACCATACCACTGGAGCCTCATCTAATTCCATCTCATCCATCAGTACCCCTTCATTATTTTCTATTCCCTTCTGGGTAAGAGCAGATGGGAAGGGACTTGTTTTGAATTTGATTCATCCACAGTTAACCTTCCAGGATATTTGAGTCAGAAGACAGGATGATACTTCCTAGAAATTGCCACATCAACATGAGGAGTTTTGATTCATTCTGGGCGTGGTCCTGGGAGGTTAGGTGCCAAAGAAAACTGCTAAAAAGATGTCAAGCCAGGCGAGTTTCCAAGATCACATGGATAGAACTGTTGGAGGAGAGGGTGAGATGAATGCAGAGAGTAGCATGGTAGCGTATTACATACGACCACATGTAAAACAGACAGCCAATGGGAATTTGCAGTGTGACTCAGGGGACTCAAACCGGGGCTCTGTGACAACCTAGGGGCTGAGAAAGGGTGGGAGGTGGGAGGGAGGCTCCAGAGCGAGGGGACATGTGTGTGCCTGTGGCTGATTCATGCTGATGTTCGGCAGGAATCAAACAAACACTGTAAAAGCAATTATGCTTCAATTAAAAGTGAATTTAAAATTTTTTAAAAAATGGATTGCAGGGAGGCGGCAGAGGGACACAGCGTGAAGTCTGAGGGAGGCTGGGGCCCTCTGACCAGGGATCAGGAGGAAGCTGGTGAGGCTTCTGGAAACAGCAGCTGTGTTTCTAGACGGTCAGAGACTCAGGTATGCAGCGCCCCCTGCGGAGGTTTCCAGGGCCACAGAAGGCGGCTCCCGGCTCTGTTCTCTGCTGTCTTCCTTGTGGGATCCCCAGCAGCTCTGAGAGCAGCTAATAGGGTGCGCCGCCCAGAGGCACCCCCCTCCCTGCCAGCCTCTGCGTCGCCTGTCGCAAGCTGCTGTGTGTACCTCCTTGCCCCCAGTACACGCATGTCAAGACTTCTGACGGAACTGCTATTGCTTTTACAGGGTTGAACGTTAGGATGCTAGACGCGTGGTGCAGAGGTTCCAATTGCTGAGAAAGTAAATGAAAAGGGAGATTTTCACTTTGCTCTTGGCTTTAGTGCTTATTCTCATTGGAGGGAAATACCTCCTCTGAATTAATGGGGACATTCAAGGAAGGGTAAAGAAATCATAATTCAGCAATATTGCGGAGTCATCAGCCTCCACCTCAGCTCCCCATGGGCCTAAAAGTCATGAGGAATTGAAAGGATTTGTAATGGCAGCACACGTCAGTTCTGCAAAATAGCACAATCTGTGCTGAAACACAGAAAAAGAAAATCGTTAAAACTGTTTGCTTCATTTTGGGTCAAATTTATATTTCCTCATAGAGCAAAGGAAGGTGAAGTATAGGTGTTTGCCATCAAAACTCTTAATCTGTAATCATTTGACTTATTATCCAAATTTAGGTACAGATTATCCTTTTTACCCCCAGAGAAAATGAAGTATGGGCACTTCTAATTGAATACATTGATATGTATGATTTAAAGGGAAAAAACAAGAATTCATCAGAGCAAGCCCTACTACACACACAGTTCTGAGTCACCATTTATAAAGAAAATGGGGTGTTGGTAATAAAAGTATGAAACATGGGTAGGTACATGTTGGTGATATTTTGTTTTCATGCTGAAGACAAGGCTTTGTCTATTTCAAGCGACGCATTAGATGGTTGGGTTCTCAAGAAATCACACCGCTTTCCCCTGTCAAGTTCTGAAATAAAATGAAAAGTAAAACAGATGGAGAGAGAATATCACCTCCATCACTGCTGCTGATGGTCACTTTGAAGACTGTGGCTTACACCTAAGAGTTCATGGGCTGCAAAGCAAGCAGAAGGTTCTAGAGGGATGCACAGTCTGCAGGCGGAGCAATTCTTCAGAGGGAGGAGCAGAGTGACTGAGAGACAGACGACAGACAGACAGACACACACCCCCCCAAGAAAGAGACATGGATATCTGCTGGCTCGCCTGCCCACTTCTTCCTTCCAAACTTTCCAAGTAAATGCCCGTCTGGAACAGAAGGAAGCGTGCTGAGCACTGTGGTGCTGGAATTATCCGCACGGACGTCTTTCTCATTGCTACTGTGGCTTAGTTGACAAGTTGTGTCCAACTCTGTGTGACCCCATGGACTGTGGCCCACCAGGCTCCTCTGTCCATGGGATTTCCCAGGCAAGAACACTGGAGTGGGTTGCTATTTGCTTTTCCAGGGGAATCTTCCCGACCCAGGGATCTAACCTGCACCTCCTGCATTGGCAGGTGGATTCTTTACCACTGAACCACCAGGGAAGCACAAGATGTACATAAAAGAAACAAAAGTAGAATATAAAATAGGTAAAATGGGGAGAGGTAGCTGTAAGGTGAAAGAAAATGTCCCAACTTTGCGTCTTTCCCTAAACTGATATTCAAGAAGTGGCTGACAAATACCCAGACACACATGGTAATGAGGTGAGAATCTGCCACAGGGAAGCGGGGACCCAAGGCTGAAGCGACCCTGTCACCAATCCCCAGGGAGAGCCCTTGAGGGTTTGCACCAGAGGCAAATTCCCTCCACCCTGCCCAGGGCTTCCAGACGGGGCTCCGACCTTAGAGGGCAGGGCAGGCTGACCCCGAGCCAAGCCAGCCCCTCCGCTCTCAGCATCGCGTTAACCCTGTCCTTTTAACAAAGGATTCCATTCAACACTTCTACCAAGAAGGCTCCTTCTAAAACCCCCTCAATAATTTGTCAAACGAACAGTTTGTGGCCTGAGATTCATATTTGATAAAAGTCTTCTCCAAATATTTGTCTTTCATCATAACCACGAGAAGAAAACATCTTTAGCCAAGTCACTTCAGCACATAGTATCCGTGAATTTCCGCAGGGCCTGGAGACACCTTTGCTGCAACTGTCGACGGGGCCTGGGGCTCCCTCCTATCTCTCCTGCATCCTCTTCTGCTCTTCGCCCATCCCCTGAGACCAACCCTCTGCCTTGGGGGCAGCTTCCAGCAGGGTGGCTGAGTGCAGAGCAGAAATAGCCTTCAAAACTGCCCGCCTTCCTGCATAGACACTCTAGAGATGCTCTAGCGATGCCTGGAACAGCGCCTCCCGCGTGGTGGGATAATTCTGGTGCCCAGGTGAAGCCGACGCAGCAAACAGATTTCTCCTGACCTAGTTCTAACATCATTCTAAGAGAGACAGGATTTACCAAGGAGCCTCACAGCCCAACACCCCTGAAGAGGCTGCTCAGTATTCAAGGAGCCATCTTTAAGACAGCCACCACGCCTGGACCAGTGAGGCTTCCCCAGAGATACCAGCAGGTGGTCTGTGGAAAGAGAAAGAGAGAGAGAAAAAAAGAAGGAGGAGAAAAAGAAAAAAAAGAAGAGGGAGGAGGAGAAGAAGAGAGAAAGAAAGACAAAAGGAAGGGAAGGGAAGGAGTAAAGAAGAGAAAAGAAAGAAAGAGAGAAGGAGAGAGAAAGACGTGTTTCAGGACTCCAGCTGCAGGCGAGGAGGCTGCGGGCCGGTCCCCAGGGTGGACGGCAGGCTGGAGACCCGAGGGGTGCTCCAGGGGCAGCGCAAAGCCGTCCGCCACAGGATCCCCACAAAACGTCCCGGGTGGACAGAGGGACAGACTGCATTCCGTTCTCAGGTGAAGCCCAGTCCCTACACCCGGAGCACTTGATGCCGGGAAGCGCACCGAGCTCGTCCCTAGACACAGCGTCGGCCACGCATGCTGGCAGCCCGCTGAGGGTTACGAAGCAGGGGACAGGTGACAGGATCCGAGCGGCACCTTAGAAGGATAGCTCGGGCCTCAGTTCAGATGAGGGAACGTCCTTGCCGAAAACTAAACAATGGTCCAAGCATGAAGTGGAACTTGTGCTTTCCCCAAAGTGTTTGTTCTGCTAACAGAACACTAAAACCCAGCAGCTGTTAGTTTTTGTCCCTGTCTCTGTCCTCATTGACACCTTGGGAGGATGCTCTTAACATCAGTGCGGTTTCCAGCCAGGTAGCGTCTCAAGGTTGGAAAACTCCAAAGCAAACGCAGCCCGCAGTGGGGACAACTCAGGTGGTTCACCTCTGGAGCGCGCTGGTCCCTGAGGGGTTGACACTGGCCTGGCTCCCAGCACCCAATATCACTGCTCTGCAAGCCTCCAAATCCACTTTACCCAGGAATGCTGGAGCCACGTGAACGGAAAGGTGCTTTGGGGTGGGGAGGAAAAAAAACACAAAGCTGGTATTCTAACTAAAGTAGAATTCCCTTCCTGTGCCGTGGATCTGCCGGTGATGTGATGGATCAGAAAGTTGTTAAGTCATAAATTGCACATGCGGAATAAAATGTTGATTCTCACTCACAACGTAGACATGGAAGAACAGTTTTACCCCCAGGTTTCTTAGCAAGTTCACCATGTTTATATTCGCTGGATACACATTTCAGCATGAAAGTGATGAAACACATTCCAACACGCAGATGTAGGCAAAGCATCTTGCCACGCAAGCAAAGACCTGACAATGTTAGCACATTTAAAATGTTATCTAATGCATGTGGCACATTTCCTAAGACATTGACTATAGAAAACGGTGAAAATTTCTATGCTATTTTTTTTTCTCCTGCAAGGAATCAAATTTAGATTTGCGTGCATTGACTGGAATAGTAAGTAATTATTACTTATTGATTATTCTCATCTACCTTGATCATTGAGGATGTCTTTTTTATGTTACACAATTAAGGGAAACTTTCTAGAATGTTTTTATCTTTTTAAATGTATTTTTCAAGTGCATTTAAACTCAGTGCGTTTAAATTCAGACCATGTGTATATTAGAGCTCGTGTGCTCTTACACAGAAAAGATTAAGTGTGTAAACAGCCGTGGTCCAAGGTTTCCCATTGTTACGTGAGCCTATTGTTTTGTATTCCATATACCTCCCTGGTTTTCTTCTGCTATTTCCTCCTATTGAAATGACTTGTCCCTGCTCCTCTCTGAATGTCCAAATGTAGCCTCACTCAAACGTCACCGTCTCCAGCCCGCCTCTCCCAGCTCTGTTGAACTTTGTCCCTTCCTTAAACACCAATAGTCTAACTGTACTCGGTTCCGGGCAGTCTACACTTTGTTCTCGTGTTATTGTTTTCATTCTTAGAAGAACAATCCCTGAAGGTAGGATCTCAGCCACTCAGAAGAGTACTCTTCATTTAATAGGTGCAAAGTGAATATCATTGTGATATAGAATAAATAGGTAAGAACAGAGAAAACCCCCCACAGAAATCCAAGAGCAGGTCCTAGAACTGAAATAGCTCTAACACTTTTAGAGTACTAAATTTTCTCTGTCCAAACTGTAATAATCAAGCAGTCCCAATTCTCTTTATAAGCTGAATATAAAAATCTCTGAATGGGAGTATGCCCTGTGTGTTAATCATTAAAAACTACAGATAAAGAGCTCATCAAAGGATGACCTTGAGACATAAATGACATAAAACAAAAGTACCATTTTAAGATTAGAACAGTAGACCATAGGATGCAGGAAATAGACGCGATCCTAAGAGCGGTATGGCTAATACTTCTCTGAGACAGATTGCTCTCCATCCATTCTTTCCTTCAACAAATATCTTGTTGCTGTTGTTCACTCACTGAGTTGTGGCCAACTTTGCGACCCCATGAACTGCAGCACACCAGGCTTCCCTGTCCTTCACTATCTCCTAGAGTTTGCTCAGACTCATGTCCATCGAGTCGGTGATGCCATCCAACCACCTCATCTTCGGCTGCCCCCTTCTCTCCCTGCCTTCAGTCTTCAACCTCTGCTCCCAGCATTAGCGTCCTTTCCAACAAATATTTAGTGGACAGTTATATTTTAAGTCTGACACTCTTCTTGTTGCTGAGCAGACAATGGTAAACAAATTCCCTGCTTACAGTAAACACACATAAAATCAATAAGGCGCCAGTAAGCAGGGTGTGAGTGTACTTTGATAGAAAGACCTCTAGGACAGGTGGTCTTTGGACTGAGCCTTAGATGAAATGCTGGTGGGAGCAGCAGCAACATCCAAAAAGGAACGTTCCAGACCAGGGCACAGTGAGTACAGGTGCCCAGAGGCATGGGGGTTACTTGGTTCTTGAGGAAAAGTAAGAGCCCATCATAGTCAAGACAGAGTGAACAGGCAATGGCTGGCAAGAGCTGGTGAGAGCAGGTGGGGTGGCTGACCATGCGGGGCCCTTGCAGGACACAGTTAAAGATTTGGGATTTTATTCTGTGCCAGATAGGCATCAGTTGGAGAGCTTGGGCAGTGGACTTAACGTGACTCGGATCTAGGTTTAGAAGGGTCCCTCTGGCTTCTGTGTGAAGATCAGGGTCGGCTAGGCTGGTGGTGATTAGTAGTGATGAAGTGTGGGAGTCAGTGAGTCCCCTACATATGAACCTTCAGGTGGCCAACTTTCCAAGATGCAAACTGCATTCCATCAACGTCAGATGTGAGTGGCATCGCAGCTTGCCCTCCGTCTCCTATCACTGACCGCCCTCCAGGCCTACCATCTCCCACCCCTTCTCCTTCCTCCGGTCTGTAACCCTTCTTGCCTGTTCGCTGGATGCCAGCCCCTGTGTGCCAGCTGCCATACTTAACACTGTACTATTCAAGGCCCTGAGCCATCAGATTAGAAATGTCTTCTTTATTGTTTGTTTCCTTTTTATGCATTATTTGTGTGAAAAGTATCATAGACCTGTTGCAGTGAAAGAAAAGCAAAAGTGTTAGTCGCTCAGTCGTGTCCCACTCTTTGCGACTCCACGGACTGTAGCCCACCAGGCTCCTCTGTCCGTGGGATTCTCCAGGCAAGAATACCAGAGTGGGTTGCCAGTCCCTTCTCCAGGGAATCTTTCCAACCCAGGGATCGAACCTGAGTCTCCTACATTGCAGGCAGATTCTTTATCATCTGGGCCACCAGGGCAGCCCAAGCAAACTGGTGATAGTAGAGTACTGTATAGCCAATTGTGTTATCTGGGTCCCTAAGCTAACTTTGCTGGACTTACAGACAAACTTGATTTATGAACCTTCTCTTGGAATGGAACTTGTTCTTATGTAGGGCAGTTAGTGTAGAACGAGAGACGAGGCAAGAGATGTGGGTGCTTGGTGTTAGGGCAGAAGCTGTGGAGTGGTGAGAAGCGGCTGAATGCTGGATGCCTTTTGTTAGAACCAAGGTCACATTATAGCTCAGCTGGTAAAGAATCCGCCCGCAATGCGGGAGATCCCGGCTCAGTTCCTGGGTTGGGAAGATCCCCTAGAGAAGGGAACGGCTACCCACTCCAGTTTTCTGGCCTGGAGAATTCCACGGACTGTCCATGGGCATCCCTAAGAGTTGGACATGACTGAGTGATTTTCACTTTCACTTTCAAGGTCACATTACTCTTTTAGACTGTTACTAAGTAGGATTCTACCAGAGGTAGATGAAAGAAAAGTTTCTTTTCTACTGGGGCTCTGTGATAACAATGCATCCTGGCAATCATGCCCCACCTTCCTCTCTAGGGGCCCTGGCTGTTAGGATTAACCCCTGTTCTCAGAGACACCTGGGTGACAGGCTTTGCGTCAGAAGGCAAGCCAGATCCCAGAGCTCCAAAGCTGCTGTTCCTTCCACTCAATCTCATGTTTTCCCAGTTGTCTTCCGCATACCTAAGAGGAATTTTGATCAGAAAGGCCATATGTAAAGCGTATTTTTTTAGCATTAGGAGAAGTTCTGAATATTAAATAAATGGTTAACTTCATAAAAAATCACTAGCATCTTATTTTCAAAAGGCTAGTGTACTGAATTTTAGCAATACTCTTATTTTATAGGCCCCAAGCAATAGTGCAATAACTCATATTTGAGCAATTTTAGTAAGTGCACTGTGTGGGGGAGTGCTTACATTCAATAAGTGATATTTTCTCTGCTGCCTTGTTTTGAAATATGTGTCTAAATTTTAAATGTTATTAAAAGCCTACCTGAAAATGCCATTTAAGAAACTCTAAGAGTACAAATGTGAGTTTGTTGCTATTCCTGACCATACACATATTTATTTATTCTGAAATATTAGCCAATGATGTCTTTTTTTTAATTCTGGATAATTTCTCAATCAGCTATGCGTTTACTCTAAGTCATTAACCAATCCTCCCTCAGGCCTGATGGCTCCGCAGGTAAAGAATCTGCCTGCAATGCAGGAGACACAGGAGATGCGCGTTTGACCCCTGGGCCGGGAAGTCCCCTGGAGGAGGACATGGCAACCCACTCCAGTATTTTCTTGCCTGGAGCATCCCCTGGACAGAAGAGCCTGGTGGGCTACAGTCCGTGGGCTTGCAAAGAGTCAGATACAACTGAGCAGAAGACGAGAATAGGTTCTATTGTAATAATAATATTGTGCTAGACAGTGCTTTTTATTGTAACATTAGGATTCTAACCAATTCTTTCCTTCCTGTTCTCAAATAAGAATTTAACTGTCCTTAGAGAGTCTTGGTTGCTATCATATTTAGAATGCATGATGCAATTACCCATATTTTGAACAAGAAATATGGACATTGACATTAAGAAGGCTTCCCCCTCACATACTGTGAGTCATTTTTCCTCCACTAGACTTTTTCCTGCGTATTTCTCCTAGACCCACACCTGACTCGGAAAAACTCTCAGCCTCTTGAGTCAGGAATTTATTTCTTCCCCTTCCCCATCCCATCCTCCGGAAACTCAAATTGAATTGAATGCATTCTGCATCTGTGGATGGTCCCGTGGTTCATATTTTTGGCCCAGAGGTAGGAAGAATAATCTAGAACTTGGACACAGCCCTGCTCTCTGAAGACGTGACTCCTGAATAAGCCTTCAGGTGATGTGATCTGAAGAAAGGCCTGCCATTCAGCTGAGGGTCTAAATAATGACCCAATTAATTTTGATTGGAGTATAGTTGCTTTACAATGTTGTGTTAATTCCCGAAGTGAAGTGAAGAAGTGAAAGTTGCTCTTTGCAACCCCATGGACTATATAGTCCATGGAATTCTCCAGGCCAGAATACTGGAGTGGGTAGCCTATCCCTTCTCCAGCGGACCTTCCCAACCCAGGAAGCAAACTGGAGTCTCCTGCATTGCAGTATAGCTGCTTTAAATGTTGTGTTAATTTCTTCTGTGTAGCAAAATTAATCAGCAATACGCACACATATATCCCTTCTTTCCTGGATTCTCCTCCCAGTTAGGTCACCTAGAGCACCAAGTAGAATTGCCTGTGCTAAAATGAGTATTTTTCCAAGTGTCCAAAGGGAATTTTTAACCATTTTTTGTTTCATCAAAGATGAGTTCTGTCATCTCTTTTCATGTTCCTCACCATTTTGCTAATCCTGGATAGTAGGAGAATTTGCAGATGTGAGTCAGGGATTTCATTCAATATGTATTTACTGACGCAAGGTTCTATTGAGATACAGAAAGGAGAGTCTGTTTAAATAAGAGCGGTCACCCAGGGTGCTCAGGACGACTGTGCACACTTGTTAGGAACAGTCTCAGTGGTTAGAGGGTGTCTGGGCCCCTTTGGGCCTTCCCAGGTGGCACCGTGGTAAAGAATCCACCTGCCAACGCGGAAGATGTGAGTTTGGTCCCTGGGTAGGGAAGGTCCCCTAGAGAAGGAAATGGCAGCGCACTCCAGGACTCTTGCCTGGGAAATTCCATGACAGAGGAGCCTGGCGGGCTGCAGTCCACAGGGTCACAAAGAATCAGACACGACTGAGCAATGGAGTGCACGCGCAGGGCGCCTTCCCGTGAAAGCCTTTCAGGTTCCCACACAGATGTTAAAGGGGCTTTTCCTGTCTTAGAAGATGCTAGAATGGAGGTGTGTAGATTCCCTGGATGCAGGATACAATGATTTATCCTGTCAGAATCACTGAGTTTCAGACCCACTTTTTGCCTATTGGATTATCTGAAAGTCAGACAAGCTTCAACCCTAATGGCTTATTTTAGTTGTTTTCAACAGATTATGTAAGAGGAGAAATCAGTCTATTATGCTCTGGGTCTTCTGTTCTCCTTGTTCTGTTTTCAGTGCTTGTACTAAACATGAAGGAAGAGTACAATGAAATGGTTATTTGGTCCTTTTGTTAGGTTCCAGGGTCCAACATTTTCTAATCCCATTAACAAAAAAGTACATTGCCACTCAAACCCACAAACATCTCAAATATCTAAGTTTATGAAACCAGTAATTCACTTTAGACATATTTTTCCATAGAGCTTTAAGGCCATAACCAAACAATTCTTGAAATTGCACAGAGAAATTTAGTCATATGATATCAAAAATAAGGAAGTTCTCTTTGTATAATATGATGACAACAAATTTCACAATCTGAATAATGTTAACTTTGTAGGAGTTAATTATTAAAAAAAATTATTGCTGTATTATGTGCAATTAATTGTGCTTTATGCCGGAAAAAAAAATCAGTGTTGAATGTTTGCTTAGTAAACATTGTTAAAGCAAGAATTTTTATTATATGAAATTATAAATTAAACTTATGTACCAAATTTGGCTTGAGGATGGCTTGTTGCCACTGAATTTACAAGAGAAAATGCAAAACATACCAAAAAGGAGAATTTATGGTTTTCCTAGTCCATGCATCTATTTTCCCAGATATATAAATGGTTGCTGATTCTACTCCCATCCTGTGAAATGTGGACCCCAGTGAAGCAACAGGGCCTGCCAAACGAAAGGGCACCCAGTCTGTTTATAGGAGTAATAGATACTTATTTAGGGAACGAAGGATCCATAGAAACAGGCAAGGTTTACCTGTGTCCGATTCTGTCTGTGTAGCTGACTTGCCTAGTAATGCCACTTCAGTACCGGTGAGCTGCAAACTTCAGGTGTATTTTACCCCAGAAAGGTAGAAGGGACCAGCATCAGCTCTTAAAAGTTACTTGTGCATTGCCGTAGGTTTCTCTCATGGAGAATTTATGACCCATGTTTTTAAAGTTTCAGTAAATCTTCTATCTGAGAGCCAGTAAAATTCAACAAAATGCACGATGCACCCTTAGATTTTCTAAGCAACTTACAAGTAAATCCACAATTTCTTTAGAAGTTAGGAATTCTTTAAGCACCATCACTCAAATTTTTCATGTAAATAGGAATGTTCATTTGAAAATGTAACTTATACTTTAAAATTTACCATTAAATAGCCTCAGATTTTATTAAAGCAGAACTAAATCAGTTTCCAAATATATCATGGATGAAATAGACTCGACCTGTTAAACCGCCAGATATACTTTATGCTTTTACTTTCTAAAATTAAAATTTATAAACATAATTTCCCCTCCAGCAAAGCCAATTTGGTTTCCTTTGAACGAAGAAGACATGTTAATGGTAGGTCAGGAAAGAAAAAAGAAGAGCATTAATTGAGTGGCAGTGACGCTCTTAGTGTAAAGTAAAAAAATAAAATAAAAAGAGGTCGATCTTTATATCTCAGGCACTTTCTGTTATTACAGAAGAATCAGCATTCCTAATATTGATAGACCATACAACTGTCCAGGTGTGACCTATATTTATGCTACAAAGACAATTTTAATTGTTACCTCAATGGAGGGCCTATCACAGCCGTCACTTGTTCATGCTTGAGGACGTGCTTAAAAACCTCCCTTCGATCTTAATCATTTCTGCTGCTAGCTCATTATGAACAAAATAATAGGTTTTCCAGCAACGGGTTCAATGTGCATTGCAAGTTGCAGTGTTTAGAAAGATGACAATGACAGGAAGTATGCTGAGATGGGCTAACGAAGGCTCACAGAACGCAAGACAGAAAGCTCTCCAGAAACCCCGTTGAAGTTTGAAGGCACTTCCTTGTTTTGAGAAGTGTGGAAGAGTCTCAGAGTTCTGTTTGATCATAGCGATGATGCTTAAGAGGGAGCAGGAAAGGTCATGTCAAAACTGCCAAATTCTGTCAAAAAGTGTGTACCTTGAACTCTTTCCTAGCCAAGTCTTAACAGACATTGCCCAGTTCACACCTGACAGTCACAAAAGAAACCTCCCAGCTTTGTAATGGAAACTCACTGGGCACCGGATAGACTACAGCAAGGCCTGAAGCTGTAAGAAGGCAGCCATCTCTAAATAATCAATAAATAACTCTGCCAGCTTCCATTCATATCCATACATTTTATCTCTGAAATAGCTTTCAGAGAAAATTTACAAAGGACTGAATACATACATAAATACACACACATCAAAATAGAAGAGGGAAAGGCAGAAGTCAGGAAATAGATGTTCGGCTTTTCCTGAGGCAGTTTCCCAAAAAGCAAATAGAAGCTAGAAAAGGGTGACGAGTACTCATCAAGCGAACATTTATATGATGAACAAACAGATGGATGAAATTCACATACACACACGAGCCGCTTGAGCCAGAGGACGTTACTCCTAGAACATTTATGCCGGTCTCACTTGTAAGTTTGCTTAATATATTTTAGCTCTTTATTTGAAATACTGACCTGTGCCCAATATAATACTGAGGTTACTATCTGTAAATTTTTTTTGTCTTTCATATCTCATTTTTAAGAAACTTTATTAGTAGTTTCCTACACAAGCAAGAGGGTTTACTGACTTTGTCACAATTGTGAGTTTATTGTTCTCTTGATAAATACACCAAATTTTTTCAGGTGCATGTAAAGACATTGTGCTCTGATGAAGTCCAGGAAAAGATAGAAACTATTACTTTTAACTTTGTTAATTCTGCTCAACCAAACCTACCTAAGTTTAAGCATAATCATAGCTTGGATGGCTCTGAGGTCTTCACTGACCAATGTAACTCATATCATCAACACGATCTTTATGATGAAACATTTCTAAGAACAACTTAAATATCATGACAAGGGTGTACAATAATGAGTCTGCCTGTGAAAATCATTATTTTTTAATGTATCATCATTGTTTCCATATGACTAAAATGTGTGGTTAACAGTAAAGAGTTTATAATTCATACTTGAAAACCTTCCAAGAAGATCCTCAGGTAAAGTTTTTGGAAAAATATTTTGTTTTCCAAAGCATCAATTTGCAAATGGCATAATTCTACTACCTGGGCTTTCCTTTTCCTTCCATAGGCTCTGACAAAGAGAACAGTAGTTTTTGTTTGTAATTTAAAATTCATTAACTTGTGCTTTCCTTACAAAACTATTCTGAATAGCTAGTATACTCCTAATAGTCAATATATAGTCCATCCTATACTTAATAAAAATTCCAAATAAGTACAGTTTAAATTTTAATCACTTTGAATCTTTGCATAGCTTTCCTGCTCTTTTACAAACTCACGGACACTTTGCAGCTCACAAAGTATCTTACTTTTCGCTTGCAACTAACTCAGCTTCACTCACTCCAACTCAGCTGTTTCTTTAAACTTAAGATCTCCATTGGATGGGTTCCAGTTTCCACGACAAATAGAAGATTCTGGAGATAAAGTGTTTCCTATTTACTTTGCTTCATCCATGTATATGTAAAACATGAAACAATTTATATTTACTTTTAACTGGAACTAATCAGCTCTGAGTATAACACCTCTGCTTTAAATTTATATCTACTGCAGATTAGCTAAGAAAACAATACATTTGGCTTTCAGTTTTGAGATAGATTAGGTAGATGCAAAATCCCCTAATCCTGGTACCCAAGACACTGCATTTTTCTAGTGCTAGGATGAGACTTACTGTGAGCTTACCATGAAGGTACATCACTCTGGCTGTGTGATGCAGTGTAAATTTTATTACACTAGACTAGTCAAAATGCATCCTTTAATTTGCATCCTTAATCCTTTAATAAATCCTCTAATACATCAGAAAACACATGCATTTCCTCACTTCTGCCATCATTCCTTATTCTCCTATTCATCCCACAAAACCAGAAAGAAACATTCCAAGAAATTTAATTTTACACTGAACCGTTCTCAGAGTCACCTTTAAAATGTAACAGCAACGACAAAACAATCTCACTTATAAGGACCAGGTCACTTGTACCTCAAAGTCAACTGCACGCTGAGCAGCTGACTGTACAGAAATCCCCAAATTCAAATCAAGCCCAGCGTTTTCTAAGAAGCAGGGGAACCACACATCACATCAGTTTGCTGCGTTCAAGGTCAGTCCTCAGCTCAGACAGTCCTCACTCTGCGATACTGCTGGACAATAAAGACACATTACTTCCCTAGGAAGCTGGTCTGGAGCCGTAATGACAAGTGGGCCAAGTGGCCCAGGGATCTTTATTTCTGTCTAATGACTGGTGCGTTTAGTTTGCCCGAGACCTCGGGAATATACACCCCTCCCCAGTAAAGCAATCTTACACACACCAAGATTTCCCCACTAAGTGTTTTCATTTCCAGAAGTGAAATGGGCTCAAAAATTTCATAATCATGCTGAAAAACAAGAAAAGTTTGTCTTCCTTCCTATTTACTTCTGGAAAATCTATATTCCAGGGAAGAATGTTTTTCTGCCTAAATCTTAAAAAGAGTATGAGGAGCAAGCACTTCCAAATACTAACCGAGGGAGAAATGACTATTCTGTGAGCATGTGTTTAAATGGTCAGGGATTACCTTGCAATGTAAAGTGAAGGATCATTTACCCTGGACTTGAAAACATCTACCACAACTCAGCCGCCCTCTGTATAACCAGGGTTGTTTCATTTCCCAGGTTTCTGTGTATATGTTACTGTTTCAGTTTCATGTGTCAGCAAATGTCTGTTTACCCGGCTTCCTGTTATTAATTATGGGAAGCAGGTTTTCTTGAAGTACATTAGAGGCTCTTTCAAGTCTCCTCCAGACAAGGCAAGATATTGGTGATTCCTTTAATGTTTGTACAAAGCCGGAAATGGAGTTAAAATACATTGTTGCCTTGTATAGCTTACAACTTCTTATCTCTTCCAGAGGGGTGGGGTAAAGACAGAAATAATAATAATTTTTAAAAAAAGCAAATCACAGCAGTTTCTATTCCCATCTTTAGACACTGAGATAACAGAATTGGATACGTTCTTCATGACGATTAATTAACGGATCACAGCATGAAGCCTGAACTCTAAACGCTGACAAAAATGTTTCCAAGATCAACTCAAATTGTAAAGTGCTCAAAGACAGGAAGAGAGGTTCCCCTGTAAAGTTATCTATAAAGAAACAAAAATACTGACCTGATTTCTGGTGTATTACCAAGCTTTTCCTAGAGAAACATCTGGTCGGTCCATCTAGCTCTCTGCCTTTGAAATAGGAGCAAATATACTCGCATGCATTCAAATCCTAAAGGAGCCAAAACATCTGGAAGTTTTAGAAGAAAAGCAAAATAGTTATGGGGGGAAATCCAGATTAAAAAAATGCAGATGTTTAATTGACCTGTCAGTTACGTTAGGAGGAAAGAAGGGCAGAAATAACCAGAAGCCACTGGTGGAAAATTAAAATCGTTTCATGAGCCAATGCCAAGCTAAAAGCAGTGAAATCTGTAACGGAATACGGACAGGGGCTTTCTCAACTGAGATCTGAAAATGTTACCATGTGCAATTTTGTAAATTAGCCATTTCCCAAAAAAAACCCTTTTGCATTAACGCACAATAAAAGTTCTTCAGACTCTCCTCTCTCTCTTTGGTCGTTAATTCGGGCACTTAGGCAGAATTTGGCTTTCATCAGAGACAAACTCTCCCCCCAAGCTCCTCGCCCCCTTTCTGAGACCCCCTAATACTGCTGAGTGGCCAGAAATTACAGATGCAAGGGAAGCTGACAAATGAGGGCCAGGCCCCTCCCCCCGAGCTTAGACAGTCAAAGCCGCTGCCAGAACATGCCTGAGAGCCGGGAGTGCAGAGACAAAGACACAAAGATTCCATTTTCTCAGTGAAAATAGACTTCATGTGTAAAACACTAGTGAGAAAAATGGAAAGCTGACACATATGTGCAATTTTCGAGAGGCAGGGCTGGATCTTTCAAGAAGATTGAAATTGCATTTGATTGCATCAAAAACCTAACAAATGTTGTTTAACCTAAAAAGTCTTTTCAGTCTGTAAAAAGACATTCAGTGGCAAGATACTTATTTTTTTTTTTTTTTTTTAAGCACATGGAGCAAAAGGAAAAAGGGTCTTGAGCTCAGTGGAGAGAGCTTGATTCCATCCTACTGCTACATCAAGAATTAACCCTGGTTCAGTTCACAGGGTCTACAGAATAAAGGGGAAAGTTAAAAAAAAAAAAAAAGGAAAAAAATACTGTATTAAATCAAAGGGTTCAGAGAGATAATATTAAATCCTTATGAGTATGTTTTCTATAAAAAGAATCCCCTCCCACCAGCCCCAGGGTATCATTACTGGAGAGGCAGCAAGTGGTTTATTAGAGATTCAAACCCTGGCATCTGAGCCTTGCCAGGCATGCGAGTTGTAGCCTGTGAGCCTCTGGCTCCCACGGCCCTCGGCTCACAGTGGGCACTGTCTGCCCGGCCTCGCCCGCCCCGCACCCCGCCGTGTCTAGGTACAGAGGCTGGGACCACAGACAAAGAAAGAGCATCCTCAGCTACTGCGGAAGCTTGGGCTTTTCTTCCTCTCTAAATCCGTTCAGAGCTGAAAAGAGAAATGTGAGAGAAAAAGAGAAATCACAACATGAATTAGGGAATTAATTCAGAACGTATCTTCAAGTGATACTCTAAATCTGTTTTAAGTCCCGATAGAGGGCAAGAGAGAGGGAGAGAGAAAGCGAGAAAGTTCAAAGTTCATCATAATGGTTTAAAGCCAGGGAGGGGCTTCCCCCACCTGCCTTCTTAGATTGTCGGCACTGGGGCATCTTTGCATTCCTTTCATTTCATATACCATGCCAACACAGGCAGTCGTGTATGGAAGCTGACCACGGACCACCTTTAGACAGGAGAGAAGATTTAAATTTAGATTTAAAGAAGATTTAAATGAACCAGTTGGTAGAATTTTGTTTTACTTAAATATCATGGGCTTTGACCAAGTGCTCCACTGAAACCTTTAGTAAACATTTCTCTCCCAAATTAAGCCTGTTTTCATCCCCAGCCCAACCTATTCAATAGTTCTCTGTTCTTCATAAATGGGTTCAATCCTTGCGGAATACTTGGGATGGGCTTAAAATATACTGGAAAGTGTCAGACCATTAATAGCTTAAAATGTAATTAATAGCAGTTGTCAGTCTTAATTTTAAAAATTTGCAATATTTTTTTTTTAAGTTGAGAACACCTATTGTCCTCTATCACTCCCTTCCAAATTCTTGCTATTCTTATACCTCTTTAATTAATAGGAATAGTGGAGAGAAAAGGCAACTAACAATTAACTGCATGGTGTAATAAAGGATGACTGAGAGGAAAATGAGAGTGTTAGGTAAGTTCTATGACCATTGACATGTTTCATACAAACCCTTTATTGTAAATTTTATATTTTCTAGCTTTCCTTTCCAGTCAAATCAAAATACAGGAAATTTATAACATGAATTCAGAACACTGAGGTTTGATTTGTGGCCCTGACAATGATCTAACTGCCCCTAGCACCCACTTATTTGCCGTGAAAAGGGAATCAGGTGGATGGAGTGCCTGTTTGGGAGTTTGGGAGCATAACTTAAAAAAAAAAATGTTTTTTTATTGAAGTAAAGTTGATTTAAAAGGTGGTGTTAATTTCCACTGTTCAGCAAAGTGACTCAGTTGTACACATAAATACACCTTTTATTACATTCTTTTCCATCATGGTTTATCACAGGATACTGGGTATAGTTCCCAGTTCTGTATGGTAGGACCTTGTTGTGTATCCATCCTATATATATATATAACAGTTTACATCTTCTAATCCCAACCTCCCACTCCACCCTCCCCTAAACCTCCCTCCTTGGTAACCACATATATTCTCTAGGCCTGTGAGTCTGTTTCTGCTTCATAGACAGGCATATTTGTGGCATATTTTAGATTCCACATATGAATGATATTATATAGTATTTGAGTTTTTTTTTCTGACTAATTCACTTTGCAGGATAATCTCTAGGGCCATCCACGTTCCTGCAAATGGCATTATTTCATTCTTTTTCATGACTGAGCAGTATTCCATTGTATATGTGTATCATATCTTCATATCCATTCATCTGTCGTTAGACATTTACACTGTTTCCATGTCTTGGCTATTGTGAATGGTGCTTCAATGAACATAGGAGTACACGTATCTTTTTGAACTAAAGTTTTCTACAGGTATATGCCTAGGAATAAGATTACTGGATCACATGGCAGCTCTATTTTTAGTTTTTTTAAGGAACCTCCATATTGTTCTCCAGAGTGGCTGCACCCACTTACATCCCCAATGGTGTAGGAAGTTTTCCTTTGCTCCACACCTTTAGGCACATAACTTTTTATGCATATTCAGTCACTCTGTGATTTTAGTGAGCCTCTGAGCCCCAGTTTGCCAATTTATTATAGGAGGAATTTCACCAATCATAGAAAATTGTTTGAGGATAAACCTACAAATGCCACATGGACTCCAAAATGCAGACATATGTGTGTGCATAGGGGCAGGGGGCATGTTAAACTCTAGTCCTGTCTGAAAACTTTAAATTTCACATGAAGAACAATTTGGCATCATGAACAGAGACAGGAAGTTCCTTGTACATTTAGTAAAACAAATCAGTCAAAAATCTCAGCTATCACCATACCTCAGAGCGGTTGATGGGTGTATGCATGGCCTTTTCAGAGTGTTTCAGCCTTTCGTAATGCTAAAGCTGACACTGTGATTTTGAATTTCTTAAAGCATAGCTGACAAATCTCTTTAGATGAACAGTTTCTCCACCTGTTAGTGGTCTTCCTCCTGTAAGTGGATGTCCACAGCGTAGCTGGGTGAGCCCCCGTGAATCAGAGTGGTCCCCAGCCTGGCTCCTCCCCGCTCCCTGGCTGAAAACAGGAGCTGTGCCAAGCGCCTCCCCCCAATGCCACACCCACAGCCTCTGCTGGGGAGGCCCCTCGTGGTGGCAGGGGGAGACTCGGGGGTGTCCATCACCCCTCCTTGTAGCTTCATCCTTCGCCTGTGCCTCTGAACTGTCTCCAGAGCCTCACCCCAGGTGCCTAGGAGCACAGAAGAGAAGTGTGGGAAGGAAACACATTGTTACCTGGACAGAGAACATGGATAGTCTTTTAAAATAAAAGTAACAGAGATACATTATTAAAGAGGGAAGGCATTGTCTAATTGAAGAAGATCAACCAACTCATAAACCCTCAACACTGTCTTTTACAGTATTTTTTAAAACAAGATACCAGGGTTCTCTGCTTCTGTAGTAAAAAGGTGGTGGGGGGAAAGCACATTAGTTTGTCTTCATTTAGTTTAATTGAAAGGAAGAAACCACATTGCTTAATCATATTCAATATTTCCATTTTTGAAAATTCAACCATTATTGTAGACTAGAGGATGGTAGAGATATATCACAGTATTATTTAGATAGATAAATTAGTCTCTTTAGAGAAATTAGATGATAAAAATAAAGCAAATATATTTAATGGGTTTGGGGGTGAAATCTAGATTGATTTATCAATTGAGCTAATAGTATTTAATACTTTAAAATCTTTTTACACATGGGAAATACATCTAAAGGAAAACTAATCCTTATAATTAATTAGCCTAGTGGAGGTTGGCAAAACTATCTGTTTTATCTTTTCAGGGGTCTCTGCTTGTTATTTTATGGGGAAGGAGTGGCATGAAGTGTTTTCTGGATTAAATCAGTAACCCTAAGAAAGGGAAAACTTAGGATATGAAAAGTTGCAGATCTCTATGGATTGCCAGATTGGAGAACATTTCTGTAAAAAGATAAAAATCAACTTTAGCTATTTGGCTTTCCATGACCTGAGCTTTACATAGTATCTTTGTTCTGTACAGGGATCATGGCAAAATTACCAACAAGTCTATAAAAGAAACTGAAGGCAGTTTGATCTACACCTTCAATGACAGTCCACAAAGGTTGAAGAAATATGTTACGTCTCCAAAGACATATGCCTCTAAAGAACACAGTCATGCCCTAAAATTAGGACATGATTCAGGTACGGCGTTTCTTCTTGTTCGGTTGAAATGCTTTGTTCTTCCTATTGTGGATAATTTCTTCTTCCCCCCACCCCAGAGTCCCTCTCTCTTTTCTTCTTCTCATTAACATATGTCCTTTATAATTGATGTTATTTGCTATCCTTTCATCAAATCTCAGCCACATCACTTAGGCAAGCCATCCGGCAGGACACCTAAATACACATTAGAGGAGCCTGGAAGTCACAAGAGGCTATGACGGTCTCATCAGGGCAGTTATAATAAGCATCTTGGTCCCTCTGAAGGCAGTGCATTCAAAAAATGGCCTTCATCGTGACTCTCTTTAAATATGAAAGTAAAGCGTGAAGCCCTTTGAAGGTCCCAGCAAACAACACACATGTGAAAGGAGATCAGTGAGCCTTAGAAAGAAAAAAAAATCTTTATGTAAAATCTGTGAAGAGTCTTAACAGGTTCTAAAGAAAGACCTCCAGGTAAATTGATGGCTTTTAATAAGACACGTGACAGTCTCAATTATGAGAATCCATTCTGTGTGCTCTCTGCCATTTTATGTTCTCAGCAGGATTTTTTTTTTTTCCTCATCAAGAGTTTCGAGGGATATCTACTGTTGTCTGTGAGTAAAGCATGTTTAAGCGATCCCCCAAAGCCGTGCTAATTTAAAAAAGAAAAAAACACCAACAACGTTGTCAAGTGGTCAGACAGACTGGAACTAGAGGATTATAGGTAAGAGGGATAAAATGAAGGGTTGAAAGCTGTAATTTCTATTTCTGTGGTGGCAACTGAATCGGCTGTTGGATGAGGCAGTTTAAAGAGGCAGTCACTTGGCGCAGAGCCTGGGAAGGACTTGACTGCACACTCCTGACTCGGTGGTGTAGACGCGCTGCGAGGTCGGGATTGCTCTCGGGGTCCCTGTCTGTCTCTGCTTTCCATTCCCCATTCCCTTAGATTCCCTCCCTGCCTTTGACAATTCCATGTATTATTTTCCTTCCTCACAGTTTTTACCCTTTCTACCTTTTTTTTTTTTTAAACACACTAGTTGCTTGGCCTCTGACCACTGCTCCATGCTGGGGCCTCCCAGGCAAAAAAGAACAGACTTAAAAAAAAAAAAAGAAGACACTGCATCTCAGAGGCGTCCTCACTTGACCTTGTTCACTTTTGAATATGCTGTGGCCATAGATTTCCAGAAAGAATCCCTCCCCCAGAATGGTTTTCAAGAACATGTATGCACATAGGGATGTCAGGCAATCCAACTTGTAGATGGCATGATCTGAAGAATAAATTATAATAGTAACAGGATCACTCATAAAATAGTGAGATATAGGCATCTGTCTAGGTTATATAATAGTTACTGTGATCCTGGGTGTTTCAATTCATGATCTGGCCTTCTCTTTATATTTTCGTTGGAATTAATAGAGCCATAGAGTTGGTAGAAATCATAGAAATTTTGTAATACAGCTCTCAGATTGAAACGAAGAAAATGAAGCCCAGAAAGTCGTTCTGCTTATGTATAAGTGCCATTGGTTTAATTGTAGTTCTGCATATTTTTAGAAAAAGAAAAATATTTTTCCAAAGACTGGTTAAAAAATGTTTGAGAAGACATATCATTGTGAAAACACATCTGCAATAAAATATCACTATCATTCAATAGGCAATAATATATATTGAAGTTGCCTGGGGATATTAATCACAGAACAAAACATCCTTTAATCATTGTATAAAGTATGTAAACCATGTACAAATTACACACATGAATGAATATTCATTTTGTGTATAAGTACAACACCCTTTTTGACTTTTGTGTATCCCAATTGAGTGTTACTCGTAGTTCCATAGTTGCGATCAGAACAAAAAGGATCTCCTGGAAGGAAAGAAGGTAAGTTGTTCCAAGGATGTTGGGAATACTGAAGTTCTTTTCCATCACTAACCTTGTGCTCCTAAAAAATGAAAAAGAAAAATCCCTACCTTCCACTTCTGAGTATTCTCATAAGAACTGGCAGGAGAGGGAGAGCGGAAGGAATCCACTGCAGATAAACAGCGAGATCCCATTATTCAAGGCGGTCGGTGGTATTCCAGAGAAAATAGCATTTGCTCTTGAGAACATAGTAGACTTCTTATTTAAAAAAATATTATGCACACCCCAAAATATGTTTGAGAAACAAAGTTTTTGCATTTTTAATTATACCCCTAAACTGGCTTTCTAATTTTTCTAGGATATCAGACGACTCAGAAAAGAAATATTTACTCAGATTAATGTTTGAAAATGTCACATGGAAATGGGTATATCGATGTTACTGCAAATTAGTATTTTTATAAATTAAACAAGTAGAAGATCTGACCTCCAAAAAGCCTGACCCACTGTCTTAAGGTTAAACATGCAAGTCTTATAGATAGATAGATAGATAGAAGCTGGTTAACTTTTTAGTTTAAAGTACATTTTGATGAAAATATTTAAAAGACAGCCACCCCCTCCATTAAAAGTGGGCCTTTTGATGAAATAGTAAAAATCAGGAGGTTACCAGTTTCTGTTATTAAACTCTGGCTGCTTATTCATGGCATAAATTTTTGTCTCCAAACTTTGTTGACACATCTAAGTGAAATAAAATTTTTAAATTTTTAAAAAAGATTTAAACAGCAGTTTGGGGATTGATTTCATGTTAAATCTTGATGTGTGTTTCAGGGACTCCAAATTCGGTGAGACAGCATAAAGACCTGAGTTGTCTCTATTATTGTCATAATTTACATGTGTGGGTGCTGAGTTGCTTCAGTTGCGTCCGACTCTTTGTGACCCTATGGATGGCAGTCTGCCAGACTCCACTGTCCATGGAATTTTTCAAGCAAGAACACTGGAGTATGAAAATGGAATGCCATTTTCCTCCTCCAGGGCATCTTCCCGACCCAGGGGTCGAACCCGCATCTCTTTCATCTAACCGGTGCTTTACCTCTAGTGACACCCAGGAAGCCCTGTAATTTATATAAGAGAGAGCAGGGAAATGTAACAGAATGTGGATTTAAGGAAAAGAGTGAGAGGAATCAGCACACGCAAAGATGTGCGTGGTTACCTTTCCTGCGTATCATCCTGGGTACCATTCTGTAGCAATGGGGTTTGGTGTTTCCTTTCTTAATGCTATGAAGAAGGAGTTCATGGCTAACATCGGAGTTTGCAGATGGGTGGGAACTGTGCTTTTCATAAAGATTTCCAGGATCAAACATTGCAGAGTTAATTAGGCTTTACCTCAGATTGCCTCTCCTATAATCCTCGGGAATGGTGGGGTGCAGCTCTGAGTCACCTGCCTACTTTCTAGAGACAGTGTCCAATGATGTAGCTCCATGAAAATTCTAATCAGATTACACAGAAATACAGTGCTCCCAGTCTGTGCTTTGTACTCACAGATAAATTATATATGCATAGTAACATCTGCCCACTGTTAAATTTCAAGTCGCACAAGTCTACTAAATTTTGAATGGCATCTCTAGCCACAGAAGCCTAGAAACATCCTTTGGCTAACAAAGGGAAAAGTCATCACATGTCTTTGGGAAAACACTTTCAGAACTGTTGTAGGAATTGCTGAAAGGACCATCGAAAGATGTTTGCTAATGGAAAATATGTTTTGTTTAGCAACTGGGCTATGCTTTAATATTTTATCAACCTGATTGATAGAGTTCAATCATAAGGAAAATTGAGAAAAAGATGAAATGTAAAAAGAATCTTGTTAGGAGCAATAAACTTATAGATAGTGAAGTAAATGGTGGGTTTTTTTTCTTCAAGATGAAGTCTTCTTTCAAGTAAATAACATGTTTTTGGAAAGAAGAAGTGGACTAACAGAGCTGAACATTTCACACAAGGCAACATGCCAGGAATTCAAAATGCCAGTGCAAAAAAATGTGAGCTCCTAAAAGGGGATTCAGTGCTGGTCTGTAATAATTAGCTGTACTTTCTCTGCTGAGAAGGAAAGCTCTCCTCAGGGCTTGAGGATTGGTGTGGAATTGGAGATTTTGAGTATAAGAAAGGGTTCCAGGTTGTACAGTTGTGGTGAAAGACTTTGGCTTCCCAAGTGGGTAACGTGGAAATTGTAGTTGTTGTTCAGTTGCTAAATCGTGTCTGACCCTTTGCTACCCCATGGACTGTAGCACGCCAGGCTTCCCTGTCCTTTACTATCTCCCAGAGTTTTCTCAAACTCATGTCCATTGACTCGATGATGCCATCCAACCATCTCACCCTCTGCTGCCCTCTTCTGCCTTCAATATTTCCCAGCATCAGGGTCTTTGCCAATGAGTCAGCTCTTTGCATCAAGTGGCCAAAGTATTGGAGCTTCAGCTTCAGCATCAGTCTTTCCAATGAATATCCAGGGTTGATTTATTTTCGAATTGACTGGTTTGATCTCCTTGCAGTCTAAGGGACTCTTAAGAGTCTTCTCAAGCACCACAATTCAAAATTATAGTGACTATCACTAACTCAGTGTGATGAAATATGACTTCATTTTTCTCTCGGCCAAAACTTCTCAACAGAAGTGCTATTGATACTTTGCACCAGATAATTATGCGTGTGGGAGATGTCCTATGCATTGCAGGGCTTTTGTCAGCACCCTTGGCCTCTGTTCACCAGATGGGGTAGCTCCCTCCCCACCACATGGGTATCTGCAGACATGGTCGCTGGTGGAGTACCACTTGTCTAAACATGTTTCATTTCTTCTCCTATCTCACTGCAAAATGAGTTAGGTTGGCTCTTCACAATACTGTCATAGAAACTCTGCATAAAGAACTGGTATGTATCAAGTGAAGAAGAGCTCTGTAATGCAAGTGTTTCTGCAGCACACAAAATCTAGGAATCTCAAAAAAAATTTTTTTAAAAAGGAATCTAAGAGCCCAGAGGGACAATGTTTATTTCTGTATGTGCATGTTTTTAATGATAATGAAGGTGCTCCCTGGTAATAAATAACATGCAAACAAGGTGGGGGGGGTGTGGATATGAGATAATTATCAACATGAGGGAATTCTGAAAAGTAACAAAACGCTTTTATAGCAAATATGTTGAAATGTAAAAGAAATGGCCATTTCTTTTACTTGCATACTGTGTGACTGTTGCTTGCTGTTTAGTGACAGAAGAAGCATTTTGATTACCACAGATATCCTAGGTCAAAGTTTCTCAGAATTTCATTGCATGGGATGAGTTGAAAGGCTTGTTGAAATAAAAATTGCTGGGCTTTATGCCCGGTCTCTGGTTAGTCAGCAGGGCCTGAGAACCTGCCTTTCTCACAAATTGTCAGGTGAGCCAGACCAGAGACATCCCCTGCCCTGGAGATGGATTCAGCCTCAGATGGAGCTTCCCAGTCTGACTTGGTAACCTTTATTGGAAATGGCAAAGGCTATAAATATAAAGACATAAAGGAGTTGTATAAATTTGGGTTTACTCATTGGCAACAGTGGAGAAGGCAATGGCACCCCACTCCAGTACTCTTGCCTGGAAAATCCCATGGATGGAGGAGCCTGGTGGGCTGCAGTCTGTGGGGTCGCTAACAGTCGGACATGACTGAGCGACTTCACTTTCACTTTTCACTTTCATGCATTGGAGAAGGAAATGACAACCCACTCCAATGTTCTTGCCTGGAGAATCCCAGGGACAGCGGAGCCTGGTGGGCTGCTGTCTATGGGGTCGCACAGAGTCGGACACGACTGAAGTGACTTAGCAGCTTTGGAAATAAACCAAATCATCTTTGTCACTGGAAAGAATGACTTATGAGAGTGAACATTTTTAATAAGAGTCTTCATGTGCCATTGCAAGACAGGAAACCTTAAAAACAAAACATTTGCCCTACTCTCAAACAGGGATTTAAATGAACTAAAAACTTTTTTTAAATGCCTACTACAATGTAAAAGTTTATTTTCCTACACCAGAAAACACTTAGGTGTCAGCATTTTGTTCATATTTTTCCTTAATTATTGCTTTTCCACTTGTCAGAAAAGAATTTATCATTGGCCCCCCTCAAAGTCTTCCCCATTGCAATGTACACATTAGCTCTTGTTCTTATATGTTTTGTACCTTAAATGCACTGCACTTGGTAAGATCTTATGATTTTTAGGGTGTTATTACGCTCCAGGGAATATAATATTTTGAATAAATTATTCAGGATTCAAAAAATATTTTCAAGGTTCTCCTGGAATCATGCCATCAACTGTGCCTTAGTCAGAAGCAATAGGGCAGGTTCAACAAGACAGGCTTATAGTCTTGTCTGAACTCCAGAATTCTACAGGGTGGGAAGGCCTGGCTTAAGAATTGCAAAGGTGATTTGACTGCTCTTAGCTCAGTGTAAGCCAGTAGTAATATGCTATTGCCTACAGGAGCCACGAACACCTGGGTGTTTTAGTAGGACAGAGTGTTTGACGTGAGGGGTGATGAGAAGGACTTCATCTTCATGGCTGGTAGAATGAATCCAGAATCAAGCACTTTGCAGACCCCATCCTTGATGCTGCCATGTTCGTAGGTGAACCAAAGCACCAACTGTTTTGTTCACTTACAAACAACATTTAAAAAATGTTCTGTGGGACCTCCCTGACAGTCCAGTGTTAAGACTTCGCCTTCCAATGCAGGGGCTGTGGATCCGATCCTAAGACCCCACATGCCTGGCAGCCAAAAAAACAAAACATAAAACAGAAGCAATATTGAACAAATTCAATAAAGACTATAAAAATAGTCCATGAGTCAAAAAAGAAATTAAAAAATTTTCTACATTCAGCATATAAGTAATTGAGATCCTTAGAAAGAAAAGGCAAGAAATTGTTAAATTGACTTTTTAATTAATTTTAATAATCTGGGAACAAATATAGACTGCTTTTGCCAGTGGAATATGCTGAAAGGAGGTAGTTTAAAATTCTCAGATAGAAATATAGCATCTTAATTCTAGCTTTGAAATAAAAGTTTATGTTGAGATTGACATATATACAGTATAATATGTAAAACAGATGACTAATAATGACCTACTGTATAGCACAGGGAACTCTACTCAATACTCTGCAAGGGGCTGTATGGGAAAAGAATCTAAAAAATATGCATATATATATTTATGACAGATTCACTTTACTGTACGCCTGAAACTAACACAACATTGTATAGCAACCATACTCCAACAAATATTTTTTTAAAATCTGTAGAGCTTTGGATAATTTATGGTCTATTGATAACACAGCAGGAGAAACTGAGAAAGAGATTATTCTTGGATGAACACTGGAAAATCACCACCCATTTCCCCCTATTCAGTCACTAACGACCAAAGATAGCCTTCAATGGAGTTGTTGATTAATTAGTCTTTGTCTAAACATTTTGTTTTTCTTAATGCAATGGGCAAGCCATAGTTCCAGAACACTTATATTAAATTTAGACCTTGTTATTTGGTTCTTGGTCTTATGAGACCTACTTTCACTGATAAGGCCTGGTAGCCTATAGCTTTGGGAGGGGGGGCTCTCTTTGTCTCTTTGAGGGGGCTCCGTCTCTCTGGCTCCCACACATTTGCTCATTCTGACCCATCGTTTTGCACAGCAGCAATGGTACAAACCTCCACACTTGAACGCAGAGACCTCCCATTCACGCTGTGTGCCTCTGAAGCACTGACATTAATGCTGTAGCCATGGTTTTCAATGGGGATGGTAATCTGTGATAACAAAATTGTATCCCTTCCTTCCTGCAATTACCTCACTCTCCGTACAGCCTTGACGTCTGGAGGCCCACTGCTACCGGAGCAGCTGCATTCCTGGCCTACAGCAGGAAGTTAACCACACATTCCAAAGAGCCCTCATTGTTTTGAGATTTTTCTGGGAGCTCAAGAAGCTTGGATCTTGGGGGGCACACTCTTTTGTACCAACCTCACTTTGGAACCGTACACAGAAGGGTAACTTGTCGCAACCTGAACCACTTACAGGTTTCAGATGTTGTCTTCCTCTTCCTGGGCATCACTACGCACGGTGAGCCGGTGCCAAATGCAGCATGCGACATGCAGAGTGCTTTTTAAGAGACTTACTGGAGGCTCTGTTCACACAATACTCACCGTGGTCTGTTTATTGGAGGACCTCACTCTGCCGCCATTTTCTCAAGTCCTCACTCTGCCGCCATTTTCTCAAGTCCTCACTCTGCTGCCATTTTCTCAAGTCGTACTCAAACCGTTGGAAGAAAATGAATTAACGTGAGCCCCGGCCTCGAGTCTCACAGTGCTGTGGCAATCGTGCTCTGGATAGCCTCACATAATGTCCGCATTAACAGAGAGTTTTCAGAGCCGCATCGATTTGCTAGAGATCTCCGAAGGAAGTGCAAAATTATTCAGCGCTGGGCAAGCTCGGCTGTATTTTGGCTTCATGAAATGTCTGGAATGAAGTTTTGAACTGATAAAATCTATACACTGTTCATTCAGAATGCTTTCATCTTTTAAAAAGAATCGAAGAAAATAACTACTGGATGGATTTACTATGGATTTATCGTTGAAATAGCCACAAATAATTATTACCTTCATTGTAAGAGCATTAGTGCTTTTTATTCAGCAAGTTGAGAATGAAATGGATTTTAGTAACACCCTACAATTACCTCATTAATCAAAATTATTACCAGGGATCTCCTTGAAACTGAACTGGTTTGCTGCAGACCTGATTGAAGACTGCTCTGATTCAGAGCAGACCTCTGCAAAAATAGGATGACAGATGATTTGCATTTAGTTTACACATTTTATAATTTTTTTCTCTTTCTTACATTTCCTCCAAAACGTAGCAGTATTTCCCACTGAAATTGGGAAATATTGGCCTTCATCTCCAACTTAATTTAGTATTTCTCTTTGTTTAGTTATTTCTTGTGGAATTTTATACTCAATGATGAAATTAATCCTCTCTCTCTCATAATTTAAGGGTTGATTCTAAATAATTATTTATGACTTCTATTCTAGTGACTGTAATCTCTGATTCCCCTTCTGGTTAGAAATGATTTAGCACTGTGTTTGCTGTATTTTCCCTCTGCTCTTAATCCTACATATGCTTAAGCACTTTGTCCATTTTATCCAGCTATTCCTGTGATGATCAGAAGATCTGTGCCTCTCGTAGGATTTCAATACTCCAATGTAGAGTGAGTGTTTAAATAACCATAAAAACAATATTTGTTTGCATAGTAAATGACTTGTTTACCTTTACAACTTTAGAAAATCTTGCTTTGCAGTCTGCCTGGGGC
The DNA here is from genome assembly GCF_910594005.1 of Cervus elaphus. Taxonomy (NCBI): domain Eukaryota; kingdom Metazoa; phylum Chordata; class Mammalia; order Artiodactyla; family Cervidae; genus Cervus; species Cervus elaphus. The sequence continues at coordinate 78,580,896 of NC_057828.1, read as the reverse complement.
TAATACTTGTAACCATTAACAATTATGGTTTCTAGAAAGATGTTGATATGAATATTTAAAAAAAATTTTAGAATCAGATGCAAAATATCCAATGTTTTCTCTAGGATTGTTTTTGTCGCCATCCGTGCCACTTGCCTTTCTTACTATCTTCACTAGAATTCACTTTTCATCAGCAGACACTGAATAATAGGACATTCTGTATCAATTTTGTGTTGTTCCTGCACCTTCACAGATAGATGAATTATGTTCAGAATCAATAAAACCAAAATTATTTTTATTGATGGCATTCTCACATGGCATTTATGTTATGCAGAGATTCAGGTAAAATGCCAGCAATGCACTTTTTATGGACAGGGAATCTTGGTTTGGGCCAGCATTCAGCAAGTGGGGACTTCATCCCTCGGTCCAGGTCTGATGGGGGAGATGCACAGAAGGATGTGTGCACTTGGCATGGGGGAGGGTCACACTCCTGAGTCTACTCATAACATACCATGGTGGGTAGCAGTACATGCTAGGAAAGACTTTTCCATGGAGACCTCTCCACTAGCCTCCATGTTTGGACAGGCAGCAAAAGACACCCCCCCTCCCTCATTTTTGTTGAAGTCAAACCACTTTCTCAAACACTGAGGAAAACAGCTTTTAAGGAGGAGTTCAGTTACAGGTCTGGATTTTGATTTTGTTTGTTTGCTTGTTGATTGGATGTTTTGCAGAGTGCCCAGTGTATTAGAGTTGTTTTACTCTGAACAGAATTTGTGCCAGTGTCGATTAAGCTTTTTAACATTTTTCGTACACTTTTTAAATAACTTTTAATTTCCCAAAGAATTGTTCATTAGAAAATGGACTTCAGAATTTACTTATGCCATGATATGATAGTATGTATCGAGGCAGAAAAAAATCAGAGAAACACTGTTTATGCAGAAGATATTTTGCCTTCAAGCTCTCCAGACCTGACTCTGGTAGTTTATTATCAATATTGTCCCACCTCACAGCGCACATTTGACAGGGTAAAAAATGTTATTTTTGGCCAATAAACATACTTCTTTCAATCATTCCCAGAATTTCACCTAGAAGAGAAACTTGAACTAATTCTTTCTTAAGTATAATGGGAATAGAAAGAGATAAATACAAATTGGGTTTGTAATATTAGATTCAATCTTGCAAAATACTGAATTTTCAACTAAGTATATGTATTTTTAAAAAGATTATTCCACATTTTTTAATATAGAAGAGTCAAAATATAAATGCTTAAGACTTAGAGTTCACTAGATTCTGGGGAGTATCATGGATGTACCATGGTACCAAAACAATATAGGTTTTTGATATAATTGGAAACAGGTCTTACACAATGAACCATCAGGACTAGGTGAAAATCACAGTGATTTAACTCCTTTTGCATGGTTTTCCAAAGAATAAAGCATAATTAATCTATTATGAAAATTTTTCCCCACCATATATTCCCCTTAAAATGTAGTATATAAAGTTACAATTTAAAGCCAAAAAAATTGTTAACATTTCACAAGATTTTAAATAATTTAGAGACTTGCTCAGGAAAGAATTCGCCATGCTTTGCAGATGTTCAGAGCATAGATTTTGTTACAGATTATTAGCTGCTAACATTGCTCACAAAGGTCAGATGTGCGTGTTTACGTGCTTCTGAGTCTAATAAACAAAATGTGTCCTTTTTCTTTAAGAAGAAAAGTGTGTAGAAGAAGAAAATTACTGGGTTCTTAGTTCCACAGACACAAATGCTACTGAACTGCCCCGTGAAGACATTTGAGGTCAGGCTTTTGTCACTTTAAACCCAGATGAGGGTATTCTGGGCAGATTGTTGTGAGTAGTACATAATCATACAGTAACCTAAAATAACAATGGAAGAAGACTAAGCTCTGCTGATCAAATACACTTCATTTTTTATGTGGCGTTAACAAAATGACTTAGATGGAAAGCGAAATCTGTCTTAGCTTAAGACAGAAAAACAAAGACATTTCCCTTCTGGACAACAGACTTTGGCACTGCAAGATCAAAGGGACAATTTTATCTGCATTGTGACTGCAGACCAAAAAATTTTACAGTATTCCTGTCTCCACGCTAGAGCTTATGTGTCTTTAATGGCATTTAAATTATAGCCCTTCTGTAGCCATGCAGTCAAAACACCACGTCATCGGATGAGACACCATATTATAATCTGTCAGTACGTCTTATTTAAAAACCCTTCCATACTGTACTTGTCCTCATTTTTCTCCTTTACTGGAAAAGTTGAGCAAATTGTCTTTTAAACTGGGTTTATGCGTTGACCTAATCAAGCAGGACAAGAAGCATACTTTGGTTTACATTATTATAATTTAATTAATTTATCTAATTTTTCTTCCTTTTTATCTGCAATATCCCTCTCCCCATTTTTGTTTTTAGGATTATCACCTTTCTTGTGTAGAATATACTATAAACACTTATTAAATGAAAATCAAGAATGTGTGTTCATAGCTAAATTTTTTTTTCTCAAAGCAACGTGTTTTGTATCACTTTAAACTGATATATAAGAGAGTGACTATCATATATAATGGTGGACAGAGGGTTTCCCTGGTGGCTCAATAAAGAATCTGCCTGCAATGCGGGAGGCCTGGGCTTGATCCCTGGGTCAGTAAGATGCCCCTAGAGAATGGAATTGCAACCCACTTCAGTATTCTTGCCTGGAGAATTCCATGGGCAGAGGAGCCTGGTGGGCTACAGTCCCTGGGGTGGCAAAGAGTCAGACAAGACAGAGCAACTAACACACATCACATGTAACTGAAAGGGGCCGTGGTCTGAATTCTTTTGTAACACACGGTCTAGATAGTGCATTTCAAATGTCACCGGAGAGACAAACTTTAATTTGAATGTGTGCTTTAATGGAATGTTTATGTAATGACAGCAATAAAATCAGCACGTAGAATATTCCTGCAGATATAAAAGTGAGATGCTACATGTTTACAGAAGTGCAGGTATAGGCAGGAACCTGTCAACTTCTTTGACTTTGAGCTGTTACTTCCTCAGCAGTTATGTATGCTGTGGCTGTAAATGTCCTGGTATTTGTCTTTCGGCACACATGGGCAAGCAAAGCTCTGAGATATGTGCTAGAATAGGAGTTTCTGAGTGTCCTGGTTTGTGCGTGGATTGAGGATGCGTATATGAAAAGTAAAACCTAAAGCCCTTATATAAAGAATGTTATTTTGGGCTAGATAGTGCTTTCTTTAAAAGACCCAAAAGTGACACTTGCAGTATTTGCACAAGGAGTATTTGTAGCTATGCATCAGTTTCATTGATAAGTAACTATTTGGGTGGTTCTGTGAAATTCCTGGTTTGCTGAAACAATCAATTAATCATTTTATCCAAATCCATTAGCTAGAAAAGGAAGCAAAGCCAGAAACCCTTTTGGTTATCTTAATGTGGATTAAATGTATTTATTTGAAACTTAGGAAAGAAGGATTGAAATTAAAGGACTCATCCAAGGCAAAGAGGACCTATTTTCCTCCCCTTCCATGACCTGTTCAAGCCATTCAAATTATTTTTTGGAGATACTGAATGTACACACCAAAACCTGAAGATTGCAATTACAGTTTTAGATATAAGGAGGCAGAAAAGCATGCAGGAAATTATTAGATAGCAAGCTGTTTTATGGTGTAAAATGCACATAAATGAAATTAAGCATTTTTAAGTGTATAGTTCAGTGGCTTCAAATACATTCACATTGTTATGCAATTATCCCCACCTTCCATCTTCAGAAAACTTCTTCATCTTCCTAAACTGAAACTCTATACTCAGTAAACAAAAGCTCCCATTCTCCCTCCCATCCCCCATCCCAGTGGCTGGCAACCACCCTTCTACTTTCTGTCTCTGTAAATTTCCCAGGTGGCTCAGTGATAAAGAATCCGCCTGCCAATGCAGGAGACCTAAGAGATGCAGGTTTGATCCCTGGGTCAGGAAGATCCCTTGGAGAAGGAAATGGCAACCAACTCAAAGATTCTTGCCTGGAGAATCCCATGGACAGAGGAGCCTGGTGGGCCACAGTCCATGGGGTCGCAAAGAGTCAGACACAACTGAAGTGACTTAGCATGCACACAGCCAGGCACTTGGGTAGAACTGCAGTATTTGTCCTTTTGTGACTGGCTTATTTCCCTTAGAATAGTGTCGTCAAGGTTCATTCATGATGTGGCAGAATTTTCTCTGTCTTTAAGCCCAGACAGTATTTCGTTGTGTGCACAGAACCACATTTCGTTACTCTGTTGATGGATAGTAGGCTGTGTCCACCATTTGATCATTGTCAGTGATGCTGCTTTGCACATGAGTATACCAGTATCGCCAGTAGCTTCCCTGGTGCCTCAGACGGTAAAGCGTCTGTCTGCAATGCGGGAGACCCGGGTTCAATCCCTGGGTCAGGAAGATCTCCTGGAGAAGGAAATGGCAACCCACTCCAGTATTCTTGCCTGGAAAATTCTATGGATGGAGGAACCTGGTAGGCTACAGTCCATGGGGTCGCAAAGAGTCGGACACGACTGAGCGTCTTCACTCACTCACATAGCAGTATCTACTGGAGTCCTGCTTTCAGTTCTCTTTAGGTGTGAAGATTTTTAAGAACTATGAATCAGTACCCTTAGCAACTACTCCACTAGGTGTTAAATGAAAACTGTAAGGATACATCTTTAGATAAAATAAGGGTAGAGGAAATCAGCTTTTAAACATTTTAATTTTACAATATTTTTCTGTTATTTGAATGTATTCATTTCTTCTAGGAATAAAAATTAGATGTTGATATAATATCCAAGTTTTATACTCCAACTTCAATGTTATGAAATTGCTTGAGTATTTTAACTGTGGGTGTAAAGCTGATACTTTGAAGGGCCCATTTTAAAAAGGCAATCTTTCTCAAACTACTTCTATTAATAATAGGGCGCCCTTGTGTGGAATACTAATCTTCACAACATTTTACCTTTTTAATATTTACCAGAACTCACAATGTGATGATTGCTTGATAAGTAAATCAGTAGTGGGAAGGTAGATGGGCTTCCCAGGTGGTGCAAATGATACAGAATCTGATTGTCAAGGCAGGAGACACAAGGGACATGGGTTGAATCCCTGTGTTGGGAAGATCCCCAGAAGAAGGGAATGGACACCCAACCCAGTGTTCTTGCCTGGAAAACTGCACAGACAGAGGATCCTGGTGAGCTACGGTCCGTGGGGTCACACAGAGTAGGACATGACCGAGCAACTGAACACAGACACACACACAGGTAGGTAGATAGACAGATAACCAGTCAGTCCGGCTCAACCCTTTCATACCCGTTTTACAGAAGATGCAACTGAAATTTTGAGAGGTTAAGTGTTCAAGGTCCTTCAATTAAAAAGTAGCAAAGAGAGCAAGGAGCTCTGCTCAATGTTATCTGGCATCCTGGATGGGAGGGGAGTTTGGGGGGAAATGGATATATGCATATATATGGCTGAGTTGCCTTACCTTGCACCTGAAACCATCACAACATGGTTAACTGGCTACCAGTTCAGTTCAGTGCACTTGGTAATATGCTCAAATATAAAATAAAAAGTTGTTTTTAAAAAAAATCAGCCAAGTCAAAAATCAAACTCGGGTCTCCCTGGTACCAAAGTCCTTTTAACCGTAACGGATCCTGCCCTCCCTCAGCTAACCGAATCCTCACCCAAACACCCTGAGATCTACTGGGGAGTTGGCAGCTGTCCATTTTCTCTGGCGGAAAAGAGCTTTGAGATGTTAAATCATTGATTAAGATTTCATAGCTGATAGATCCTACAGCAAAAACTCAGGTCTCCTGGGTCCTTTTGAACCTATGCAGCCCATGGATGTCATTGGTTTTTGTTGAAGTTAATATACTGTGTATTTCCCCCAAAGATAAAGTCTGAACTCTCTACATAGAATGTATGTTTTCACAAATAAGTGAAGTATGAAGCTTATCCCATACTATGCTTCTTTTATCAAGAGAACGAGTCTCGTGTTTTAGATTTGTTGAGTTTGAATTCACATCTCCATCACCTGGACCTTAATGTCTTTACACTTAGGACAATTTATTTTTTATTTATTTATTTTTTTAGGACAATTTATTGCACGAGGTTTCCTTAAGTATGAGCTTAGAGCACACATATGCTTTTGTAGTATTAAAGATATTTTTAAGCTTAGATACAGCTTCTGCTAGTCCTGACCTGATAAGGTAAGATTGCATGAGTGCTTTAGATCTGAATCCCCGAGGGGTTGCCACCTCTGCTGATCTCTATAAGTAGCTCCCAATAATGGGGCTTCTTAGTGGATTCCAACATGCTAATCATCTATCCACAGAAAAATGCAGCGCTTATCACTAGACTTACTTGTAATTTAGCCAACTTTGAAAATTTTAGTGCAGAAAAATGTCACTTGTGCATCAACACACAGGGGGAAATCCCCTACAGGTACCTGCTCATTATCCTTTGGATTAACCTGGTTTATGTCAAAGAACTAGGCTGCCGATTCCTGGCACTCATATGCAGAAGAACAGGTACACATGTGATTAATCGAACTTTTAGTTCTAAAACTTTCACCATCTAGTCACTTCAGCAAAATATCTTCACCCCTTTTAGTGTAATGTCTTTCCAAAAAGAAAGGGGAGAAAAGCACAGAAAACGCTAAAATACATAGCTTTTAAAAAATGAGGTGCTTTGAAAAAATCCATACCTTCCTAGGTTCATGATAAAAAAAGAAAATGGAAAATCATATCCTCTTATTACAAGTGTATTTATTATCACCTCTCCCACTGTGGGAATTCATTTCCACCTAGAGAGCCCTGTATACTTTTGAATGGAATGTCCTGTAAATACCAATTAAGTCCATCTAGTCTAATGTGTCATTTAAGGTTCTTGTGTTTCCTTATTAATTTTCTGTCTGGATGATCTGTCCATTAGTGTAAGTAGGATGTTAAAGAGCCTGCCATTACTGTGTTAACTGTCGATTTCCCCTCCTGTGGCTGTTAGCATTTGCCTCATTTCTGAGGCGCTCCTGCATTGGATGCATAAATGTTTACAATTGTCATATCCTCTTCTTGGATTGATCCCTTGATCATTATGCAGTGTTCTTCCAGGACGTTTGTCATACTCTTTATTTTAAAGTCTATTTTGTCTGATATGATTATTACTACTCTAGGTTTCTTTTGATTTCCTTTTGCACATAATGCCTCACCTTCAGTCTGCATGTGTCTATAGGGCTGAAGTGGGTCTCTTGTAGACAGTATATTTGGGAGACCCTTCTATTCTAACCCCCAGTAAAGCCTGTGCTCAAGCAGGCTCTCATCCACGCCCACATGGTCCCTCATTCCTGGAGTATGAATTACTAAGTAAACTTACTTTTGTGCAACTGATTTCACTCACTCCACATTTCAGGTTTGTTAGCATAATACAGAACAGAGCTTAATCATTACTTAAACCTAAAATAAAGGAAGTGAAAAATATTATTAGGTGATAATATTATCAAAAATATTTTCAGATGCATGCAAAATAGAACTCACTAGAGAAAAATAGAAACATACCTATGTTTATCATTTTAATATGTACACAGTTTAAAAATCTAGGCATCCTGACATATTAGGATAACATAATTTCATTTCCAAGGAAGAATGGTTATTTGTTTTCACTTTCCCCTTTTAAATTAATAAAATTTGTTTTTGCTGCGATGGATTAATTAATTGCATAGATATTTTTCCCTTACAAAGTTGAAATAGTTATCTCTCAGGTATCCACTTTGCCAAAAAATATCTGCCATTTACTGCAGATATAATCATTTATGTTTGGAAGGGGTGCATTCTGATTCTTAGAAGATATTTCTCCAGAGCCTGTTTTCAAGTTTGTGAAGTGGCCCTTCCTTTATAACAACGCTCTTCCAGGCATTTCCAAATATTCATTGTTCAAAGATACACAAAGTAAGATCCAGGATGTTCTTGAAAACTTTCATCAGTTTGAAGGTAAGGCATATATTCTAAAAAATATATGAGGGCAGGTGAGTAAAAGAAGGCTTTAATTTTTAAAATATGTGAATGATAGTTGTGAAGGCAGGGGGAAGAACAATAGGGGAAAGTGAGGGAGTTCTGTGAGTGTCATTGGGCTTCCCAGGTGGCACAGTGGTCAAAAAAAAAAAAGAAAAATCCATCTGCCAATGCAGGAGACACCGGAGATATGGATTCAATCCCTGGGTCAGGAAGATCCTCTGGATAAGGAATGGCAATCCACTCCAGTGTTCTTGCCTGGAGACTCCCATGGACAGAGGAGCCTGGTGGGGTCCATGGGGCCACAGAGTCGGACTTGACTGAGCAGAGCCCAGCAGCAATGTGAGTGTCATTGCTGAGGAAATAAGGGGATATAGGGACTTCCCTATGGTCCCGTGGTTAGGACTTGGCACTTCCACTGCAGGGGACATGGGTTCGATCCCTGGTCAGGGAACTAAGCTCCAATGGACTGTGAGGCCAAAAAAAATTTTTTTTAAAATTTTAAATATGAGAAGTACAGGAAATAAGAGGATCTAATGGGAAGGGGAAGATAAAGCTTATATGCAAAATTAATTAACTTCTGAAAACAACTCACTACTTATAGCAAGGCAATGGTACTATTTTTAAAGTATATAGACATGTATATTACCTAAATATTGATATGTGTGACACGCACACACACATCAAAACCATCAATGCAATAATCGCTTTGTCTCTTTGAAGCAATGACTAATACAACAAATTTGATTTTTTAAAATTCGACTTACTGGTAGATGTTGCAGTAGTTCCCAGAATTTTGTCATTCTTCTTCTTTTTTTAATTTAGCATTTAAAAATTATGTATTAAATGTATTTATCTTTAATCGAAGGATAATTGCTTTACAATATTGTGTTGGTTTCTACCATACAGTAAAATGAATCAGTCACAGGTATACACATGTCCCCTCCCTCTTCAACCTCCCACCCCATCCCACCCCTCTAAGGTGTCACAGAGCCCCCGGATGAGTTCCCTGTATCAAGAAGCAAATTCACACTGGTTATCTATTTTACAGGCTGTAGCATATATGTTCCCATGCTACTCTCTCCGTTCTGCGTTGCAGAGGTAACTCTGTTAGGCCTAAGTCAAATGTATGGATTTCGTATGAGTTAAGTATTTAGATTCGAAAGTATGAGTTCATACTGGTTTCTGGAGGATGAACTATTAAGTAAATAAAAACGGTCCATTTCAAATATGGTCCAAACCCAGAGCCTTTTCTTTTCTTTTTGACTTATCTGTTCAGAAATGGATTTCTGCTCAATTTTCTTAGTGCATTTTACAAGCTATTACTAGAAACTCTACTTTAATTTTTTTAATTGTATTGCAGACATATTAATGTGTTACAGACTGTGTGAATTATACACAAGTCTGTGGGGGAGGAAACACAGTCTCAGTTAAAAATGAAGGGCACATGTGGGTGACCCTACATGTAAGTCTTCAAGAAATGCAATACTGTGTAAAAACTGGCAAATTTTGGTCTGTAAAGAAGCTCTCTGAGCTTTTCACACAGATGGCTGCAGCAAAGCCTGACAAGGAATGAGGGGGCGGAGGGGAGAGGCAGGCAGGGGAAAATAAGAGGTATTGGGGGGTGGGGTGGGGAAGGGCACTCAGTAGGCAGCTTTTACTGTTCCTTAACGTCTTTACCACTGAATCAACCACTCAAAGAACTCTGCAACTCTTTTTTAAAAACACTTTTTTTTAATTAAAGTATAGTTGATTGCAATGTTGTGTTAATTTCTGCTGTGCAACAGAGTGACTCAGTTATACAAGTAACGAATGTTCTATTTTATATTCTTCTCGTCATGGTTTATCCCAGGACACTGCATAGAGTTCCCTGTGCTGTTCGGGAGGCCCTTGTTGCCCGTCCGTTCCATGTGTAATAGGTATCACCTCTGCCAGCCCCAAACTCCGAGTCCATCCTTCCCCCCACACCCCCTCTGCCTTGGCAACAAGTCTGTTCCCTAAGTCAGAGTCTGATTCTGTTTCATAGAGAGGTTCTTTAGTGTTGTATTTTTTTTATTTTATTTATCTTATTCCTTTAAGGTTTTTTTTTTTTTTTAATGTGGCCCATTTTTAAAGTCTTGATTGAATTTGGTACAGATATTGGGTTTTATGGACTTTTTGTTTGTTGGTTATTTGGCCCTGAGGCATACAGGATCCCAGCTCCTCAGGGACTGAACTCACAACCCCTGGTCCAAACCCACTGGACCACCAAGGAAGTCCGTGTGTGGTACTTTAGATTCCACACACATGTGCAATTCTTTTTAACCATGAGCGTTGTCTTTCTAGAATTTGAACATTCTAGAATTTCATGTTAAACTTGCTCTCTTAAGTCAGACTGTGTACACTGTCAAGTGACTTGGAGAATGAGGCTCTGCGAGTGTCGGGCACTGTTTCCCACCTGTGGCTGAGCTGCCCGCGCCTGCGGACCACATGCCTCCCGTCTACAGGTTCCGGCACAGGACAGAAAGTGCAGGGGGGCGAGGACGGTCTTCCAGCGTTGCTTCTTAGCATCTGTATAATTCTTCTAACCAATCTTTACAGCCCTGTCCCTTTCTCACCTTGTCTTAAAGAAAGAATCTCAGGACAAGAAACCAGTTGTTGCTGAAGCTGTTTCTAACGTGAAATGCATAGAACAACCCTGTGGACTTTTTGTAGAAAATGTCTACACATTCTCCTACTCATGAGATAGGGTCCAAACTTTCTACCAGGCTGTTGAAAGCTGTCTTCTGAGCTCAGAAATGTGGCATCTTCAAACATCCACTTTGCCTCTCTTTCTCACCATATATTCCAGTGCTAGTGGTCCAATACTTGAGTACCATTTTTCTAACACACAAATGGCTATGCCCTGTGTCCTTCTCTTAAACATCCTTTCTCGGGGGGGAGGGATGGATTGGGAGTTTGGGATTGACATGTTGTTGTTCAGTCGCTAAGTTGTGTCCAACTCTTTTGTGGCCCCATGGACTGCAGCATGCCAAGTTCTGTTCATGGAATTTCCCAGCAAGGATACCGGAGTGGGTCGCCATGCCCTTCTCCAGGGGATCTTCCCAACCCAGGGGTCAAACCCCCATCTCCTGCATTGTAGGTGAATTCTTTATCACTGAGCCACCTGGGAAGCCCAAATTGACATGTACTAACCTAAAAGAGAGAAGAATTTGAAAAAGAATAGATACCTGTATGTGTTGAACTGAATCACCTTGCTGCGTACCTGGAATTACCACATTATTAATCAACCAATATAAAATTAAAAAGTAAAAATAAAATTTATTAAAAACACCTTTCTCCTTGGAACTCCTCTGTTCATTTATTTTCATAGATAAATTCTACTCATCTCTTTATGTATTCATTTTTATTTTATTTATTTTTATATGAAATGTAGTTGATATACAATATTAGATAACTTGCAAATGTACAATATAGTGATTCCAAACTTTTAAAGGTTATATTCCATTTATAGTTATTATAAAAATATTGGTTATATTCCTCATGTTCTATAATATATACTTGTAGCTTATTTTATACCTAATAGCTTGTATAATCCCCTACCCGCTGTATTATTCCTCTCCTCTTCCCCACTGGTAACCCCTCGTTTGTTCTCTGCATTTGTGAGTCTGCTTGTCTTTTTTTATATTCACTGGTTTTGTGTATTTTTTAGATTCCACATATAAATTATATCATACACTATTTCTCTTTCTCTGTCTGACTTATTTCACTTAGCATTCTGCTCTGCATCCATGCTGCTCATCCATTATGCTCTCATCCATGTTGTTGCAAATGACAAAATTTTATTCTTTTTTATGGCTGTATATGTGTACCACATCTTTTTTATCCATTCATCTGCTGATGGACACTTAGGTTGTTCCCCTGACTTGGCTATTGTAAATAATGCTTCTAAGAACACCGGAACTCATATGTTTTTATAAATTAGTGGGGTTTGGGGATACTTACCCAGGAACATAATAGCTGGGTTACATGGTAGTTCTTTGAGAAACTTCATGCTGTTTTCCATAGTGGCTTCACAAATGTACCTTCCCACAGACGGTGTATGAGGGTTCCCTTTTCTCCACATCTTTGCCCAGATATGTTTTTTGTGTTATTTTGGTGATAGTCGTTCTGATAGGTGTGGTATGATATCTCACTGTGTTTTCAATTTGCATTTCCCTGATGAGTGGTGGAGCTGAGCACCTTTTCATGGGCCTGTTAGCCATCGGCATTTCCTCTTTGGAAAAATAGCTAGCTAGTCAGTTCTTCTGCCCATTTTTAAATTGGATTGTTTATCTCTTTAATGGACAAGAGTTGTTCGAAACTTTTGAGCCTATTTTCAGGGACTTAATGTTTAGAGAAAAGAGACCATTAAAGTGGGAAGGGATGTCCGGATGATCCAGCCCAACCTTTTCTATTTGCAGCAAAATAAACTGAGGCGTGGAGAGAAATATCGCCCCAAATCACACAATGGTATAAAATAGCCAAGATCTACCGCTCATTCCTTGCCAAACAATGATTGCATCAGTCTTCAATTCAGATAATCTTTGAATAAAACTTGGGCAATGTGTGTTAGGCTTTCTGAATCTAAATTTAAAATTGTGACTAAAACAGATAATCCAGGAGAGCTCCTCTCTTTCCTTCTTTTCGTCACCTTTTCTGATTCCCAGTTCAGTCTTCAGTCTACGCACCTTGTGTTCTTCCCTTCAGAGAGAACTGGTGGCTCCCAGAGGAGCAGAAGACAGCCGTGGGGAGGAGGCAGACTGCAGCTGAGGTTTTCACCGCCGCTCAAAGTGCGCTTCACCACCTGTGTGCGCCTGGGGCTCCTCTGGGCGGTTCCGTAACCGCTGTGTCTCAGCTTCTTCATTTGTAAACTGCATAAACGTGTTTAATTCACTCAGACATGCTTAGTGGGAGCTGTCGGTTCTAGGCTCTGAGAATTTATCAGTGAACCAGACAGATAAAAGTCCTGCTTTCCTGGCCATGCATTCTAGCGCTAGGGGACAATCAGCTGATAAACTCAGTTCAGTTCAGTTGCTCAGTCGTGTCCGACTCTTTGCAACCCCATGGACTGAGCTGATAAACTGATTTATCAACAAAAGGGCCCTCTCCCTCCTCCACCCATAACGAGGCTGTTCCTTCTTCCTGGAGCTTTCTTTTTATAGAGGGACAAAAGCTTAGACCCTTCCCAGAATTAAGTTAGGAGAAGAGAGGTAGGGGGCAAAGTGATCACTCATGTAAACCCTGATGAGCATGTGGATTTGACAGTGAGTGGTGATGGTTGTGTAGCTGCTAAGTCGTATCTGACTCTTTTGCAACCCCATGGACTCATAGCCTGCCAGGCCATCAAACCCAAGTCTCCTGCTTGGCAGGTAGATTCTTCTACTGCTGAGCCACCGAGGAAGCCATATATATATTTCTTTTTTCTTTTTCTTTTTCCATCATAGGTTATTACAAAATACAGATTTTATTTGTCAAGTTTAAAAAGCATGTGCTAGCACCTTCCCTGGTGGTCCAGTGGTTAGGACTTCACCTTCCAATGCAGGGGCTGTGGGTTTGATCCCTAGTTGGGAAGCTAAGACCCCACATGCCTCACAACCAAAAATCCAAAACATAAAGCAGAAGCAAAACTGTAACAAATTCAATAAAGACTTTAAAAATGATCCACATTAAAAAAAGTCTTAAAAAATTATTTTTAAAGCGTGTGCTATATTTAATTCCAAAAAGAGTTACAAAAATTGGTCAAAAAATTCAGAAAGAGTTGGTCAAATATGTAGGTTTTTAATTATTTTACTTGTCCAAAAGGCATGGTGATGGGCACAGTGCCAACTATACATTATGAATTTAGCTTCTTTGTCCTGAAAACATATTCATTATCCCAGAACTTGGAGTTGGGGCTGCCCTAAGTAATTGCTGTGTTATAATTCAGGCCCCTGTACTTCCGTGGGGCTGCATTTTTCCAGTCTGTGTTCACACCCTCAGCAGACAGCCAGGAGCTGCAGACAAGGGCTCTTTATCACGTTCAGCTGTCCCCAGGCTTCCCTGGGGATGGATCTTCTGTCCCTGGTGTGTGTGCTGGGTCCTCCTTGAGAGCAATGCCTCACTGGGGACCCCACACTGCCCTAGGGCAGAGGACTTGTCCTGGGACTTGCCCTACCCCTGAAAGCTGTCACCAGAGCCCTGGAAGAGAGCTAAGAGGTCCTTGGAATATTCCCTAGAAGAAGAGAATGATATCCAATATCTTGTAATAACCTACAGTGGAAAAGAATCTGAAAAAGAACATATATAATACACATATGTTGACTGTGCCAGAGCCTTTGACTGTGTAGATCACAATAAACTGGAAAATTCTGAAAGAGATGGGAATACCAGACCACCTGACCTGCCTCTTGAGAAATCTGTATGCAGGTCAGGAAGCAACAGTTAGAACTGGACATGGAACAACAGACTGGTTCCAAATTGGGAAAGGAGTGCATCAAGGCTGTATATTGTCACCCTGCTTATTTAACTTATATGCAGAGTACATCATGAGAAACGCTGGGCTGGAGGAAGCACAAGCTGGAATCAAGATTGCCGGGAGAAATATCAATAACCTCAGATATGCAGATGACACCACCCTTATGGCAGAAAGTGAAGAAGAACTAAAGAGCCTCTTGATGAAAGTGAAAGAGGAGAGTGAAAAAGTTGGCTTAAAGCTCAACATTCAGAAAACTAAGATCATGGCATCCAGTCCTGTCACTTCATGGCAAATAGATGGGGAAACAGTGGAAACAGTGGCTGACTTTATTTTTCTGGGCTTCAAAATCACTGCAGATGGTGATTGTAGCCATGAAATTAAAAGATGCTTACTCCTTGGAAGGAAAGTTATGACCAACCTAGACAGCATATTAAAAAGCAGAGACATTATTCTGTCAACAAAGGTCCATCTAGTTAGTCAAGGCTATGGTTTTTCCAGTGGTCATGTATGGATGTGAAAATTGGACTATAAAAAAAGCTGAGCACCAAAGAATTGATGCTTTTGAACTGTGGTGTTGGAGGAGACTCTTGAGAGTCCCTTGGACTGCAAGGAGATCCAACCATTCCACCCTAAAGGAGTCCAGTCCTGGGTGTTCATTGGAAGGACTAATGCTGAAGCTGAAACTCCAATACTTTGGCCACCTGATGCGAAGAGCTGACTCATTTGAAAAGACCCTGATGCTGGGAAAGATTGTAGGCAGGAGGAGAAGGGGACAACAGAGGATTGAGATGGTTGGATGGCATCACCAACTCAGTGGACATGAGTTTGGGTAAACTCTGGGAGTTGGTGATGGACATGGAGGCCTGGCATGCTGTGGTTCATGGGGCCACAAAGAGTCGGACATGACCGAGCAACTGAACTGAACTGAACTGTTACACACAAGATTGTATTTACAATACATATATATCTATGGCAGCACACCATCTCCCAGAGTTTGCTCAAATTCATCTCCATTGAGTCTGTAATGTTTTCTAACGATCTGAGCCACTGTGCTATAAACCTGAAACTAACACAATATTGTAAATCAACTGTATTTCAATTAGAAAGAAAGCAAAGGGAACAAAGACATGACCCCTGCCCCATCAGGCATAGGTTACATCTGCTATTTCTAAGCCGAGTCCCAGAGTGCTGAGGCTTCTCCCTCACAGGAGCCTGAAGTGAAGGACAGTGTTCAGGGACCCTGGCCAGCTCCCTCCTTGCCAGCAGGAAGGCTCAGCCGCCGCCCCCTTGCAACTGGCTCTGAGTTGTCTTCAATTCAAATGAACGGAAAACGATTTTTAATTTGGTTATTGCTCCTTTAGAATAAAAAAAAAAAGGATTCTATCTGACCTCTTCTAAGA
The DNA here is from genome assembly GCF_910594005.1 of Cervus elaphus. Taxonomy (NCBI): domain Eukaryota; kingdom Metazoa; phylum Chordata; class Mammalia; order Artiodactyla; family Cervidae; genus Cervus; species Cervus elaphus. The sequence continues at coordinate 78,565,015 of NC_057828.1, read as the reverse complement.
ATCTTCCTTTTACTTCATAAAATGATGCAGGAAAATTGCTTTCAATGAATTAAGTATTAAACAAACCAACTTTCTTGTCCGCTAGTACTTAATGTATTTCTGGGAAATCCACTCCCTCAGTCTTCTTAGCAAGGATCATAGAGAAAAAAAAAAAAAAAAAAAAAAAACGAAAACAGTGCATCGTCTTGCTGACGAATTCTTCTGGCAGTTGTGGGCCCCCGATGGGCCAAGACTCTTCACGGGCGAGGGCGGGGACCGATGATGCTTCTGCTGTTGAGGAGGCACAGATTCCGTAGGGCATCGGGTTCCCACACTCTGAGATCTAGTGCCTGATGGTCTGAGGTGGAGCTGATAATAATAACAGAAATAAAGTGTACGATAAGTGTAATGTACTTGAATCAGCCCCAAACCACCCCCCACCCCAGTCCTTATAAAAATTATCTCCACAAAACCCTTCCCTCATGCTTGAGACATTGGCATCTGCTGCTCTAAAGAGCTGTAGACTGTTGCAATGAGCTTTGGGCTTGGTTAGACAAGACTTCAAAAATTTGTTTTTTTCATTTTTATGGACTTCCCCATCCTCATCCTTCATTTCTCAAGACATTTAGAAGAGTTTTGTATTTTAGGGATCCAGTGATCTATACACTGATGTACACAGATTAGTTTGGAGGTAAAAGGCAAGAGGGAAAAACCATAAATAGCTAAATTTGAAGTTGTGTAGTAGTTACCCCATAACCTAAACATCTATATTAATAACAAATGTTGGTAAATATCTCTCCCAGTGTATTGTTAGGTATCTCTCACATGGATCAGATAGAACATGAGCTTCTAACTTTTTGAATATCAATTCAATATGGTAAGATAAATTGAAAAAATACAGTTTTAAGGTCGAATGGATAATCCTGCAGGTAATGCTTTGTTCTGTTTCCAAATTGTGTTTCACCCTTTTCCTTTCTAATAGTGAAAAATAAGGTAGCTATTTTTGGAGAAGAAGGAGGAGGAGGAGGGGAAAAGAAGGAAGAGGGAAGGAGAAAAGGGTGGTGGGAGGGGAGCAGAGGAAGGAAGAAGAAAAAGTATTCAGGGATTTAAGAGTTAGATTAAAAGTTTTTTATTTATTGCAAAACAGAAAGCATTCCTCTCCTCTCCCAGGGAAAAATGGCAAAGAAAAAAAAAAAAAATCATTAAGCCTCCTTGCCTTCAAAAGCAAAATGAATGGAGGTTGATGTTTGATGACATTTTGAGATCAGATGTATCTGCCAGTGGCTTTGGGGAGACAGCCTGGGGTTGGGGGCGGGGGAGGGCAGATGAGCAGTTGGCTGTCCCCGTGGCAACACTGTGATGGCACTGATTGGAAGGAACAGGGATGTTCGAGGTTCTTAAATGCATTTTTCAAAAAACAAAAAATTAAAAGAGATTAAAAACAATTCAAATGGAAGATGAATGATGTTATAATCAAAGATTATGGAACTCTAGGTGCTACCTTTTGGCTGAAACAAAATAAAAAATAAACTCATCAGGCAAAGTTACTTAACTTTTCTAAGCAGTCATTTCCTCTCTTACTTGATGAAACGATGTGATTAAACTACGTGAAGAAAAAGTCCGAAGAGTTGGAAGTTTGACTCATCTGTTTTGATAGGAAATTAAATCTTAGAATAGTCTTTATAATAAAAGAAACAGAATGAGCTTCAATCATCTTCAGCATCACTTCATGAAATCATTGGTAATTTTAGGGTTATTCCTTAAGATTTCTCATGAGAGACTGTGAAAAAAGAAAGTGTTAGCTGCTCTTTCTGCCAGGCTCCTCCATCCATGGAATTCTCCTGGCAAGAATACAGGAGTGGGTTACCATTTCCCCTTCAATGGATCTTCCCAATCCAGGCATCAAACCCAATCTCCCACACAGGAGGTGGATTCTTTAACATCTGAGCCACCAGGAAAGCCCATTTAAGAGTTTATGTGAGTGTTTTTAGCTACATTGAGAATGATCCCAATTTATGCTCATTTTTAGCCAATAATCTATATTCAAAGAAGTAGTGCAGAGCTCTCTCTTTACTTATTGTATAATATGTATTCTATTTGGTATCAACTCCTCACGTTGATATTCTCTGTAATGAACCCATAGGCTTTCATAATATTAAATTTCACAAAGAAAAACAAAGATGAAACAATGAAGTTTCTTTCTTTTTTTTTTTTTTTTTGGTTTGTTTTCCTTTTTTTTTTTTTAAGGATATACTGCTGGTAGAATAATATTATGCCCATTTAGAAATCTTTCCTTTTTCCTTCCTCCATCCCTCCCTCCCTTCTGCCCTCCCTCATCCATCCTTTCTTTCCTTTCTTTATTGTGTTTTCTACTAAGAAAAAATTTTAAGCATGGGTAGTTTTAGATGGAAAAATATTTTCTTGATTTATATTTGGGGCTTTGATGTGCAGTTGCTAAATTAGCAATAGAAGTCATTTGGTGTTCATGTTTGCTTCTAAATCCAAGGCAGGAAAGATGGGTTGATCCTGTTTGGAATTTTAACTTCAGATTCCTAAAGACCTTGCATATATTTCCAAGGCTTTATAAGGACTACCTGACGATACTCTGCCGAGAACTGCAAAGCAAGCTAGGGAGTCATAGAATCAGAAGATGGATGCGGCCTCTACATTCAGTCATCTTCCTGCTGAAAGATATTTGAAAACAGCCCTGGCTGTTATTTTTATGTATCACTCTCTGACATCTTTAAAACTAAAAAAAAAAAAAAAAAAAAAAAAAAAACCAAGGGGGGAGTGTTGAGCAAATATTCCCCAAGACATGTGCAAAAGCATGAAAATAAGTCGACTTAAAGCAAATCACCAATCTTTAGTCACTCGGATGTTTCTTCAAATAGAAACATTCTGTTGCTCTTGGAATAGCTATAAGAGCTCAATCTTAGGCAGTATCATCAAGTGTAGAAGTTTGGATTAAATTTATTCTTCTTCTCCCACCCCCATCATCCCGTGGACACACACAAACTGTCCTAAAGGAGAAATGTCATGTTTTGGAAAGAGATACTATTTACAAGTATGTAAATATACTGAATTTTAGGAGACATCTGTTTTGAATTTCTCAGTATACTGTGTATATTTTTATTCCACTATTTCTCCCAAAGTATTCCAGATTCGTGATAATGGATGTACAGCTAATTTTAACATTTTACTGTCCACTTCAATAATGTATATTTAGTAACCACAGAGGTTTGCAAAAATTGTACTTTCAATATAAGACTGGTTTTAGCTAAAGTAAAAAGTTATATTTAACGGCAGCAGGAAAATTGAGCCCTTTGCCATTCTTTCTGCCGTATGCCACAAGCTATTTCCCTTAACAGAAAGGAAACTTACTCTTTCATGCCTTTTGCCTCCAAGGGACATTTTTAGCTTTTTTATACCAACTTTTTATCCCAAGGAAATGATAATATTTCTCTGCAGTGCCCTCAAATGTTTTCAGTTTGGTATGGGGAAACTGTGGTAACTTAAAAGTTCTCATTGAAAGGTCTTTCGTGGAGTTAATTTTGTTAATTAGAATTACAGTCATATAATTTGGGGACACAGAATTGAACTTTTACAGTTTCTTTGAAGTCGGTATAAGTTAGCAACATTTTGTGTCTTTCAGGTGATCTTAACATAACTGGACAGAGTATCGAATTGAAAACGTGAAAGAAACTATTTTTAAGTGATCATTTAGGTCAAAAACACCATTTAGTAAACCATTTTTGCTACCCTAAAATAGCAAGAAGAATTGAGAGGAATTTTTTGACAAGTTATTGCCAAAATTATTTTTCTTTTTGTAACCATAAAATAAAAGCTGAAAGTAGACTGAAGCATACTATATTTTTATAGATTTCTTTCCAAATAACAGATATTTCTCTGTAAATATCCTTATGTAAAGTATGCCTTTCCTGTGATATAAAGGATGAGGTGTGAGGAAAAACTAATTGAATTGCTTAAATCAGTCAACATGTTTGAAGCTATTTGAGGAATGCTTTAGCCTTTTAGGTAACTATGTAATACAATTTATTATCTTCTTTTCAGAATTTCTTCTTGTGAGCAATAAGCAGAAATCCAAAGAAAAATTTAAAAATGCAACTTTAGACGTAACATGATGACCACAGTGTAAACAGGCGTCTCAGTGAGAAAGCTTTGCTGAAGGATACAGTGAGAGTAATGATGTGACAGTGGTGTGATTATCGACCTTTTGGACGTGGATAGGAACTGAATCTAAAAAAGCAAAAGAAACACTGGGGGGAAAAAGACTCAAATAAACTTTCTTATGGTATTTTTAAAGCTCTTTCTAACATCATCTTTTGGGGAAAATATCTTCTAGCTAACATGATGTTAATAAAGAAGAAACATCTAAGAAGGCTAGAACATTTTCGCTTGTGAGCTTGGTAATTGATAGCATCTTAACCATTAGTAAGTAAGCCTTTGTGTTTCTTTTGTGGAACAAATTTTCCATTTGCTGAGACTTTTTATAAGTGTCAATTTTGTTAATGTGACTGATTTTTGGAAAAACAAATCCTAATATGTAATCCAAATTCCACTGGGGCTTCAGAATTGATCGTCTTAGAAGATGAAACTATAACCCAGAGAATCTTCTCCTGACCACTTTTTGGAATTGTCTAAATCCAACCTCACTTACTTTCTATCCCTACTTTTTAAAGATACTGAAAGATGACAACTTTCCTCTAGTGATTCAATTTTCAAAAGAGTTGAAACAACCTTAATGTTACGAAGTTTGGTGTTTGTAACAGTTGATTGCTTCACAAGGGCTGGAATGAAAAGATCCAGGCAAATTTTCACCTGTACTTAATGAAATACCTCTAAAGGTCATTGTGGTGGACAGAATCAGAGTATCTTATTTTTATTTTTACCAGATCTTTCCTCACTGGAAGAACAATATGTGGTTACAATATTTAGATTCCAGGGGGGGGTGGGGGCACAAAACTCACTGCCAAAGGTATATTTCGACAAGAACAGAAGAAGAAAAACTCATTTCCAAGGCGCACTTTTGTCTAACCGGAGGACATCACCTCCTTTTCTGCTCTCCCTGTACAGTTTTTCATTAAATTAATCTTGGAGCAGCTAAAGAATGGGCCCCGTATTATTATTCTTTCTATAATACCCTCGTCTGGAAAATAAAGATAACAGAAATGTTTTCAAAAATAAGAATATTATTGGAAGAAGTGTTAAGTCACTCAAAAAATTTCATTTAACGGCTAGAAACATATTCATGACTATGTTGTTGCTTAGTCACTTAAATGTCATGTTTTTGGCACATGATCAGGAGAAAGTATATTGTCTGTTGCATGCAAGAGTAAAAATTCCTAATTTAGTGAAACACTTTAAATAAAGAACAAGCAAGAATTATTTGTCTAAATTTGGCCCTTGGCATTGCTTGGTATCACCGATTCTGGTGGCCAAAATCTGTGATGAGTCAAAACCTGTTCGAAGGTTTCCGTGTTAGAATTTGGGAGGATGTTTAGCTTCTGTGACTCTGACTTTAGATTCTAGAACATTCCGATGCATGGGGCCCCCACGGGGAAGTTAGCTGCTCCCTTCACCCTGTTTTACGTCAAGCCAGGTAAATGCAGGGTGGCGGGGGTGTAGACGGTGTCTGGTGGGCAGCTGGATATAGACCTGTGCCTGAGAATTAAGGAAGACATGCGCACATATTGTGTGCTTACTGTATTCAAGGAATTATGTCAGGTCCCCAAGATCCACGGATGTTTGAGAAACAGTCCCGGACCTCAAGAGTCTCACTGCCTAGTGGCAGCACAGCCAAAGGAGGAGAGGCATATGCAATGTACCTTCACACAATGGCTGGTGTATCTATTTTTTATTTTTGAAGGTCATGTCACATCAAGAAAGATTCAATATAGAGACTAGAATTCCACATCTCTTGGTGTACTTGTCCTTAACGTATGACACTTCCTTCTTCTCTCATTTGAAAGTTCAGTGGGAAATATCAAATGGCCTTGAAGTCTCAGAATATATATACAGAATCATTTATCTTGTCTTCTTGTGCAATTTTGATTTTAAAATTCCTTAGCTAATAATTTGATAACAAAAAGTACTAAAATAGAAACTTATTCATTGTGTACATACAGTGATGGAAAGGGGTTGGAGTAGGAAGTAGAATTCAATCACTGATAACTCATCCCCAATTATTCTGTGTTTCTGAGTCTCTCTGTCAATGGAGCATAACATTTAATGCTTTTAGAGAATAACTATCTGTCTCCATCCTATGGCTATGTTGTTGTTGTTCAGTAATATCTGACTCTTTGTGACCCCATGAACTGCAGCACAGGCTTCCCTGTCCTTCACTATCTCCTGGAGCTTGCTCAAACTTACGTCCTTTGAGTCAGTGATGCCATCCAACCATCTCATCCTCTGCCGCTCCCTTCTCCTCCTGCCTTCAATCTTTCCCAATATCAGGTGATTTTTTTTTTCCCCAATGAGTCAACTCTTCGCATCAGGTTGCCAAAATATTGGAGCTTCAGCATCAGTCCTTCCAATGAATATTCAGGGTTGATTTTCTTTAGGATTGGCTGGTTTGATCTCCTTGAAGTCCAAGGGACTCCCAAGAGTCTTATCCAGCACCATAGTTCCAAAGCATCAATTCTTCAGCACTCAGCCTTCTTGCCTGGTGGAATCCACCAACAATTCATGAGACCCCAGTTCAATTCCTGGGTCAGCCAGATCCCCTGGAGAAGGGATAGGCTCCCCACTGCAGTGTTCTTGGGCTTCTCTGACATCTCAGACAGTAAAGGATCTGCCTGCAATGCAGGAGACCTGGGTCCCATCCTTGGGTTGAGAAGATCTCCTGAAGAAGGGAAGGGCTGCCCACTCCAGTATTCTGGCCTGGAGAATTCCATGGACCATGTAGTCCATGCGGTCGCAAAGAGTCGGACATGGCTAAATGACTTTCACTTTCCCTTTTTTTCCTTTTTTCAGCCTCTTTGTGGTCCAACTCTCACATCCCTGCATGACCACTGGAAAGACCATAGCTTTGACTATCCTGTGGCTATATGATGAGTTTATTTGTACAATGTCATCTTTTCCATAAAGCTTTACAGTACTTATGGGCATATCTATACTCTTATGCCTGAAATCCATTGATAGCCAAGCTTCCCCCATCCCCAAATCTGCGTTTGTAGATCCTTTTCCAGAAGAAAGGTAACAGTATTTGCATTTGTGTACTTCTCTCATCATGAAAAAGCATCAGCTTCACGGTTGGAATGTTGCAGCTGCTCACCAGCCTCCAGGCAACACTAAAAACGAGTTTTAAGACAGGAAACCGGGAACAGTGTTGTGTTTAATTGGAGTTTCAGAGAGGATGTAAAAAAAGCACCAACATTGACTTTGATCTGAGATTATCGGGTTAATACCCTCACTGATTAAAAACTGTTAACTCTAGAGCCACTCTATCATGAATAGTAAACAACAGTTGTTGAAAATAGTTCTACAAATGTGTCACTTTGTCAGTTTCCTTCTGCATTAATCTCTAATAACCATTTATGAGTAATACAGGAGAGAGGCTGCTTGTTAATTAGGTCCAAAAGGAATAACTCTGAAAAATATGATAAACTTATCACATATCTTTGCCAGAAGCTAGGTATTTTCTCCCTGGATTGATTAGTAGTGTTTAGGTGTCCTCACAGGGTTGTAAATAGTGATTTTATAAAGATTACTTAAATCATAATTTTCTACTATTACCTACTATCATTAAAGATGCTTTAACTCCATGTCGCATAGATTTTAATTTATCATATGGTCCTTTTTGAATATTTAAGTCATTTGATTTATTTTTGTAAGATATGTTAATATGAAAGGGAAGCAATTCAACAATGAAGATTTTAAAATTTGGATGAAAGGAAACTTTTTTCTTTCTTCTTTCTCTCTTTTGTCTCTGTCTCTGTCTCTGGAAACATTTTAATATATAATAATTTTGGTGTAACTGTTTTGGGGGAGAAATAGTTATAAAGAATATAATGAGTAGTTTAAAATTGTTAAAGTATCTGGACTATTGCTACATATTTAATAAGGAACATTCTTAGAATAGCACAAACATAAAGTAATATCTGAATGAAGTCTTTTGTCTTTTCTCTCCTCAATTATGATTTCAATGAATCGAGTTGCCACATGGTCCTATTGTTCAAGGAACAAGCTGATCTATTAATATTTCTTTAAAAAGTACTGTGGATTGTTAACTAAATATTGGGTTTTTGCCTATTTGTTCTCTTAAAATGTAGAATGGAGGAAATATTAAGGCCTATACATTTATTCTCTTTGATGAAAATAAAAAAGAATAAAAATATAAAACCTTAGAATATCATATCTAGAAGAGGTCATTCATCAGCATTCAAAATAATTCTTTGGATAATTAATCCAAATGTATCATATGGCATCTATTTGAGGAGCAACTGCTAAGGTATTTCATTTTCATAACATTTATTGAGTGCTGTGATAGTTAACTTTAATGGACTTGACTTTTGGTTAGAATCCTTTCTTGGCCCACAAGTCACCTGTAGAGAAAACCTGCTGGTCATTATTAGGAAAGGTTCTTGCACATCCAAGTTTCCTTTAGATTTTTCTTTAAGGATAAATTCATATAAAAGTGATTTTGGAGAACTGCCTGACAATCCAGAGGGCAGTACTTGCTACCCTCCCCCCTCAAAAAAAAAGTGATTTTGATGCAGTAACCCAAAAGCTGTGTAATGCATACTGGAACTTCATATGAAAAATCTTTATAAACTGCCACATTTTCTGAATATAGTATTTTATATACTATTAAAACCACAAGAAGTAATCTTTTAATAGAGATACAGCTTGTACTTAAAGGTTATCAAGTTCTGCTGACCTCATCTATTTTAAAATTTCTCTGTGGAACGACCCCTAGAAAACTATTATACACTACTTTACATCATAAATTCTGTTTTATAATTCCCATGGATCATTTTTGTTTACTATTTTCATTTCCCTTTTACCTTCCTAACCATTCAAAGTTTTTTGTTGTTTTGTTTTTTTACTACAGAGTTAGTGCTTACTAAAAACTCATGGGAAATAAAATTGTATTATATACATTGTTTCACACAGGTTGATGTAAAAAACATTTGGTATCCTGTTGAATGAAAGAACAGAACAGATGCTTGTATATTTTATGAAGCCAGAAATACATTCACAATATCTTCCAAAAATAGTAAGGCATTCTAATAACACAGTTCATGAGGAATGAAGTCAAGAAGCTTGGGAGAGTCAAGGTTGTAGACTATATTTTGAATGAAGCTTGGATAGTTTGAAAGATTTTATCCATATTCTAAATATCTGGTTGTAATCACTCAATTTATAATGTAACAATATAATGTAAAGATTGTTTTAAATGAAAAAAAAACCTAGCATGTGTTATTTTGGATTATGCATATCTGATCTCTTCCACTGACAAATTTTAAACATATATAAGCAAGAGGTCTACCTCTTTTCAAAAACTAGATGGTTTTCTAGCAAAATACTTAACTTCTGTGGAACAATATTGCTCTTAATTTTCTAAGATTAATTTATGGGATTAACAATAAACCAGGATAAGACAAGTTGAGTTACTATCATGGTATGTTCTCTAGGGGTTAATTTTTTAATTATTTTGAATAATGGTCAATGTATGTCTCCTTTCCAAACTGAAGGATGCATCAGCCACTCCTGCAAAGTCTTAGAACACAAGCATTATATTTCTTTGTTAAAAATAAACACTGCTGAACATGGCATTGGCACAGTTTGCCGAAGTCATGATGGCTATACTATTGACATAATGCTTCATCATTATGGAAAAAAAAACAAAAAACTTAGTTTCAACCATGATTTAAATCTTTTCACTGTATTCTGTTCACGCCAAACTCAACACCATCCTTGTGTCTTTTCCTATCAAAAAGGTTTTATCCTCATTTTTAAAATGTACTTGTTCGTTGGTTCTTTAAATGATTAATTGTTCATAAAGGAATAGTTTTGATAGCTCAGTATAACTACAAAATAGCTAAAGATTTTTGGGGAAATGTGGTATTGTATATATCTTCTTTCCTTTCTTTGCTTCAGGAAGAAGTCTAAATTTCAGAGCAAAGAAACACTGACATATTTTTCCCAGCAGACAAACTTTGAAACATCAAAAAGAAGAATGAAGATTTGATCACTGTTTAAATATACAATAATACTGAAACACAGGTCTAATTATGTGTAACACCCATGACATACTTACTTGATTGAAAATGATTTCTGACAGCAGCTCAAGGACAAGAAACTATTTTGAAAGGTGATCAGGAAAAGCCATCTTGACTGTGTTAATTGACGATGAAGATAAAGATGCATTAGGTTAATGATGCAGGAGTGTTTGAGATGAAGGATAACTTTTAAGTCAACCCCCAGCCTTTTGAGATCCACCTGTCCTGGGAGAGCCAGTCTGTACCACCTGCCAGGTAAGAACGCCGCACAACAGAGAGCCGACCTTACTGGGAATGTTACTGTGCTGGTCTTTAAAGAATGAGATATTTGGAGGCTACTTAGAAAAAAAAAATCTAGCATTTCTCTTTTTTCAGTCTTAGAAGTGGGAAAGCAACAGTTTGTGAAGCATTAAAATCTTAGGAGACATGTTTAAATCTCTATCCCTTAAATAATGAGTGTCACACCTGCCCTTGCAAAATTATCTATTATAAAGGATTGTTTAGCAATAAAGTGAACTAGTGAATGTGACAGTGATTTTGAGTAACCGTGATGGTGAGTGGCAGATCCCAGAACAAAGGCCCAACTCTTACTTTCTAGTTATTGTGCTGTGTTTCCCAGTGAGGTATATCTTTTAAATTGCTGAAATTCACATGCAGAGAAAACCTTCAGACATGTACACATAGTTTGCATAAAAAACATTTTTAATCCAACCTGTGATAATAAATGGTTAATATAAGGAAAGTAAGATAAGCACAGAATATATCAATAATTCTACATTTTTATTAAAAGTGACATTCATTTGGGGGTTATGCTGGTTCTTCCTTAACCTTCTCTACTAGATTAAAACTCTGTAAATATTTGAGGTAGCATATGGTTTTTAAACAGGCAACCCATAAATGTATCTGTGAATACTACCAAAAACAGACATCAGAAATCTTTCCAGAGAATACAAATTTCTTTTAAAATGATAAAGGCTCCATAAGTGTCCATTGGACTGATTTGCCTGTGGAAAAATATTTCTCAGTGACTTAGGGTATATTTTGGGACATATATACCAGCGGTCCCCAATGTTTTGGCACCAGTTTCATGGAATACAATTTTTCCATGGACCAGGAGTTGGGGGAAGTGGTTTTGGGATGATTCGAGTGCGTTACATTTACTGTGCACTTTATTTCTATTATTACATCAGCTCCACTTCAGACCATTAGGCATTCGATCTGAGGTTGGGGACCCCTGATACAGACAATATGGGTTTCACATGTAAAAATTCGATTCATATACACATTAAGCATCAATCATTTTTTTCTCATTACCGGTAACTTTGCCAAATAGTACAAAGTTTGTGCTAGAAATGTATCTCTTCTCCAAAAAAAATTCATAAGGACATTTCACAAAGTGAGCAGTATGGGATCATTTCCATAGTTTCTGGGGGAGAAAAACCAGGAACGTGTCAGGCCCTTTGCCGTCAGCAGGAGGAAGGGTTATCGGTAATTACGAGGCTGTTGGAAAACAAAATTATAGGCCCCTCCGGGGTGTCAGTGCTTCAACAGTAAAAGCTGGTCTAGTCGGAGCCAAGCTCTGGCATCACTTGCCTGCTTTCTCGGCCTCCCCAGCGAAGGACCATGTCCAAGTATTCAGCTTGGCTCTCTCTGCACTGACTCAGGCGCTGACGCTTTGAAGCTTCCACTCACTCTATTGAAGTAGCCAGAAGCCCCAATAATTACAATGATAATTACCCAGAATGAGCACCCGTAATAGGCTGTGTAATTGGTAAGGTGAAAGTGCCAATGCTGAAGCACTTCAGGAGAGCTCACATCTGAAGGAGAGAGAGAAAACCTCTGAGAGGATGGAAACGGACCTACGGAAGGGGTCGGGGCCCCAGTTAAGGGGCATCCCAGGTATTGCAGGTTTCAGAGAGCGTGAGGCAGCAGTGGCTGTTTTCCTAAGGCAACATTTCTCGCTCTTTCTATTTTGAAAAGATTCATTTCCACGAACAGAAAATAAAGCTGATGAAGCCATAAATATTCATGAACAGGAGCTGCCCCTAAAGTGTCGAGATGAAGTAGCATGAAGGAGAAGACTTGTGCGGCAGGAGAGTCCGCTTCCACGTCGCTGGTCCAGCTCAGAGCCTGGTGCTCAATGTAGGTCAAGGCGGCAGGCGGGGGGAAGGACCACACGATGACATTGGGATGCTCTATTTCACACACTTGCCCTCTGGAAGGACCGGCGGAGGCAGTCACTTAAATTAAGCACAGGTCATCAGACAAGATATATAATCTATTCCTAAAGCAGACAACTCAAGCATTCCAAATCCCCGTGGCCTTTTACCGAGGCTCATCACACTGCCTCCCCATGTTCCTCTGTCAGTTCATGTTAGGGTTGGCTGTGTTTAAAAGTGATATTTCTTGTATCCTGTGACCTTCTCGCTCAAAGCAAAGAAATGGCTTTGGTTTATTTATGACCTACTAACCTTAAGGAAAACTGAAATACTTAATGTTTTCACAAGCTTAGGGATGGAAAAATAAAAGCTAAAATAAATCTGGCTTTGATACAAATTGTTCTTATTCCCCCCACATGACCCTCCAAAATAATGGGAAAGTGTAGAGGAAGATATTTGTCCATAAAGGGCCTATGTCTTGTGGCTCTTTTTCATTCAAGGAAAACTATGCAAAAATTCAGATTGCTGCCATCTGCTTAGAATTCTGGAATTGTGACACTGTGTTCCCCCAAAGTGACATTCTATGCTTTCTTGCAGAAAATGTAAAACCTTGGTACTGTCAAATCTCAGTGCTTTAAAGATAAATATTTTACAGCCAAGATTAAGTCGTGAAAAATAAAGACATGGGAAACAGAGGATTAGAAGATACTAGTAATTGAAAGCAATGCTTGAAGCAGTGAAAAATTAAGTTGAATCAGCAAGTAAAGCAAAGTACAGAACGAAAACGTGGGAGAATATAGGCCTCTAAAAGTTTCTTTTCTTTCTGGTACTAGGGTGCCTGCAAGCAAGAACAAGATCCTATTTTCCAGTGGTGGAAAGGTAAACTGCTCTGAGAGGAGGCACCATCTTCAACAAAGTATAACCAATCATGTATTCCATTTAGTCCAAGGAAGAAGAAAGAATTAATTACTGAACTTACTACTGCTATTTTATGTGTAAATGAAATTTAGTCGAATTTCTTTTTGTTATAAGTGAGTCATTTTTATATTTAAGAATTTTAAGTTAATTATATTCTGCTAAGGACTTCTAGGAAAGTCGGCTGGAAAATGAAGAAAAACAAGGTTATGTGTTGCAATTAATTCCAACTGCCCTAGAGCTTTGCTTATTAGTAGGCCAATGCGTGTTTTATGTTCATGCAAAATACACAGTTTAGAGCCTTTTTTTATTCAGAGCATCCCTATTATACAAATGTTAGCAGATGTACCCAGAGATGAATAGGCGTGATTGAAAATGGTTGCATATTGACCTGACACTAATATCGCCATGTGCAAGCAACAGAGCGCGAGGGATACAATTTCATTTGTAACTGATCATGCAAACAAGTGCACGCCCAGTCCCATGACAGTAGTCTTTCCATCTCCAATATCTGCTGAGCATGCACACCCTCCTAAGGAGTTTATCCTGTAGGGAGAATGTACTTATTTCAAAAGAATGAAACACAACGAGGTTCAGATTAGTCACTGTTCTATAAGACTACGTGTCACCTCAGTATGAACTCCCAAGAGATCACTAAACTCTCTCCCCTGAAAAAAAAAACATAGTCTGGAAGGTATGAAACAACTGGTAGCTTTAAAATATTTTAACTGAGTAAGATATTGGATCGTATACAAGTTGAGAGGGACTGTTCCACTTATATTCCAAGAACGATGGTCTTAATGGAATAGACTGTGATCACCTTCAAAGTAGGAGCACAAATGGTTATGGTTTGGGTCACCCATGGATAATTGTAACCATGCTGGGTGCCAGCTTGAGTGTATGAAATAGTGAAATTCTGCCGTGATTTTGATACATGCAAAATGACTTTTTTAAAAAAGATCGATGACAAAATTATTGAAAGTGGACCTAGAAATATATTCACTGGAGTTCACAGTAATTTAAAGTATAAGTCACAAAGCCCTCTTGGAGAAAGGGAATATGAAAAGAGCATAAACAAACAAACAAAAAATGGGTTAGGATTTTCATGTCCAAAACCTTGGACATGAACAGCTTTGTAGCACAACTAGATTGTACCTTTCACGGTATCAATAAAATCTTTGTACCATAAGCTAAGAGAAATGTATTGAGTTGGTTTCATTTATTTTTTGTTCAGTAGTTTTGAAATGATGCTAGTTTTAAAACCCTCTTTTAGAAAAATGTAAATCTATTAAATATAAAAGGATAACATTGAATAACATTAATATGATTTTAGGTAATGTAAGAAAATTCTATTTAATTTATGTAATCCAAATACATCATGTTTACCTACCATAAGCATAACCATATTTAAATTATGAGATATTGTTTTGATTTGATACCTCAAGCTACTTTGAATAACAAATTCTCCATGTCATTAACAGTGAGATAAATTCATCCCTGGAACTAAGCCAAGAGAGGCCTTTTTTTTTTTTTTTTTTTTTAGCTCAATGAAACAGATCCTTCTCTCTCACACAATGTGACGTGGAGGTCTGCCAAACTCTGGGCTGGAGGAATCACGCTTCTTCTTTCTTTTTCTTCAGAAATGGCTTAAAATGCATAGAATGTATGACTACAGCATCTCTGTTGTTTCTGCCTCCCACCCCTTCCAGGTCCTCGCAGATATTGTAAAGTCAGCGGAATTCTGAGGTTCGAGGTTGCTTCAGTGAACATTCAACGCTGTCGGTGAGTTTGGAATTAAAAATCAAAACCATCGACCGTTGATTGTACCCTATGGCCAACCACCATCTCCACCCGTGGCTTCAGAAATTGCTGAAGATAGGAAACCAAAGCAGCACACACCAGGACCTTCTCTTCCTTGGGCAGAGTTTCTTTCTTGAAAAGGTCACAATCAACATTCATTGCTGTCGGTGGGTTGAACTGTGTGGACAAGCTCACTGAACAATGAATGCAACTGTGGCCCCGCATTTTGCAATCATGATGAAGAGCATTCCACCCTTGAAAGATGTGATGGAAAGTAGTAATAACGTTCTTTATGTCAATTTTCCAATCGTCAGAGTCCATACGATCAGATTTCAATGGAAAAGGCACAAGTTAAACAACACTTTTCTACATGTCTGTATGTTATGCATAGAGCACTTTTTAAGAGAGTTAAGCTATTTTGCTCATGAAATGTATAACACAACTGTCTAAGATGTTTGCCCATCTTCATATAGGGGTGAAAAAGAAAGCATGAAGAAGTTTATCAGCATCTTTGCCTTTGGTACCCATGCCCTGAAAACAACAACAACACTTAAAAATATCTGTTGTCTGCATCTTTTGTTAGATTTCCTGGTCAAATTGGAACATATGTGCCATATCTCTTCAGCCGTGTCCGAAGCCCACAGTCCATGGACTGTAGCCCACCAGGCGCCTCTGTCCATGGGATTCTCCGGGCAAGAATGCTGGAGTGGGCTGCCATTTCCTCCTCCAGGGGATCTTCCCCACCCAGGGATCAAACCTGTGTTCCTATGTCTCTAGCATTGGCAGGCAGGCTCTTTACTGCTAATGTAATCATCAAGTAATTGTATCTGCTGCTCTGACTAAAATAGTACTTCCTCTTGTCATGGCATTTGCTAAAGAGGGAAGAAAATATATATAAATAACTATAGAACTCTCAGGACACTTCTGAGAGTCATAGAGCAGATTGATTTCCATAATTAAATCCAACTTGAAGAGGAAATTTTACCCACATTTTTTGTTTTCCCTTCCAGGAACCTTATCTATCATTAGACTTATGACCACAGCTTATGAATTGCCTCCTGTTACATTATGGTTTGCTTTTCTTAACTAGTTTGGTGCAATGTTTTTATATGGTCCAAATGTCTTTGAATTTGATTACAGCAGTGTTAAACTTATCATTTTTGATGATAATAATCACCCTATTGTTAGTTATAGAATAGCAATATAAATACATATGGAGCATCTATGTATGGAGTATCTGGAAGGCTTCAATGTTTACTTTTTAAAGTCTGTTAAATATACTATTCTTTCCATTTCTCACCTTTTTCAATTCCATTTACCTTAACTCCCACTGCAGTAGCCCATTCTTGAGCCCCTGCTCTACAGCTCATCATGGCCATCACATACTTCAGCATGTCCATACTGAACTGTGGGGGTCTGCTAGTACACGTCCTACTATTCTAGTTTCTCATTATTTTGTCCCCCAGACAACTGTCTATTCTGCTGCAGTGTTGCTGGAAAAAAAACAACAACAACAACACACGATCATACAATTTTGTGTTTGGACATGTTCATGGGCTTCCAGATTTCTTGGTGCCTCAACTCTGACCTTGCATCCTCCCGGCCCCTCCCCAGAAACCATCCCGAGCCTTCTCCTTGCTCCTCAGCTTCTCCTCTCCTCTCTCTGGTTTGCAGCAGGTGGACTGACCTCTGGTCTCTGTGGAGAAGCTTTAGTCTCTCTGGCTGTCCTTCCATTGCTTCGCTCGTGGCCTCTGAAGGCGTGGCTCCCTCCCTGTGGTTCCCTTCCCGCCTCCTCCTTGTCAGGACAGGTCTCCCTCCATAACGTCCCTCTCCTTTGTCACCATATCGGTTCTTTTCAGCTCAGCTCAGCTCGGTTCCGTCGCTCAGTCGTGTCCGACTCTTTGTGACCCCATGGACTGCAGCACGCCAGGCCTCCCTGTCCACCACCAACTCCCAGAGTTTACTCAAACTCACTGTTTTCATTTAACAGGTAACCAAAGTCAGTTTTCTCTCTTTTCCAACAGAAATAAAAGAAAATTCGGAAAGATCTGTGTACTTGCTGCATCCTTGAAATAATCATCATGTTTCTTTCCTCTGCTTCAAGCTGGGGCTTCAGAAATAGGTTGCAGGAGCCACAGAGCTGTCTGTATGTGAGGGCTGCCTGTTTCACCTTGACTATCTGTGATCTGGCTGCTTTGAACATTCCCCTCTCTCACACACACATAACTTTGTCCTGTGGAAGCTGTTCTTGATCAAATCCCCAGGAGCTCCCTAGCACCAAATACAAACCACATTTACTGCCCGTCATCCCACTTGAACACCCCTTGTTGTCCATCACCACTGACGTTTGTTCTTGTTTTAATCTCCAATCTCCACTGACATCGTGAGCCTATCCTCACTGGAATTGCTTTCCGTCTTTGTAACAGTGACGTCCTATTGTTTAGAGGCCGAGCTTCATCCACCTTGCCTAGCACAACTCATTTGTTTGTGAGACACATCTTTGGTGTTCAGAATTACTTCTCTTCCCAGGCTTCACCATCTCTGAAGGGATCTCAGGCCCTGTACGGTGTCTACCTCTGCTGAGATGTTGCTGGTACTCAGTCCTTGTCTCCAGATGAGATATCCCGCATCTGCAGACCCGCCTTCTGCTCGTCCCATAAACCATTGTCCATACATGCCTGTAACAAATTTATCATCTTCCCCCCAAAGGATAGCAACCTCTATCTCCTGGGCAACCAAAGCCAGAAATCTGGACGTCATCCCATTGTTCTGACTTTTGTTTGTTCTTTCCTGCACATATAACCACAAAGTCCTAAAGATATTCACGTATTGCTATCCTCCTAAGATCCCATTTTTTTCTGTGTACTTCTCCTATATCATTCAGAAACTTGTATTTCTTACTTGGACTATTCCAATGGTCATCTAACTAACTTTCTGTCTACAATCAGCTATCTGGTCAATATATTTTGCCCATAATATTTTTAAAAAATCTTTTTAAAAATTTAATCTTGTTATGGAACATGTTCATGTACTCTGAATAAAATGCCCTAATATGTTTAATAGATGTATTGTTCTAGTGGGAAATGTGAATATGCTAAGTGGGAAAAAATGAAATTTCACCTGAAACTTCACAGAATCTCTCAAGTTTTATTTCAGTATATTAAGGAACTGATTGCAATTTAAAAATTTTTCTAAAGTAAATAAGGTGGACGATTTATTAATCTTAAAAAGATGAAGAACTTTTAAAATATTAAACACAGCAAAAGAAGAAAGATAAAAGAAAATAAAATAATGGGAAGATTTGACTACTTGAACTTAACTTTTAGCATGTCAAAAAATACAATAAGAAGGCAGATTGACTAATGACAAAGAATATGACCTATAAAACAAATTATTAATCTGATTAATATGTAAAATTTTAAAATATATATTCAGTTCAGTTCAGTCGCTC
This sequence comes from Cervus elaphus, assembly GCF_910594005.1. Classification (NCBI taxonomy): domain Eukaryota; kingdom Metazoa; phylum Chordata; class Mammalia; order Artiodactyla; family Cervidae; genus Cervus; species Cervus elaphus. The sequence continues at coordinate 78,546,467 of NC_057828.1, read as the reverse complement.
AGTCGTGTCTGACTCTTTGTGACCCCGTGGACTGCAGCATACCAGGCCTCCCCGTCCACTGCCAACTCCCGGAGTCCACCCAAATTTGTGTCCATTGAGTCAGTGATGCCATCCAACCGTCTCATCCTCTGCCACCCCCTTTTCCTCCCACCTTCAATCTTTCCCAGCATCAGGGTCAATACAGAAAGTTTAATAAGGAGAAATTAACACCTCAAGAGAGAAATTAATAATGTGTCTGAACAGAGAAGTCACAAAAGAGATGCATGTGGGAGAGGTAAAGTTCACATCCATGATGTAGAATTCTGTTTCACTTGGGAAAACTCAAGTGTAAAACAATGAGATGCCATCGTCTTTAGTAAAGTTAATGGATGAAGAGAAGAACCCAGAAGCCACTAACGTGGAAAGGAATGTCCTCATACTGTACAATGCATGATTATCTTTGGTTTTTGCTAACACTCACTTTTATGTTGATCTGTCTTTTTTGGACATTTAATCTCCCCAGTGACGGCTGATTGGACCAAGGGCACATGCTTGTCCCAAGAGGAACAAATCCATAAACCTGGAAGAGACTTTCATATTCTTTCCTTGGGAACTTGAGCTAAAATCCTTTAAATTATCAGGAGGTAGTAAGTTTGTATGATATCTATAATGTCATGAAGATATGGGGTAGATTTCGTTTTACTCTACTTATCTGACAGTAGGTGAGAAGTAGCGGGTGGTTAGTGAAGAACAGCAATTCCATGAAAAATGGATGGAGCAGCTTTTGCCCACAAAGCTCCAAGTCCAACCAGCTGTCTTTGCTCTGCTTTTTGATGACTTTTACACGTCTACCAGATGACTGATGCCGTGAAATTAACCCTAGTTTATTTGTTAGTTAAGACCAGTATCTATTCTTTGTCTTCAGAACTATACAGTGCTTGTGAGAATATGAATGGACGTAAACTTTATGGAAGAAAAATTTTATTTATTAAGGATTTTTAAGTGTTTGTAAACTTTGAATCAATCAATCTCACTCTAGGATTCTCTATGAAGATATTTAAAGCAACATTTATTTTAAAAATATAATGATGGCAGCAAACTATAAGTCTGACAATGGGTAATGGGACAATGGATTATGACAGGAATATGAGAAAAAAGAACAACAAACAAGATGTTTTCATGAGTGGAGAGCCTGCTTGTAATTAAGTAAAACTCAGACTGAGGATTAAACCCCAACTTACTAAAGGAAAAGTTATGGTGAAATTTATTATCCTTCCTAAGTCTCAATTTTCTTAACCATATAATTGGTATAATATTTCTTATCTGATAACTTTTTAGGAGAAATGAAATAATTTGCATAATTACTTTTGCTCAATACCTGACACGTAATACTCAGTAGTAGTAGCAGATTCTATCCTATGTAGGATAAAATCTCTTTATGTAAAACTATTCTTTTCATTTAACTCTTAGTGCTGGAATCTTGGTTATTTTTTTCTATGAATTATATTTTTTTTCCTTTTCTTTCTTTTTCTTTGGCTTTGTTTTTCTTTGATTTGTTTTAAGCTGTTTTAACATATACCTCTTGATTATCCTGAAAGACTCTAGGCGTTAGTTCAAGAAATCACACCACAGATTATGCTTAACTTTTGGCCAACGGCAAAAAGAAATAAAGTTAAATGGGATTATTGTTTACTTTATTGAACTGATACAATGATCTAGGTATACTGTCTCCTTTAATCCTCACAGGAACCATCTTAGGAAGGAAATATGATTTTGGATGTGGGGACAAGACAGTAAGTCATATGCCTGCTGTCATGACTGGTTGAGTGATGGCTCTCAACTCTACCATCTAGTTTATACTCAAGTTTTAAGAATCCATTAATGAACAACTTTAAGAAAAGAAAAAAAATACTATATTTCTTTCAAAACAATAGTTCAATCCAAATTAAGTTTCCCTGGAACTTAAGTGAAATATAAAGACATGGTCTAAGAACAAGGTGTATCCTCCCAGACTCCACATTTGGAAGGATAGTCTATAATTTAAGTGATGTGAGACCTGGTTTTTCTTGTTCATCAGAGAAAATTACTTGTTTTGGTTGCTGCTCCAGGCTGGCACCA